>NC_041750.1:3168352-3470373 GCF_004115215.2 Ornithorhynchus anatinus
GCGTTCCTCAGCTTCAAGATTCCTTCCTCCACCTACAAGTCGGGGCAAAGGCTTTTGAGTAACAGAGCCGCATTTCCACGCACCGGCCCTCCGAAACCTGCCCCGTCCCCCTTCGTGAGGGTTGGTCGACCCGGGGTTTTGGGGGGTAGAGGGGGCTGTGTGTTCTTGCGAATAATACGGGAGAGGGTCGAGGGAGACTTCTCGCTCCCGGCCCCCCGCTGGGTTCTAGGAGAACGGGCCGTTCGAGTCCGGCTGCAAAAACCTCCAACACCACCAGCGGAGTCAGACCAATGTTTATTTTATTTTTTTAAATGGTATTTGTTAAGCGCTCACGACGTGACCGGCACCGTACTCAGCGCCGGGCTAGATCCAAGCTTAGCAGCTTGAACCCAGTCCGTGCCCCCCACAGGGCCCACAGTCTCAATCCCCGTTTTCCAGACGAAGGAAGGGAGGCCCAGAGGAGTGAAGCGACTTGCCCGAGGTCGTACGGCAGACAAGCGGCGGGGCCGGGGTTGGAACCCGGGTCACCCGGCTCTTTCCGCTAGGCCACCGCGCTTCTCGTCCGGCCCTGACCGGGACCGTGGTCGGCAGGAGACGGACTGGCCGCCTGCCCGGCTCCGAACTCGGGGAGCGTCCGTGAGGGGGGGTGGGTCTGGGCCGCCGGACATCAACGCCTCCCCGCCCCTCGGGCCCCGACGGCGCGCGCCACTCACGATCTTCAGCTGGACGAGGAGCTTGTAGACGTCCGCCATGTCGGCCAGAATGAGCAGGCGGGTGACGGCCGAGAGCAGGGCCCGGGCGGCCCGCACCATGGTCCCGCGCTTCATGGACGAGCAGGGGTCGTCGGCGAACTCCCCCGAGGCGCTCTTCATCAGCTCCCCTGCAGCCATAAATAAAGAAGATTCGATAAATACGTTCGATAAATGCGGCCGAATGAAAGAATGAAAACGCATCCAAGGGCTCAGGCGGGCTGCCGCGGCAACTCTTTCGCGCCACTGAGGTGCTGGGTTTCTAACGTGGCTCAGGGGAAAGAGCCCGGGCTCGGGAGTCGGAGGTCATGGGTTCCAATCCCGGCTCTGCCACTTGGCAGCTGTGTGACTGTGGGCCAGTCACTTCTCTGCTCCGGGCCTCAGTTGCCTCAGCTGTAATATGGGGATGAAGACCTTGGGCTCCACGTGGGACACGCACCGTGTCCGACCTAACTAGCCCAGCGCTTGGTAGAGTGTCTGGTACGGCGTAAGCGCTTAAATGCCATTAAAAAAAAAAAAACCACTTGGCGCTCACAAACAAATCTCTCTTCCTAGAAGAAACTCCATCGTCACCGCCTGGATTTGCCAAGTACCTTTCTCCCAAGAGAAGAGACAGATCTCCCTCTCCTGCGGTAGCTAGTTCTCACAAGGGTAACGGACGGAGGAGGGGACGTGTCCGCCAACTCGGCTGTACTGGACTCTCCCAAGCTCCCAATGCTCTGCACACCGTGAGCGCTCAAACGCCATCGATATTGATGAGCCCCTTGCCCCAAGCCGCTCTCCGAGCCGGGGAGAGTAACTGGATGGCCCGGATCCGGTCCCGGGCCCTTAACGGTCCCTCGGTTTAGGGAGAGAGACAAAACAGTGGCCCGAAAGGAAATTAACCTAGTGGAACTAACACAACTAAAGTAGAATGAGTTCGGTCAAAGCCTACTTTTCACTCATTTAATCGTATTTATTGGGTGCTTACTGGGTGCAGAGCACTGTACGAGAGCTTGGGAAAGTACAATACAGCAATAAAGAGAGACAATCCCGGCCCATGATGAGCTCACAGTCTTGGGGGCGGGGGGGGGGGGGAGACAGACATCGATGCAAGTAAAGAGATATCAATATAAATAAAATTACAGAGAGAGAGAGAGAGAGAGAGAGATAGATAGATAGATAGATAGATAGATAGATAGATAGATAGATAGATAGATAAAAGTGCTGTGGGGCGGGGAGAGGGGAGAAGAACAAAGGGAGCAAGTCAAGTCTTCCGCTAACTGGACGGGGGACGAAAACAATTTAGTTCAGAACAAGGACTGTGCTTTTAAACGAAATTAAGGAAATGGGGGCGGGGGGGGGCGGAGAGAGAAAAAGAGAGTGAGGCGAGAGGGAGAAAAAAAAAAAGAGAGTCCAAGTGCCAATACCACCCACCACTCCCTTCTGAGGGATGGCGACAGGGAAACATCTTGAGCACGTCACCCGGTTAACGGCATTTACCGAGCGCTTACTAGGTTCAGAGTACTGAACCGAGCGCTTGGGAGAGAACAATGTGACGGAATTAGCCGACATGTTCCCCGCCCATAACGAGTCACTCGTATCCTCCACCGAAACACTAACAAGTTAGAAGGAGAGAGCTGAGGATCAGGGCGGTAGTAAAGACGCCCCAAACCAGAGAAAACTTCAGGCCAAGGAACAGAAGCGGGGGGCCGGGGGGAGGGAGAGAGCATGGATGTTGTGTTTTAAGAGGAGACAAATCACCGAATCTCCCGGGATTCGGAGAGTGTGGCCTTTAACAGAGAGTGATTTCGAGGAGTTAACACACACTTTCTCCTGCCCTTTCCTATCCTTAAACCTCTCCTGAGCGCGGCCATTTGCAGCAGCCAACCGGCATCTTCCACGTTTCCGACCTTTCAGGGAGCCAGCCCTGGGCTTCAGAGAGGCCCGAGAGCGGGAGGAATTCAGCCTGCCACTTACGATCCGCCGCTAATGGGTGGAAGAGGTCGGGATCAGGCCAAAATACCACCTGCGGACCCTCTCCACAGGAGATCGCTTCCCCATCCTCTAGACAGAGGCTTTTAGGTTTGGGAAGGAGCAGGCTTTCACGTTTGGGATGAAGTGCAAAACCTCCCCGGGGTTTGGGTCCAAAGCCCCGCCTCGACCTCTTGCCGAGGGGAGACTAAATGTCAAAAATGAGCGGCGCCCGTCCCCTCCCGTGACCCTCCTCTTCCCGGAAGCCTTCGCAAGTCGCGAGAGCACGAGGGAACACGCGCGCCGGTGGGTCCCAGTCCTTCGAGCAGAGTCGCGACGCTAACACGGGAGTGAATACCGATTCACAGTAGTGGCCGTCTTCCTCACTAGATACATAAACTGTGTCATCTGTTGAGCGTTCACGATGTGCCAGGCGCCATTCTAAGCGCAGGAGTGGATAAGATGTTGGACACGGCCCACGCCCCGCAGGGCGCTCCGCAGGCTCCGTCCCCATTTTACAGACGAGGGAACGGAGGCCCGTGGCCCAAAGTTACCCCACAGACGGGCGGGAGAGTCGGAATTGGAACCCAGGTCCTTCTGACTCCCGGGCCCGGGCTCTATCCGCCAGGCCGGGCCGGTTCGCTGCCCATCCCCGGAAGCTAGAGGAAAAACGGAGCCTGAATCGCTGAGGAAGGAGGGCGTTCCGGGCCAGAGGGAGGGTGGGGGCGAGAGGTTGACGGCGAGAGAGACGAGAGCGAAGGACAGCGGGAAGGTTGGCATTAGAGGAGCCAAGTGGGCCGGCCGGGTTGCAGAAGGACGGCAGCGAGGTGAGGGAGGAGAGGGTGAGGGGATTGGGGGCTTTAAAGGCTCGGCTTCCAAGCCCCCAGCTGGGATGCCTGGGCGCCCGCACGTCTCCTCGGGTCGCGCCAGGTTCGCCTGCGACCTAGACCGCCTCCCACGAGAACCTAAGAGCTTCATCTCGTCTAGGGTTCGGTCCGCCTATCCTTCACGTGTCAGATTTCCAGCCCCGGGCTATCGGGGGAAGGATTCAATTGAAATTTAATATTTAGGCCCCTCTTGAAGTATTAAAATCCAATAGCTCCGCCACAAACGTGGAGCGGTAAACCCTTCCCAAACTGGAACTATTCAACCCTCGGGTAGTTGACGAAGGTCGGCTCTTGCCTCTTCTTACCCAAATTTAAAGGGTGTTTGGAGGTCAAAATACAGAGCCTGGGGGGCGGGGCGGGGAGCGGGGAGGAGAAACCACCTCGGCATCAGGTTTCAAAAAAGGCTAAAGGGCCCAAAGCCAAGCACCCTCGCCTGGGACTTGGATACGGTCCCCGAGGATGGGGATCCAGGAAATCTCTCGGGGGTCCTCGATATTTTTTGATTTTTTTGGTATTTAAGCGCTTCCTGCGTGCCACGCGCCGTGCTAAGCGCTGGGGTAGATAGGAGCTAATCGGATTGGACACAGTCCATATCCAAGACGGGGCTCACAGTCAATCCCCATTTTACAGACGCGGTAACCGAGGCCCAGAGAACTGAAGTGACTCGCCCACCGTCACACAGCAGACAACTGGCGGAGGCCGGATTCGAATCTGGGTCCAGACGAGGTAACTGAAGCCCGGAAGGAAGCAGAGCTGGGATTAGAACCCAGGTCCTTGTGACTCTCAGGCTCTACCCACCGGGTCTCGCTGCTTCTCTTAGTGTCGAAAGCCAGTGGGCCTTTCTCTTCTCGAGTGTATTTCCATTGACCCGAGCAAGATCCCTGAGGCCGACTCGCGGCAGATTCTTCGACGGAAAGCGATTTATCCAGATCTTGCCGAAAGTCTGAGGCTCCCACTGATACACGCGTTCAAAAAAAAAAAAAAAAAAAAACCAACCCCACACCAAATTACGGCGGCTTAAGGGAAGCTATTAGAAAATAAAGGAATACTTTATTTAGGCCAAAACAGTGTGAGATTTTCTAAGGTTTTGTATTCAAAGGCAAATGCTCCGAAAGAAGCAATTTTCGTTTTAAACTAAAATTCAAATCCACTAACAACCTCTTCCCGGGAAGCTCTCGGGGAGGGGAGGGAGGGGAAGGCAGACATCTGGGATTAGATGATGAAGGCTAGCGAAAGGCCCGGGCCTGGGCGCCGGAGGAGCCGGGTTCTCGCCCGGCCCGCCGCTCACCTCACCTGCTGGGTGACTTTGGACAACTTGGCTTCTTCGGGCCTCAGTTTCCTCATCGAAAAAGTGGGGATTCGATCCCTGTTTCTCTCTCCTACTGATGATGTGAGCCCCAGATGGAACCTGATGATCGATCTACCTACCCCAGTGCTTAGTAGGGGGCTCGGCGCGCAGTAATAATAATAACGTTGGTATTTGTTAAGCGCTTACTGTACGCCGAGCACTGTTCTAAGCGCTGGGGGAGATACAAGGTCATTAGGATGGCCACACGAGGCTCACGGTCTTCATCCCCGTTTTCCAGATGAGGTCACTGAGGCACCGAGAAGTGAAGTGACTTGCCCAGCCAGAGTCACAGAGCTGACGAGTGGCGGGGGGGGGGGGGGGGGGGGGGGCCGGGATTCGAACCCATGACCTCTGACTCCTAAGCCCGGGCTCTTTCCACCGAGCCCCGCGGCTTCTCTACGGTAAGTACTCTACAGTAAGAGCTCAAACACACACCACGACTATTATTCTGAATTAAAAGGACAAGGAAATAAGAGAGGCCACACCCTACCCCCCAAAGAAGGCAACGGACCTATTTTTGCTCTAGCTGACAGGCAGCGTGGGAGACCAGACGAAAATAGAAGGCCTCGCATTTAAGGCTTCGTTTTCGGCGCCGATTCAAGCGTGCCCGGCTGCTCTGCAGACCCACTCCAAACTTCGGCGATTACACATTCAAATCCATGCCCGACATGTATTTCCATGTGTAATCACTTTTCAAAAAGGAAATTAACCCGCAGAAACTATGTTAATGCAACTTCGTGGTTGAAACGCTCCGTGCGGAAGTCAGAATCCCGGTTCCCAAGGCAACCCTCTCCGCCTGCACCGGCTAGAGAGCGAGTGATTCCGCGATCCGCGGCAAAAGGAGGATCCCCCCCGCCCAGTCGCTAGGTCCCGCTGACTTTTAGGGGACGTCCCCCCGCCTCGCTCCCTCCATCTTCCTTTCCGGAGACGGCAACCCGTCGGATCCGGGAGACGGGGCTAGCGGCCGTCTCCGAAGGAGCTGGAGGATTCAGAATTCCTTCCTCCCCTGCCGTCTTCGATCCACCCACCCCCGGCTCTGAAGCCCGGTACATCTGCACCGGCGCCCGTGCCAGCCGAGTGATTCGGGTGGGGAGGAGCATTTCTGGCACGACTCGAAGCGGAGAAGACACGGCCTTCCTCCCGGGGATCTGACGGCTCGTCGCAGACGAACTTGAGTTATGAAATACCTAACTGACAAAACCACTTAGGGACTGTACGGCACGGTCTCCTCGCTCCCCGTTGCCGACGCGGGAGGCGGAGGCGCGAGAAGGCCCCGGCTCCCTCAGACGAGTGCTTAGTACGGCGCTCCGCACACCCTGAGCGCTCAATCGATACGACCGAATGAAGGAACGCGTGAAGACCCCCCTCGACTGGAAGCTCGGCGCGGGCGGGGAACGTGCCTCCCCAACTCGGTGGGGGTTGCGCTCTCCGAAGAGCAAAAGCCCACCGCTCCGCACGGGGAAAGCGCCCGGTAAAGACCGATGAGGAGGACGGGACTCCGTGTGGACCGGTGGGCCTTCGGGGACAGCTCCGGATTTGGGAAGCGTGGCCCAGTTGGAAAAGCCCGGGCCCGGGAGTCAGACGACCGGGGCCCCGATCCCAGCTCCGCCACCCGCCTGCTGGGTGACCCCGGCCGAGTCACTTCACCTCTCTGGGCCTCCGTTTCTCCGGCGGTTAAACGGGAATCCGTTACCTCTTCTCTCCCCCACTTGGACTGCGAGCCTCCGACTCTCTCTGACCTGTTTAACCCGCGTCGGCCCCAGCGCTTAGAACCGTGTGGCGCACAGTAAACCCTCGAGTGCCACGACAGCAGTAATAATCTGGGGAGCGGTCCCGACAATGCAGAGGCGGGAAGAGCGGGAGAGGGCGCAGGAAAATCACTCCAGAAAGACAAGTCTCAGTGGTCTGTTGGCAATTTTCTAACCTGCTATGTCTGTTACCGGTTCCGTCCCTCCCTTTTTATTTTTAAATTGCCAACCACCTTCCCGCCCCGTCCCGCCACACACCTCCACCTTAAGGGACAGGCACTGTGTCTAATTCTAACCTGAGAATTATCTCCCAGCGCCGAGTACGGCGATCCGCCCGTGGTCTGGGCTTATTATAATTAGAGATTGGGAGACGGCACTGAAAAAGGGAGGCGAGGTCGCACTACGAGGACGGTGACTCACGGTTCTGCCCGCGATAAAGCAGAAGGCGACTAATGCTCACGATAACCTGGGAGCAGATTGAGTTAACTTGACTTCGGTCAGCGTCGGCTGCTATTCTGCTTGCTCTCGCTCTCCGTGACTTTAAAGAGCCCAGCGGCTCCGACTCAAACCTGAAAAACCCAGTTTCGGAGCAGAGGGTTAAACGGAACCAGAGGACGAAGGAGAGGTCCTCGACTCGGGGCTTGGTATGTATTGAGCGCTGACTACGTTCAGAGCACGGCGCTCTGGGAGAGGAGAAGACTTTCAGTCATTTAAACAGCACCAGCCCCAAATTAAATTGGTCATTATTTATCAAATCTTGATCGACAAAAAAGGGAGCAGTAAGACATCTTCAAAATGTCAGTTTCACCCTCCCGGCGTCTCCGCCCCCGATCATGAGGCTTCGAGGCACTCGAAGGCAGCTGCCGGATTTAGTCAGAGCTAGCAAATCCAACAGGCCAAATTAAAATCGGGAGTTGCAGGCGCTGACCCCTCCAAAAAGGCTCTCAAGACTGAGACTGCTAGACTGTAAGCCTGTTGGGGACAGAGAGCGTGTCTATCAACTCTGATACACAAACACGCCCACGTATTTTTTACGGTATTTGTTTAGCGCTGACCGTGCGCTGGGGTAGAGAGATAGAAGCTAATCAGGTTCGGCGCAGGCCGTGACCCACGCGGGGCTCACGGTCATAATCCCCATTTTACAGATGAGGAAACCGAGGCACAGGGAAGTCAAGTGGCTTGCTAAAGGTCGGGCAGCAGACAGGTGGCAGAGCCAGAACTGGAACCCAGGTCCTTCCGCCTCCCGGGCCCGGGCTCGAGTCACTAATAATTGTGGTGGGAAGCAGCGTGGCTCGGTGGAAAGCGCCCGGGCTCGGGAGTCAGAGGTCGAGGGTCCTAATCCCGGCTCCGCCGCTTGTCAGCTGGGTGACTCTGGCCAAGTCACTTCGCTTCTCTGGGCCGCAGTTCCCTCAACCGTAAAATGGCGATGGAGACGGCGAGCCCCACGTGGGACGACCTGATCCCCTTGCATACTCTCCAGCGCTTTGCACCTGGTAAGCGCTTAATAAATAAATGCCATTATTATTCCGTTAAGCGCCTGCTACGGATGAGGCAATGACCTCAAAGTTCTAGAAGCGAAGCTCTGAAGCCTCCATCCGTGGTTCCGCCGAACCAGCCCGGCAAGAGAGAGAAATCTCATCCGTGTCCGTGGCCGGTTGACAGAAGGGAAGAATCAATCCGTGGATCCGGTACGCATCTCACAGCCTAAATCTTGGAAGCTTTCTCCTGGACCATAACCAGGATCCTCCTTTGCCCAGCTAAACCAGAAGGGAGCCTCCCTTTCTGCTTCCTGACCACTCCTCGCCGACGTTCCCGGCCAACTTCCTTATTTGTTTGATTTTGTTTTAGACTCCTCTTTGGAAAAAGCGGCTGGAGTCATCCCTCCCACTACGTTCTGGACAGCTGACACGCTGTTACTCCTTAATACGTTATTCCGCTTACAGTAGGGTACTTGTTGAGCGCTCACCATGCTCCGAGCGTTCGGCCTGCGATAAAGCAGAAGGCGATTAATGCTCACGATAATCTGGGAGCGAATTTAGTTGAGTTCTGTCAGCGTCGGCTGACAATTCGCCTGCTACGTGCTCTTGCTCTCCGGGACCTTAAGGGCACGCCGGCTCCGACTCAAACCGGAAAAACCCAGTTTAGGAGCAAAGAGCTAAACGGAACCGGAGGACGAAGCAGAGGTTCGGGGCTTGGTATTTATCGAGCGCTTACGACGTTCAGAGCACGGTCCTAGGTGCTTGGAGGGGAAGGCTTTCGGTCATTTCAACACCTCCAGCCCCGAGTGAGTGAGGATGGCCACAGTCCCCATCCCACGCGGGGCTAACGGTCTAAACGGGAGGGAGCGGGACCGTTTTACGGAGGGGGGGAACCGGATAAGCGAGGCGACTTGCCACGCAGAGGACGAGTGGCAGAGCTGGGATTAGAAGCCACATCCTCTGACTTCCGGGCCCGCTGCTTCGATTTCACGGTCTCCCCCTTCGGCCCAGGAGACCGGGGCTCGGCCAAGCCCTTAGGAGTGAGGGCCTGGGACGTTTAGGCTGAGCCCGGTCTCTCTTCCGGGGTCCGGGGGGCAGGGCTGCACCTCTGAGGGTGGGGGGTAGAAGGGGCGCTCCAAAGCCGCCCAAAACAGAGGAGGAAGAAACAGCGCGTGTAGGTCACGGGACACCCCGAGACCCAGGCCAGGCCCCGTGCTGCTGAGCTCCCGGGCTCTCCGCCAGAATTACCCGGAGGCGATTCGCTGTTCATTCAGGCCCGTACGTCTGATTCAACCCCTGGTATTTATTAAGCGCTCGCCTGAGAGACAAGAGAGTCAGTCGATTACCACTCTACGGGAGCTGGCCCGAAAATGGGCTACCAGCCGGGCAATTACAGAGACTTTCAAAACTTTCCTCCGACTTTCTCCCCGATCGGCAGCATTGGCGATTTCCTCTCTCCCGTCCGGTCGCGAGTTAGACCCCACCCACCCCGTACTCTCGGCCAGGCCCACCAGGGCAGCTGGAGATTCCTTTTTCCAGCCATTAAAATCTCCACGGCCTTCGGCATCCAGCCCGTGGGCAGAGAGGAAAAAATAGGCTCGCGAGGCGGCCAGATACCGTCCAGAGGCACCGGGGGCAGGGAGAACACGAAAGGGGGCCGGAATGGGGGACAGGGAAACATTTTCCTGTATTATTCTCTCTCCAATCAATCAGTGGTATGTACTGAGCGCTTACTGGGTAGAGAACGCCGGACTTAACGCTTGAGAGAGGACGACCGCTGCCCACGACGAGCTTATGGGCTCCGAGGGGGAGACAGCAAACTGAGATCGCCCGGTCCCATCCTACGCGTAAAGGATTTTGACACAGAGCCCGCCGCCATCTGGACTGTGAGCTCGTCGCGGGCAGGGAACCTGTCCGTTTATGGTTGCTCTGTACTCTCCCAAGCGCTCAGTACAGTGGTCTGCGCAGAGTGTTCAATAGATAGGACTGAATGAATGAGAAGCAGCGAGGTCTAATGGATAGAGCCCGGGCCTGGGAATTAGAAGGACCTGGGTTCTCGTCCCGGTTCCGCCGCCTGCCCGCTGGACGGCCTCGGACTTCCCTTCTCTGGGCCTCGGTTCCCTCATCTGTCAAATGGGGGTTAATAATAATTATAATGTTGGTATTTGTTAAGCGCTTACTATGTGCAGAGCACCGTTCTAAGCGCTGGGGGAGATACGGGGTCATCAGGTGGTCCCACGTGAGGCTCCCGGTCTTCGTCCCCATTTTACAGACGAGGTCACTGAGGCCCGGAGAAGGGAAGTGACTCGCCTACAGTCACCCAGCTGCCAAGTGGCAGAGCCGGGATTCGAACCCATGACCGGTGACTCTCCAGCCCGGCCTCTTTCCACTGAGCCACGCTGCTTCCCAAAGTCACACAGCGGACAAGTCGCAGAGGCGGGATTAGAATCCGAGACCTCCGACTTGGCTCTTTCGGTTAAGACCGCGAACCCCACGTTGGGACAGGGACTGGGTCCAACCCGATCCGCTCGCGTCCACCCCGGGGCTTAACCCGGTACCTGGGACCCAGTGAGCGCTTACCAGACGCCACTATTATTTTTACCCGATCGTATTTATTGAGCGCTCGCCGGGTGCTGGGCGCTACCGCACAACAATAAACCCACGCGTTCCCTGCCCACAGAGAGCTTGGGGATCGTATATTTCGAGCTCCTTCACGCACCCCTCATCACACCGGCCGGCACACAAACGACAGGCAGTCTTTCTGCGCCTTTGAGACCGCTCTCCTCCCCACATTTCACGGGCAGGCGGCCCGTCAATCCGAGATGGAAGTAATAACGTGGCCGACCACTCTCCCGCCTGATTAGGCAGACTGCACGGAATCGTCTACCGTTCTCTTTTACATCTCGGGCCGCCCCCGACGGGGAAGTGGTTTCATTTTCAATCCGACAGGGTTCTCTACCACCGCAGAGAGACACGGCCCGGCGTTTCGGCCTTTATTGGTTTCTTCGCGTGCAAACGGGCTCGACCGTGGACGAATCATTTTCGGAAATTAACCCGCGGCCCGGAGCCGGCTGTGGACAGATATACGCCGGCTATCCGAGGATGCTCTCTTATACGAAAACGGTCAAAGGAGGGCAACCGTTATTTAGCTAGGCGGTTTTCGGGGAAACCGATCATTTACGAGAGATGCTTAAAAAACTCATCCCCGGGTCTCTACGGGCACATAGATCACCCAAGTTTAAGGACTCGGGGCCGACGGAGAGGGTGAATGGGAAGTCGCCGCTAACGAAAAATCAGTTTGGAAAAAGGATGACTTTCTCTCCCCGATCGAGGCGAGAAAGATTAACCCTCTGACTTCTCGGTGTTTGCTCTGAAAGGCAGAGAGAGAGAGAGAGAGAGAGAGAGACGCTTCCCACATCAGCCTCCTGAGAGGGTTTAGGGAGGGCATTCGTGGCCCAGTCGATCCATGCTATAGACTGAGCACCTTTCTGGGGGGATGTGTTAAGCACTCATGCACGTCAAACACTCTTCTAAGCCGCTGGAGCGGACACGGGTCAACTAGGGTGGACAGTATCCCTGCCCCGACCGGAGCTCCCAGCCTAAGGAGGGAGAGAGAACGGGCACCGAAACCCTACTTTGCAGTTGAGGCAGAATGAGTGACTTGCCCAAGGCCACGCAGCAAGCAGTTGGCAGAGCGGGGATTAGAACCCAGGTCCTCTGACTCTCGGGTCTGTGCTCTTTCCACTCGTCAACGCTGCTTCTCCCTTGTACGCAGCACAGTAAGCACCTGAATACCACAGTAATTATTATTTTTATTTATTCAAACCACCCAGCCAGCGGGGAGTGAGGGTTTTACGTGGTTCCCTCGCTGGCCCCGTTAGAAACATTCCCAAAGTCACACGAACAGGGCTCAGATCCTCCACACAGCAATGGCTTTTAAACCGGTATGGAGGCGAGAGGGTGTTTTTTGTTTCTGTTTTGTCTTGAAGGGGAACCCTGGAGTCCTCCCGCCCATTTCATATTTTACTCTCATCTCCGGGCACATTATAATTATCATCATCATCACCACCACCGCTCCCCGGTAAGCTTTCGGGGACATCCTAAGACGGTATCTCACAGGCACCAGGGACGGAAGGCCCAGGGGCACAAGGGACCAAAATCCATCCGGTAATCCCCTTCCTATAGAAAAAACGGGAAGGATAAATTTCCACACGTAAAACTTAAAACACCGTGGATTTCGCCAGAATGTACATCTCCTAACCATGAAGGGGGGGGAACCCAAAGGATGCATTCTGGTCTGTAGCTTCTAGTTTAAAACAAACCACACAAAAAAACTTACTTCTTCCATTGCATTGGTATCATAATAATAATATTGGCATTTGTTAAGCGCTTACTATGTGCCAAGCACTGTTCTAAGCGCCGGGGAGGAGAGGTACAAGGTGATCAGGTTGTCCCACGTGGGGCTCACGTCTTGATGATCCCTGAAGATTTCAACCGGGCTTCTATTCCCCAACCGCTCTCGCGCTAACTCATTTTTGTCCCCACAACCCCCTGCTGATGGGGAAACTGAGGTACAGAGAGGTCAGGACACAGGCAGTCCCCCTGGAGGGCCGCAGACCTCAGGCTCCAAGCTGGTGATATTTAGGAGAAGCGGCCAGGCCTGGGGGTCAGAAGGACCTGGGTTCTAATCCCGACTGGGCCACCTGTCTGCTGTGCGACCTTGGGCAAGTCGCCACTTCTCGGGGCCTCAGTGCCCTCGCCTGTAAAATGGGGATGGAGGCTGTGAGACGTGGGTGGGTCCAACCTGACTAGCTGGGATCTACCTGTGCCTGGCACATAGTAAGCGCTTAACAGATACCATAAAAAGAAAAGTTGACTGGGGGTGGGGCACTGGGCCTAAGCGCTTGGGAGAATTCAATGCGACAGCCTGGAGAGACACAATTCTGCCCCTCAGGGAGCTGGTCTCTGGGGGAGTTCGTTCATTCCTTCATTCAGTAGTATTTATTGAGCGCTTACTATGTGCAGAGCACTGTACTAAGCGCTTGGGATGAACAAGTCGGCAACAGATAGAGACGGTCCCTGCCGTTTGACGGGCTTACGGTCTGATCGGGGGAGACGGACAGACGAGAACGATGGCAGTAAACAGAGTCGAGGGGAAGAACATCTCGTAAAGACAATGGCGACTAAATAGAATCGAGGCGATGTACAATTCATTAACAAAATAAATAGGGTAACGAAAATATGTACAGTCGAGCGGACGAGTACGGTGCCGTGGGGATGGGAAGGGAGAGAGGTGGAGGAGCAGAGGGGAAAGGGGAAAATGAGGGTTTAGCTGCGGAGAGGTAAAGGGGGGATGGCAGAGGGAGTAGAGGGGGAAGAGGAGCTCGGTCTGGGAAGGCCTCTCGGAGGAGGTGAGTTTTAAGTAGGGTTCCGAAGAGGGAAAGAGAATCAGTCTGGCGGAGGCGAGGAGGGAGGGCGTTCCGGGACCGCGGGAGGACGCGACCCGGGGGTCGACGGCGGGACGGGCGAGACCGAGGGACGGCGAGGAGGCGGGCGGCGGAGGAGCGGAGCGTGCGGGGTGGGCGGTAGAAAGAGACAAGGGAGGAGAGGTAGGAAGGGGCGAGGTGACGGAGAGCCTCGAAGCCTAGAGTGAGGAGTTTTTGTTTGGAGCGGAGGTTGATAGGCAACCACTGGAGTTCGCCACCGAGGATATAGAAGCCTAGATTCCAGATGATAAAAAGGCACGAGACTTTGATCTCTTATTTAATAGAGCGATCTCCACCCAGAACTATAAACATTCAAATGCCTCTCTTGCACCGGAAAAAATCTGTCTTCATTATTCACAGGAAGGATTCTAGGAAATTTACAGGCCGTACCAGAGGGCTCAGGAGCAGAATCAGATGGGTTTTGTTGTTTTTTTTTTTTAACGGACTCCGTTAAACGCTTACTACGGGGCAGGCGCTGGGGTAGATTCGAGTCAGTGAGGTCAGACGCAGTCTCTGCTCCTCACAGGGTCTAAGGGCTGAGTTGCCATTTACGGACGAGGCGGCTGAGGCCAAGTGGAGAGACTGGCCCAGGGTCACGCAGCAGGCGAGTGGAGGAACGGGGATTAGAACCCGGGTCTTCCGACTCCTTCAGGCCCGGGATCCTCCCCCTGGGTTGGGTCATTCGAAAGCCTGCCGGTGAAAATAGGGAATCCTTTCAAGGAGGCGGGATGGATCGCCGGGGCACCTCCCTGAAGCGAGGCTCTACCTAAACCGTAAGCTCGCTGCAGGGAGGGAACGGGTCTACGGACTCGGACTCGTTAGTACGTCGTACTCTCCCGGGTGCTCGCCACAAAGTCGGCGCTCAGTAAATATCACTGGTCGATGAGTGATCGAGAGTGGCCTCCGGTGGCTCCAGCCCGCCGCGTTTTCCTAAGGTTGGCGACGAAACACCCGCTCGCCTGCTTAGGTGATGAGCCCAGGGTGGGACCGGGTGGGGAGGTGGGTGCCACGACAGTGTCCAATCTGATTAGCTCGCATCTACCCCGGAGCCTGACGTGCAGACAGCACTATTGGCAGTGATATCCATCAGCTGATCATTGGTATTTACTGAGCACTTGCTGGGTGCCGAGCACCAGACGCTTGGCAGAGTCCAGTAGGACAGAGTTGCCGGGCAAGACTCCTGTCCACGAGGCGCTGAAACGTTCAAATCGACAACGGAGAGGGGAAGGTGGGGTAAGGACGCGGACGCAGGAGCCGGGGGGCCGGGGTGAGCGCTTCGATTCCGAGGGCTCAAGGGTCAGTCGATCCTATTTATTGAGCGCTCAGCGTATTAAGCCCCGGGGAGACTGCAATATAACAGAGTTGACGGGTACGTTCCCTGCCCGCGGCGAGCTTACCGTCTAGAGGGGGACAGAGACGTTCACATAAAGGAATTCAGAGGTCCTCAGCCAAGCGCATAATCGACGCGGAGGAGAGGGTGGATTTAGGAGGCGGCGGAAATCGAGGGCTCGGCCAAGGAAGGCCCCTTGGGATTTTAGGGAAAGGTCTGAAGGCGGGGAGAGGGCTGGCCGGCGGGGGTGCGGGAGGAGGGAGGGCCGGGCCCGGCGGGAGAACGCAGACCAGAATAATAATGATAACGTGGGTATTTGTGAAGCGCTCACTATGTGCAGAGCACTCTTCTAAGCGCCGGGGTAGGTACAGCGTAATCACGTGGTCCCACGTGAGGCTCACCCCCTTTTACAGATGAGGGAACTGAGGCAGAGAGAAGTGAAGTGACCTGTCCCAGAAGTCGGCGGTAGGACAGACGAGATGGAGGCGCAGGGAGTACGAGGCCTTAGTGGCAGATTTCCCCGCCTTGAGAGGAGCCCAGCTCTCTCCTCGTTCCTCCGACCCGCTCAAAGCCCGCCCCCGCCTACCTTGCTTCCGGACATCTTCGACGGCCGCCACCAGCTCCTCCTTGAGAAACTGACTTTCCTTGGCGATCTTATCGCCCTTGTCCAGGAAGTTCTCCGTGGCCTGTTCCACCGACGCGGCCAACACGTGGGCCTTCTTGGACCGGCCCCTCTTCTTATTCGAGGGTCCCTTGTTACTGGTGTTGACCAGCGTGGTCACCTGAAACGGTTCAGATTCGAAGAGGACGCTGAAGATTAACGGGAAACGGGGCTCAAAGCCGTTCATCGTTCAATCCATCGCGTATATCGAGCGCTCACCGCGTGCAGAGCACTACGCTGAGCGCCGGGGAGGGTGTGATACGTCAAGAAACGGACACATTCCCTGCCCCCGAGGAGCTTTCGGTTTAGGAAGGAAAGCAAGCCAACATTTACCTCCCCGGGGAAAGGCAACCCCGAGCTACAGAGCGTTTACCGCTCGGGCAAACACCTCGACGTTCACACGAACCCCGATTTACGCTATCCGGCGCCAAACGAGTGGGCGCAAATCTGTTTCCGTCTCCCCCGGGTGCGACCAAACGGTCGAGGCGGACCGCTTACCAAATACCCCGCTTGAGGCGAACGCGGAAGTCTAGCCGGAGCTGGACGAGTTTGCGGATTTATTTTTGTTGTGGGCCAGAAGAAGAGAAGTTGATTAGAGGCATCAGACGCATCAGCGCCGTCACGTGTCATTAAGCAGAGCGCTGCAGAACGAGGCCAATTCTGGCTTGGGTTTCCCGGTACAGAGCGGAGCCAGTTTTTCAGAAGCCTACGTTGTTGTTTTTTTACCCTGGAGACATGTATTAATTCAGGGTTTCTGCAGAAAAATCTCTATTCCCTGGTCTCACGCCAATCAATTAGGTATTCGAG
Organism: Ornithorhynchus anatinus; assembly: GCF_004115215.2. NCBI lineage: Eukaryota > Metazoa > Chordata > Mammalia > Monotremata > Ornithorhynchidae > Ornithorhynchus > Ornithorhynchus anatinus. The sequence continues at coordinate 3,184,800 of NC_041750.1, forward strand.
GCGCCTCGGCATATATATCCGCTTGCTGATTCCACTGCAGGGCTTAGGACAGCGCTCTGCACACGGTAGGTGCTCAATAAATACCACCGATTGATTGATCGATTGAAGTATTCTGTGACGAATCTCTAAGTCGCTCGACGGTATCGAATGTGTGCACGGCCTCGGATTAGGCGGTTGGGAGAGCGCGATAAGACCGAGTTGGTATTTATGTTTCCTGCCCACGAGGAGCTTGTAGCTTAGAGGAGCTCAGAGCCCGTTGTTGGGCAGGGGTCGTCTCTCTCTGTTGCCGAATTGTCCATTCCAAGCGCTTAGTACAGTGCTCTGCACATGGTAAGCGCTCAATAAATACTATTGAATGAATGAAGCAAATCCCCTTTTATCAGTAAACGCGGGTATTCTCCCCAGCGCTTCGTACAGGGCTCTGCACGGAGGAAGGGCTCCAAAAAGACAACCGGCTGGATCCAAAGGAGGCAGGGAGAGAGCACGACCTCGTGGAAAGAGCCTGGGAGCCCGAAGCCCTGGGTTCTGATCCCGACTGCCGCGCGCTGGCTGTTGTGACCCTGGCGGCTCGCTTCTCCCTTCCGGGCACCCATCTCCTCCGTACCCGTTTTCTCCTTCCTCTTTGATTGCGAGCCCCTCGTGGGACAAGGTCGGGGTCCGAGCTGATTATGGAGCACCCACCCCAGCGCGCGGTTCAGGGCTTGGCACGTGGCAAGCCCTCGATTAATACAATAATAGCATTGTTGAGGGAGGGAAAGGGCTCTGCAGCGTGGCTCGGTGGAAAGAGCCCGGGCTTAGGAGTCAGAGGTCATGGGTTCTAATCCCGGCTCCGCCTCCTGTCAAGCTGTGTGGCTTTGGACAGGTCACTTGACCTCTCGGTGCCTCAGGGACCTCATCTGGAAAACGGGGATGAAGACTGTGAGCCCCACGTGGGACAACCTGATGACCCTGTCTCTCCCCCAGCGCTTAGAACAGTGCTGGGCACACAGTAAGCGCTTAACAAACACCACCGTTATTATTATTATTAGACCGTCCACACGCCCCGAAGTACCTTGAGCAGTTTTGGGCCCGGAGGGGGGAGGAGACTCTTAAGGAGCTGCAGACATCAGCACCCTAATTCGAGACGTGGGGTGCTGCTGCTGTGTCATTCCTCTTAATGTCACCGTGGGCAGGAAACGTATCTGTCTCTCGTTATACCGTCCTCAACCAAGCGCTCAGTACAGTGCTTGGCGCACGGTAAGCACTCACTCTATAGGACTGAATGAATGAATACATGACGGCTTCTCCTTCTAGGCTGCAAGCTCGTTACGGGGAGGGCACGTTTCTGCGAATTTCGCTCGCACAGTTCTCTCCCGAGGGCTTAGAACAGTGCTCCGCACACACAGAGTAAGCACTCGACGAACGGCGCCGATGGGCAATTTGGCCAGGGGCTGCCGGAGCCTGTTCCGAAGCCTCTAAGCGGCACGCCGCCCTCAGAACCCGGCAGTGAGATGACAACTCATCGAAAGAGAAATAATAATTATAAGGATATTTTTTTAAGCGTTAACTGCGTGCGCTAAGCACCGGGGTGGACGCAGGCGAATGAGGTTAGACTCAAGTCCCGGTCCCGCACGGGGCTCCCGGTCGCCACCCCCGTTTTCCAGACGAGGTCACTGAGGCCCAGAGACGTGAAGTCACTTGCCCGAAGTCGCCCAGCTGGACAGGTGGCGGAGCCGGGATTGGAACCCATGACCTTCCCAGGGGCCCGTACTCCGTCCTCTACGCCACGCTGCTTCTCACTTGAAAGCCTTGAGCTTCAGTGGCTCCCATCAGGCCGGGACGGGAGGAGAAAAGAAAACCCAAGGTCAAACCAGTCCAACGGTCAAACCTAATTCATCCTCCCCAGAGAAGGAGGGAGGGAGGGGAAAAGGAATCAGGGCCTTCTCCGGGCCTCAGTTCCCTCATCTGCAAAATGGGGGTTGAGACCGTGAGCCCCACGTGGGACGGGGACTGTGTCCAAACCGAATACCTTGGCTCTATCCCAGCGCTTAGAACAGCGTCCGCTCATAGTAAGCGCTTAAGTACCATAAAACAAGAACTCTAGACCGGCAGAGACCCACAGAAGGAACGAACTTGCCGCGGCTTCTCCGGCACGTAGCTTCCTTCCGAAGCTTCCCGCCGTTTCAGTTTTCCACAGCCTCCCGATTCCCTCGACTTTCCGACGGTAGAGTTTAGGTGGTTTAATTCGAGCCATCTTGTCTCCCGGAATAAGGGGAACGTCCCAAATGGCCTCGACGCCCTCGGCCTTCCAGAGCCGCCCGACTGAGGCACGACCGCGCTCGGCCAGAAGAGTTAAGGACCCGTTCAGCTTCGGGGAGCGGGGGGCCTCCCGCGTGGCGACTCACCTGCGTCACGAGGGGCTCCAGCAGCCTTTCGACCGCCAGGGTCCTGATCTCCAGGCTTTTGGGGTCCCATTTGAAGTTTATGTTGCCTGCGTGAACTGCAGTCATTTCTGAAAGACAAAAGGCCCCACGCGTCAAAGCCGGGTCGGCAAAGGAGACTGTCCCGCCGACCCCTCTGAGGAGCGCTCCCGAGGGGGGACGCTGCAAAACCACCGAGAAGCCGGGGTGAGCGACCTGCCCTAAGGGGGCCCCTGAAGCCGAGCCCCAACCGAGGAGGGGGCAGCGGAGCTCGGTGCCTCTCATCTCCCGTGCTGTGGAAATCTGACTTGGAACGGAGTCTTCCAAAACGTTTCGGGCTTTTTAAAGGGTTTCTTTGAAGAAACGGTGCCACGCTGCTTTGGGAGAACGCAAATGGGAACGCTCCTCGGTTGCCCAAAAGTGGGAAGACGCTTCTAGGGGTTTCGCCCAGAGGGGACCTCCCCCAGACCCGACTCTCCCCGCTCGGCAGCCCCACCGGACCGGCCGCCAGGTGCCGGTTTCCCACGGGTTTCCCGGGGAGTCCGGCAAGCAGAATTCCCTCTCCCCGCAGCCCCCCGCCCCCAGTCTTCCCAACCGCCCGTGTCGACTCGGGAGCCTCGTTTGTGGATTTCCGAAGGGCGAGACACTGAGGGAAGATGGCAGATAGGAGATGGGCTTTTCTCGGGGCAAGGCCCTGTGCCTACCCCGACGCTTAGTCCGACGCCTGACACGCAGTAAACGCTTAACAGATACCGCTATTATGATACCTGGTGAGCTAAACATTTCTTCAGACATTGGGAAGACCCTGGTTTTCCCCAGCTGCGGTCGGACGTAGCCCCAGTTGCCGGCCCCCGACCCTCACCCCCTCCCAGCCTAGTAGCAAGAGCCCGTGCCCGCGAGCCTCAGGACCTGGGTTCTCATCCCAGCTCTTCCACTTGCCTGCTGGGTGACCTCGGACAAGTCACGTCCCTTCTCTGGGCCTCGGTTTCCTCATCTGGAGAACGGGAATTCGATACCTCGTCCCCTCCTAGACCGTGAGCCCCGTAGGCGACAAGGCCCGTGTCCAACCTCATCACCTTCTATCTACCCCAGTGCCGGGCCCACGGTAAGCGCTTAACAAACACCAGTTCACGTTCACCTCGGACGGAGCTTCAGAGAGCCCCGTCGTCTCTCGTTCGAACTCGACTCGGCAGCCTGCTCCTCGGGGCCCGGCTTCCGCTGAACAGAAGCCCCTGACCGACACGTTCCTTCGTGCTTTTGCTTTCCCACCCTGGTTTACGCGGAGAGTTCGACAAGTTGCTCCCCAAGAGCCCCCTTACGATCTTCGGAAGCGTGGGACGGAAAAACCAGTCTAAACGCACGCCCGGCCGACGGGACTCGGATCCGCAGGCTGGCATTTTATCAGCTCGGGAGGAGATGGGTTTCGGGCACTGAAAGGGAGTCACCAGACACGCGGGCTTGGCGGGATCACCCCCCTGAAGGGCCGCCGTGGTCGGACACTCCGAGGGGAGAGAATTCAAGTCCGGCTCCTTTTCTCCGGTTCTAATGCCGGCCCTGTCACTTGTCTACTGGGGGACGGGTCGCTTCGCTTTCCTCGGTCTCCTCACCTGCAGAATGGGCCTCTAGATGCCTCTTAGACACGTGGGACTTGAGAAGCAGTTTGGCCTAGTGGATAGAGCACGGCCTTGGGAGCCAGAAGGACCTGGGTTCTCGTCCCAGCTCCTCCGCTTGTCTGCTGTGTGACCCTGGCCGAGTCACTTCACTTCCCTGGGTCTCAGTTACCTCCTCTGGAAAATGAGGCTTGAGACCGTGAGCCCCATGGGGGACAGGGACTGCGTCCAACTTGATTAATTTGTGCTCAGAACAGCGGCGGGCCCCTAGTGAGCGCTTAACACATACTATTTACAGATCAATTAAAAAAAATACGTAAGCCCCGCCCGGGTCTGGCCCGGTAATCCGGCGACTACGCCAGTGCTTAGCACGTAGTAAACGCTTAACGAACGCCACCGTTCTGATTATTATTTCCGGTCAAAGTCCCACCCGGTCCAAGGATCAGCGAAGGGTGAGAGCTGCTTACAAACACTCCTTTGAGAGTCACTTAAATGCAAAAGCCCGTGACTGCCTTTTCCCCCATCAGGCGCGGCAGTGATTATTTGGATTTAACACATGGGTTAGCCCTAAATCCTTCGAACGGAGCCGACTGCAACGTCTCGGGCGCTTCAGCTCACTGCCGGCTGGCGGACGTACTCTCTACGGGCACTCCGGTTTCTCACCTAAGGTTTTTCGGCTTTTAAAACTAAAGCCTTCGATTAACCGACAGCCCGTTCCGATCTACCGATTCATTGGACCCGCGGGTCGCGGGGGGTCCCCGGGTGGCAGCACGGTGCCCGGACGAGCCCCGACGATTATAATATTGATGCGAACAACCGCACGTACCGAGGACATCCAAGCGGAACTGACGACGTACGGGGCGTTCTGCGAAGCCTTGGACCCCTGGTACCCCCGATCCATTCTCGGATCACGGAGGGTGTCGGATATTCCTCTAGATAAAGCCTCCTTCCGGCCTCCTCCTCAAAATTCAGGTCAATTGAACTCTTCGGGCCAGGCGCTGCCTTGATTCATCCCCCACTCCTGTCCCTATATCCATATCTGACCTTTATTTCTATTCATTTCTAGGCTGCAAGCTCGCGGTGGGCAGGGAATTGCTGTCTTGTACTCTCCCGAGCGCTCAGTACAGCCCTCTGCTCGCCGCAGGCGCCCAGTAAGTACGACCGACTGACAGGGGTTCTCAAACGGAGTCGCTCACCCAGTAGCGCCTGAAAAGAAGAGACCACCCCATTTCGTCCCTAATCTTCCGATAATCGTCACCTTGCCTAGTGCGGCACTTACAATCAAGGGCCCCGCCGAGAACGCTTCTGGCCATCATTACCCCGCGCTGCTGGAGTTACAGCTCGACACCCCCAACCCCACCAGAAATAAGTTATTTTGCAGTCCATTAATTAAAACTTCGAACCTAATCAAATTTCTCCAGTTCCTAATTCACGCATCGCCACAGATACCCTGCGCCGGGAGAGCCGGGGCCTCTCTCAGCTGTTCCGACAGCTGCCTGGCAACAGGTCGTGCAGAAGGGGGGGTCTCTGGGGACGAGCAGAGTCGGCCTCCTCTCCCCCGTCATACTTCCTGAGGGCTTACGGGGTGCAGGGCGCTGGATTCAGCTCCTGGGAGAGTCCAGTGCAACAGAGCCGTAGAAACCTTCCCCGTCCACAACGAGCTTACGTTTTAGAAGGGGATACGGGCGTGAAGATAAATAACGGGTAGGTACGTAAGGGCTGTGGGGCCGAGGAGCGAATAAGGGGTGCAAATCCAGGCACGAGGGTGACGCGGAAGGGAGCGGGAGAAGAGGAAACGAGGGCCTCGTCGGGGAAGACCGCTGGGAAGAGATGGGCCTTCGGGATGGCGCTGAGGTCGGCTCTCCCGAGCAAGAGGCCGCCGGGACAGGGCAGAAGCTCTTGCCCCCAGCTTTTTTGCCTGATGGGTCATTCTTCCAGACCAGAGGATCAGTGTGTACAGGTGTTTTCAACTTCCCTTAATAATCAAAGGACGCCTAGTTTCCCAGCTAAACCCGAAATTCTCTCTTCTCCCCACTCTACCCCCAGTCTCTGTGTGTGTGCGCGTCTCTCTCTCACACACGCACACCTCTTTCCACCACCAAAGTCCTAGAGTTTCTGCCATCGGGGTTCAGGGGCCCACCTCAGCCAGTCAGTGGTATATACTGAGCGCTCGGGAGAGTTCCCCGGAACAATAAACACACCCGCTCCCTGCCCGCGACGAGCACCGAGGCTAGCGGAAAGCCCACCTGTTCCCAGGTGGTTTCCCGTCTAACTAACCGGGCCCGACCCCGCTCGGCTTCCGAGATGAGATCGGGTGCGTTCGGGATGGCGGGGCGGGACACCTCGGCAGAGGACGTGGTGTCAGGGGAAGGAGAGGTCTCTCTTCTCCCCTCGGAGCAGCAGTTAGGCCTGTGATTGAGTGAGGGCTGCAGGAGGGCAGAGAGACGGAGACTGCGAATGCTTAATTCTCCCCCGCCCCGGGGCCTAGCTTGGAGTCCTCTTCTAGACTGGAAGCTCCTTACGGGGAGGGAAAAGTGCCTGCTAAATCTCTACTGTCCACAGCTCAGCACCAAGTCAGCGCTCAATAAACACCTTAAACTGACTGATCGGTTAGGGCCAGGTAGGTTCTTGTGCTTTGGGGGGGGGGGGGTGAGGAGTGAAGGACCCGTTTTTAAATATTTAACACACACCCACAAAGCCACAAAGTCTTGCCCCGGACTTAGGCGTGCCTCCCTGTTCTCAAAGCGGTCGGGCTTACCCGGGGACGGCGATGCCATTCTCTCTCCTAGAGGGGCGATCCGAAGCGCTCAGCACTGTGCTCTGCACATGGTAAGCGCTCAATAAATACTATTGAATGAATGGATCATTTTTAAACTCCTGGCTCGCCTTCGGGCCCTCCGGTTCACTTCGACAGCGGTGCCATCTTACTACTCTCCACTTCCACTCCCTAGAGCCGACCTTCTCACCGTGCCTTAATCTTCTCTCTCCCGCCCTCCCTCTTCAGATCTGACAGACTTTCCCACTCTCCCCGCCTTCCCGAAGGCCCAACTCCTCCGAGAAGCCTTCCCTAAGCCCTCCTTTCCTCTCCTCCCGCTCCCCTCTGAGCCGCCTTGACTCGCTCCCCTTATTCATCCCTCCTCCCAGCCCCGCTGCACTTCTATACGTAGCTGGAATTTTATTTATTTCAATGCCCACCTCCCCGTCTAGGCCGTAAGCTCGCTGTGGGCAGGGAACGCGTCTGTGACGCTGCTCTACTGTCCTCTCCCCGGCACTCGGTACGGTGCTGTGCACACGGTAAGCACTCAATAGATCCGACCGACTGACCGAGCACCCGCCGTCTCACGACTTCACGGCAGGGCCCTCCGATACAAGCCACTTTTGGAATTTACTAGTAGGGTACGCCACGAGCCTAACTGAGAAAGGAGTCGGGGCCTTTATTAAAAGTCGTAATGTCTCCGGGCCTCGGTTCCCTCATCTGTAAAACGGGGACTTGAGACCGCGAGCCCAATGTGAGCCGTGGACTGCGTCCAACCTAATCAGCCTGGATCTGCCCCGGCGCTCAGAACGGTGGCCGGCACAAGGTAAGCATTTAAATGCCATTTCTTAAAAAGAAAGGCTTCGTCTCCTTCTGCCCATTTCCTCTAATAACTGAGGGAACACAATACCGGGTCTCACCCATAATGCTCCTCTAATCAACCACGATAACGACCCCCCATTTTCTTTATTTTAGGAACGTGGGGCAAAAGATCCGGTTGAGAGAGAGAAGTAGGGGAGAAGCCCATCTGGAGACTGGCCGTGGCAAATACCTTCATACGGGCACCCACCTTCGAGAGCGCTAAGCTCTCGTTTCCGAAGCGGTGACCACCTCGCTCTTAAAACCGTGTCCGCCTTAAAGCTACCAACCTGACGGTGGCCCCCCCCCCAGCCCCCCCCCCCCCCGGCCTTTTTTCCCCAAAAGCAAGGTTACGTTAATGCAACGGTGAGATTGTTCATTTAAATGCAAATCGGGAAATTTAGAAATTACGGTTTCCACAGCAAAGTTAACTGCCACGCTGCACATGATGTAGTATTTTGAATTACTCTGCGCCGTTACACGTCTGCCAGATTGCACGAACGTTAAACGGAGTTAACACAGCTGTGGGAACCTTAACTCTTGAGGCTCCTGACCAACGGCAAGGGCGGAACTGGGGACTGGCTCGTCCCAACTCCCTTCGCAGGCCCTACAGGGTAGTCTTCGAACTCCCAAACTTGATGGGCCGAAGTGGCGAGGAAAGGGAGACGGGAAGGTTGCTGGGCGGGTGGCCCTGAGAACCCCAGTTGCCGCTGTTGTCTTCCAAGCGCGACGCCGGCCGGTAACCGACCCAAAAATAGCTGCCCGGAACGGCCCGCCGGTGAACGAGGCAGCCCCGACCGACTCCGCGTGCCCGATGGAACTGAGCTTCCCCGGCTTCCCACCTACGGTGGGCGGTGCCGGGGCCGGGTTTATCCCGGATGGCCCGGTCTCCCGCCGGCCCATCCCCGTCCGGTTCCGATCCCGCGAATCGGACGCCCGTGTTCACTCTGAGCGCCGGCCGCTCACGGCCGCCTGTCCGTCTCCAAGCAGAATGCGTCCACCCCACGGTACGCACTGAAATACCATTTTCTTCCGAAAAAAAGGCCCTGGGTACTAATCCCAACTCCACCCCCTGGCTGCTGCGTAACTTCGGGCAAGTCACTCCATTCCGTCTACGCCTCGGTCCCCTCGTCTATAAGAACGGGGACTAACGATAATAAAGGTATTTGGGAGGTGCTTACTACGTGGCAGGCACCGTACTCGGGTCGGACACGGTCCCCGTCCTACGTGGGGCTCGCAGTCTCCGACCCCCATTTTCCAGACGAGGTCACTGAGGCCCAGAGAGGTGAAGCGGCGTGCCCCAAGCCACGCAGCCGACAAGCGGCGGAGCCGGGATCGGAACCCACGACCTTCCCGGCTCCCAGGCCCGGGTTCTGTCCCCTAGGCCTTGCTGCCTGTCTGAGTGTGAGATTAAGCCCGGGAGCCCTTCGCCGGGCAGGGACCGTGTCCAACCCGACTGTGCCTCCCCCGGTGCTCAGTACGGCGCCTGGCACGTGACGCTTAAATACCATAAAAGAGACAGAGAGAAATCCCACGGTTCCGAGGTCTCACGATCAAAAAGCGAAGCCCACGCCGTCACCTCATCGAGCGTTCGGAGCGGGTGAGGTCAGAGGCGGTCCGACAGGCTGGGCAACCTTCAAAATGGCCACTGCCCAATTCCACACTACTTTAAAAGGTAAAAACAGGGGAAGGGCACTCTGCCAATTTTTTTTTTTTTTAACGCTGACTCGGCTTCTGCTCCGCCTCCCGCCCTCTCCGCTTCCCCCGCATCCACCCATCCCTCCTCTCTCTTACCTTCTTGGATGGGAGGGGAAGGGGAGAAGGAGAGAGGGGGGAAACGTCAAGCGCGCAACAGCCACTGGGCTTCGGAAGACAGCGCTCGGCCTTGGACGGTGGGCGACGTGAAGGACCCCGGGCAACGAGGGCGCATACCCCGCTCCCCGCCCAACTCCTCACCCTCTCGGCGCCCACCTCCTCCCGCCGTCTCGCCGTTCCTAAAAAGGGGGTACGGCGACGTTCAGATGGACGGCGGGGCCCCTCACGGTATTCTGCCGGCATCTGCCGAGCGTCCACTACGTCCCAAGCACCCTACTGGTGATGTTGGTATTTGTTACGCGCTTACTACGCGCACGGCACCGTTCTAAGCGCTGGGGGAGATACAGGGTCATCGGCTCACAACCTTCGTCCCCGTTTTCCAGAGGAGGTCACTGAGGCGCAGAGAGGTCAAGTCGCCCCGAGTCACACAGCTGCCAAGCGGCAGAGCCGCGACTCGAAACCCATGACCTCTGACTCCCAAGCCCGGGCTCTTTCCGCCGAGCCACGCCGCTTCTCTGCTCCTGACCACTTCTACCGTCTCTCCGGGAGAGAGAAATCATTTTTGTCCAAGGACACCCGCATCCTTCTAGTCTGAGGACGGGTGTCTTCCCCTGCCCTTCCCAAAGTGATTCCCCAAGGGCTCCATCCCTGCCCTTTCAACGACTGAACCTCGATTCCTTTCATCTCACGTCTTCGAAACTGAGCCGCTTCACCCGGCCGGCCCTCCGCCGAGCACAAAGCTTGGACTCGCCTTGGATCTGGCACGCGGGCGGCCTGGGGACCCGAAGAGAAGCGTTCCAAACCGGAAGGACCCGAGTCGGTACCTTTCGGATCCCAGCCGCTAGACTCGGTGGCGAAACCGAGACGGAGCCGGCTAAATTAGACCCGACTCCCAGAGAACCCAAATACGAAAGGGGACGGATGACCTCCACGTTCCCGGGACCCAGGCCGCACCCCTCCGCGTCATTCCTCATATTTTTAGGATGGATTTTTCCTTTTTTTAATTTTCCTGCCGGCTCGAGACTCGCGGTTCGGAAGACGGGAAACGGCACGCCAGACGCCCGATCGTCTCGTCTTGGGGTTTGCGGAGGGGCCGGGCCGAGCAACCGTGGACACGAGGCCCCGGGTCCTCGCCGCAGCTCCGCCCCTCGACCGCCGCGGGACCCCGGGTAAGTCATTTCCCTTCCCTGGGCCTCCGTGACCTCGTCTGTAAAACGGCCACCACGACCGGGAGCCCCGCGTGGGACGGGGACTGTTTCCAAGCCAATCCGTTTGTATTCCCCACCTCCCCCGGCTTAGGAGAGTACCTGGCATTTAGGAAGCGCTTAACAAATACCGCAATTCTCAGGACGGAAAGCAGGCAGGAACTAAAGGGGGGGGGGGGCCGACAATGCCAGCCTCTCTGCCCAGCTTGAGATGAGGCAGTTAAACGGTCAGCAATTCGGTCTTCCCCCCAGGTGTCCTGGCAGTCTCTCTAAAGAAAAAAAAAGACAGAGCCAGGATCGACTTTCTGCAGGAAACATCTAATTCGAGTTGTTTTCCGAAAGAGAGAGACGCGATAAATACTTCTGCACAAAATGACGCCTGCTTCGCTTCGAAAAAATTAAAAAAGGGCATTTTTGTAGACATTCTCTCTTAGCCACGGTTCCAGTTTCCCTACCTTTTCCCCCCGGTTTTGCCTCCCCCCCCAATACTTGGTGGATTTAAACAACCTTATTTTTATTTCCCCTCTAAAGACTGCATTAACTCCTCATTTCTCTCCGCTGCTATTTCCAGTTTGCCTAGCATTTCCCTCCCAAAGTGCTCCAGCCCACATTCCATCTGGCCACAGAGACTCCTCGGCTTTTCAGGAAGGGACGCCTGCCGAGCGACGGGCACCTCGGGAACCTTTCCAAGCTCGTCCGGAGTCGGACTCGCCCCGGACGCGGCCCCACTGGGAAAATCAAGTCGCCCAGGAGCCTCGTTCTCAACGGGCCTCGGCTCGCCGAGGCTGGGGAAAGGTGAGCCCGTTCTCGAGTTCTGTTTCCCTTTTAAAGGGCATCTGTTCAGTGCTCACTACGTGCCAGGCACTGTACTAAGCGCTGGGGTGGATACAAGGTAATCGGGTTGGACACGGTCCACGGAGAAGCGGCGTGGCTCGGTGGAAAGCGCCCGGGCTTGGGAGTCAGAGGTCGTGGGTTTTAATCCCGGCTCCGCCACCTGTCAGCTGGGTGACCTTGGGCCAGTCGCTTCACTTCTCTGGGCCTCAGTGACCTCATCTGGACAATGGGGACGGAGACCGGGAGCCCCACGAGGGACCACCTGATCATCAGGATTTAGAACAGTGCTTGGCACATGGTAAGCGCTTAACAGATACCATCATTATTACTATGATGTCCCACGTGGGGCTCGCAGTTTTACTCCCCATTTTACAGCTGAGGGAACCGAGGCCCAGAAGAGTGAAGTGACTTGGCCGAGGTCACACGGCAGACAAGTGGCGGAGTAAGGATGAGGACCCCCTGGTCCTTCTGACGTCCAGGCCCGGGCTCTATCCACTAGGCCGCTCTGCTTCTTCTTGACCCTAAGATTCATTCGTTCATTCAACCGTATTTATTGAGCGCTAACTGGGTGCGGAGTGCTATACTAAGCGCTTGGAATGTACAATTCGGCAACAGAGAGAGACAATCCCTGCCCAGCGACGGGTTCACTGTCTGAAGACGGTGGCAGAAGAAAATGAAAAGAGAGAAATGCCACCTGGGCCCAGGCAGGGACCCATTCATTCATTCCATCGTATTTACCGAGCGCTTACTATGCGCAGAGCGCCCTACTAAGAGACTCCAATAGAGGGGCAGGGTCAACGAGCCCCAGAGACGACGCCTCCGACTCTCTCAAAGGCCCAGGGGCTGGGAAGAAAAATTAAACATCATTTAAGCTACTCCGAGGGGCTGGTGGGAGACCGACCCTTCTCCATCTAGGATTCTCCCAGGCGGAGCCTCCGTAAACGCAAAGCACGATGATAATGTTGGTATTTGTTAAGCGCTTACTATGTGCAGAGCACTGTCCTAAGCGCTGGGGGAGATACAGGGTCACGTGACCGGGAGGAGCAACAGACCTGAAACCCCCAAAGACGAACGACGTATTCCCGCTCAAAACGGGAACGCCTTGGAGTTGAGGAAGTCCGCGAAACATCACGGCTGGATTTCGGGTCCTTTCCCCGTAGGCCGTCATCCCGTTCACCCGCGGGAAGAGAGACCTTCCAAGGGGAACCGGGAGTCACGTCAACCCCGAACGCACCCTCGGTGCTGCATAATTAAATATTCATTACTGGCATTCAGGGTACGAGGAAAGTTTCCTTCCCGACTGTATTTACTACTTAGAGGCTGGGTAGAGAGAGGCTTCCTGACGCTACCGAATAAACACAAATTAAATCCTCATTGTGTACTTCTCCTGATAAATGGCAGTCCATCAACAAGTAAATAGAAATGCATGTTAATTTCAAGCTTCATTAGGATTGGGGCTTGGGGGTGGGGAAGGGGGGAGGAAAAAAAAGCCTCGATATCGGCGGAGAAAGAAAAAAAAAAGGGAAATAATGAACGTTTAAGTACTCCAGGGTAAGAGCAACGTTAAACGCTTATTTTATAGGGTAGATCTGCTGCACGCTTCAGGCCGCAAGCTGAAAACGAGCTTAGCGGTTGCGGATGTGAACTAGTAGCGTGCGACACGCTAAGGAAGCGTCTGCTATATTGTTCCGTTGCACTGTCCCGAGCGTCTAGTACAGCGCGCCAGAGACAGGAAGCGCTCAATCAGCACGACCGAGCGACTGAAGCCGAGCAAAGCGGAAGCTGGGATGGTGCAAGATCCCCCCTCGCCCCGATAAGCGACCCTGGCTGGCTCGAGAGCGGACCGTTGGACACCTCGACGCCGTGCCCAGGGCCGAAATCCAGCACCGGAAACAAAACGCGTCGGCAGCGTGGCACATTTTGGACGCCCACCTACTCAGATTTCATTATAATAATAATAATGGTATTTATTCAGCGCTTACTACGTGCCGGGGTGGATACAAGGTCATCGGGTTGCCCCACGCGGGGCTCACAGTCTTCATCCCCATTGTACAGATGGGGGAACTGAAGCACAGAGAAGTTAAGCGACTTGCCCAAGGTCACACAGCAGACAAGCGGCAGAGCCGGGATTAGAACCCGGGTCCTCTGACTCCCAAGCCCGGGCTCCTTCCGCTAAGCCACGCTTTTCCTCCAGGGCTTCAAAATGAGGGGGGGAAAAACACGACTCCCAGGCCGGTGCTCTTTCCATCAGTCCAAGCTGGATCTGGATTCAGGGAGCCTCAGCCTGTGTGAACGCACAAGCGATGGTATTTACTGAGCGCCTGCCGTAAAATAATCATTATTTGGGTATCTGTTAAGCCCTTACTATGTGCCAAGCACCGTTCTAGGCGCTGGGGTAGATACGGGGTAATCGGGTCGTCCCACGTGGGGTTCACACTTTCAATCGCCGTTTACAGATGAGGTCACTGAGGCGCAGGGAAGGGAAGTGACTTGGCCCAAGTCGCACAGCTGCCGTCCGTCTCCCCGGATTAGACCGTCGTTGGGCAGGGATTATCTCTATCTGCTGCCGAGGGCGCTTAGTACAGTGCTCTGCACATAGTAAGCGCTCGATAAACGCTATCGAATGAACGGACGAGTGGCGGAGCCGGGATCAGAACCCACGACCTCTGCCTCCCCAGCCCGGGCTCTTTCCACCGAGCCGCCGCTCTTCCCCTAAACTACTACGGGCTAAGCACTTTCCGGACGCCTCTGGCGGGGCTGGGGGGGGGGGGGGGGGGGGAGTTTTAATCCAGAATCGAGTTTACTTTTCAGGATGTTGTGCCACGAACAACCCCGGCTAAGTCTGGCTTGCAATCAAGCCTCCGAATTGATGAGCGAGGCACAAAAGGATAATTTTTCCGAAGACGGCTTCGGGAGATGTTGAAAAATGTATTCTGCCGAAGACCTCGCAAATAGCCGCTGGAGGAGGGAGGAAAAACAGCAATTAGAAGTGATTGCGGATCTTATCCGGACAGCTCTTTGTGGGGGAGGACAGGCTGGTGAAAAAATAAAGAAATAAAAGTCTTGCGAGGCTACGATTACTCCCGAAACTCTCCAACGCACCAGCCTGGGGATCAGACCGGGATTGGGACGGATGGAGGGACGGGTCGGATCCCCCGAGAGGAATCTCAGAAAAATAGGGGAAGCCATCGGTCGGGGGGAAAGAAAACAAATCCACGGCCATCTCCGGTCTTTAACAAGTGTCCTGAGAGATAGGTAAATAATAAAGGTGGTATCTGTTAAGCGCTCGCTATGCGCAGAGCACCGTTCTAAGCGCTGGGGGAGACACGGGGGCGTCGGGGGGGGTCCCCCGCGAGGCTCAGTCTCCATCCCCATTTTCCAGATGAGGTCGCTGAGGCCCAGAGAAGCGAAGTGACTCGCCCACAGTCACCCAGCTGCCGAGGGGCAAAGCCGGGATTCGAACCCATGACCTCTGACTCCCAGGCCCGGGCTCTTTTCACTGCTCCACTCTGACGCCATCCATTTTGTGGCTTTTTAATAATAACAGGATCTGTTAAGCGCCGGCTATGTGCAAAGCACTGTTCTAAGCGCTGGGGGGGGGAAGACAAGGCGATCGGGTGGTCCCCCGTGGGGCTCCCCGTCTTCACCCCCGTTTTCCAGATGAGGTCACTGAGGCCCAGAGAAGTGAAGCGACGAGAAGGGATTAGAACCCACGACCTCTGACTCCCCGGCCCGGGCTCTTTCCGCCGAGCCGAACCGCTTCTCTGGGGGAGGGGCCTGGCGTAGTTCGAGTCAGAGGACCTGGATTCGAATCCCGGCGGTGCCGCGGAGCCGCCGTGTGACCCCGGGCAGGTCCCTTCACTTCTCTGGGCCTCAGCGACCCCGTCGGGCAAGATGGGATTAAATCCCACTCCCTCCTACTTTTAGACTGGGAGCCCAGGCGAGACAGGGACTGTGTCCGACCTCATTAGGCTCAGAACGGTGCTCGGCGCCTAGTAAGAGCTTGACAATCACCGTTATTATTACGGCGCGCCGAGCGCAGAGCACCGTACTAGGCGCCTGGAAGAGAGACGACCGCGCTGCCGGGCGTGCTCCCGGCCCTTGAGGATCCGACCAGGCGGCGGGGAAGGGAGGCGGCCCCACGCGAGGCGACGAGTCCGCTCCGGGGACCTGCGGTGACGACAGTGACGACGCTATCTGTTAAGCGGCCGTGCCAGGCCCCGCGCTCCAAGCACCGGGGCAGATCCGGGAGAATGGGGCCCGGTCCCCGTCCCACACGGGGCTCGCCGTTTTTAATCCCCGCTTTACGGACGAGGGACCCGAGACTCAGAGAGGTTAAGCGAGCGGCCCAGGGTCGCGCAGCAGACGGGGGGTGCGGAGCGGGCATCAGAACCCAGTTCCTTCCGACTCCCTGGCCGTGCCCGCCGCGCCCCGCCGCCCGCGGGAGGCGGAGAGATGCCCCACGGTAGCCGACGCGACCCACCCACCGGGGACGGGCTCCCGAGAGCCCCTCTTCCGCGGCCCCCCGTCGTCTCCCTCTCCGGCGGGCGTCTGGGCCTCCGAAATGGATTTGGCTCTCAACGCTCCGGAGACAGGAGAGTCGGGTGCGGAACTCTCACCTCGGGAATTCGATTCAATATTTTCACGGCTCGGGAATCCATGTGAAAATCAGAAGGGACGATATTCTGGGCAGACGTGGGGCTTCTCCCGGTTCGCCTCCAGCTTGCGATTCGTAATGCCGATCCCATTTTAAGGAACAGTTAATAAGGATAATAATGCTGGGATTGCTAAGTGCTTACTACGCGCGGGGCACCGCTCTAAGCGCTGGGGGAGATACAGGGTCATGCCGTTGTCCCACGTGGGGCTCCCAGTCTTCATCCCCCTTATACAGGTGAGGGAACTGAGGCCCAGAGAAGTGAAGTGACTCGCCCACAGTCACCCAGCTGCCAAGGGGCGGAGCCGGGATTCGAATCGGTGACCTCCGCCTCCCAAGCCCGGGCTCTTTCCGCTGAGCCGCGCTGCTCCGCCCCAGGTCACGGAAGCCAGGAATGTGACACTCCTTTAAATCCAGTCTTTTTACTTCCCTCCCAACCTCTCCCAAGGTCTAAAACGAGACCGCGGCCCTTGAAAATCACTGGAACCGAAGCTAGAAAATTCTCATATTGATTCTGTCTCCCCCGACCCCGCTTCTCCCTCTCCCGCGGTTCTCCAGATTAGCTTTAGTTTCTGGAGCCGACGGGTGGACGGATCGCATCTGACTGTGGGAGCTTCATCCAGTGTTCATGAATTCCGATCTTTCACATTAAAGCTTCCTGAGGTACTCATTTTTTTAAACTTCCGATTTAAAAACGAGCCTCCGCCAAAAAAAAAAAAAAAACACACCAAACCGGTCCCTTTCGGATTTTCCTCGTGATGAACTTGCCAAGTCTGCAAATGACAACCCCCGCCCCGTCCCCCTCCACCGTTAAATCACGGCAATTTTTCTCCACACCACGTGTATCTCCTTAGTTCCTCCCATCTCATTTTTAAAGATTAATCGACGCTGCTTCTGGGTTTTGCTCCCGCGTCGGTTCCGGACGCGGAACCTTTAAATGGACGGAACCTCTGACGGTCGCAGGCGAAGGAGGAAAACGGTTGGCTGGAAAACGAAAGCGCCGATGGAAAAATGTGGAGCCAAGAAAGAGCTCGAACCACACACAGGCTTTTCCCATTTGCCTCAGTGGAACGATCGCTCAACAACTCGATATTTAAGAGCGGATATCACCGGTTTCGCTTTTGAGAACACCCGGCTACGGAGGCTGGGAAGGCACCGCGTGGCTCGGTGGAAAGAACCCGGGCTTGGGAGTCGGAGGTCACGGGTTCGAATCCCGGCTCCGCCACTTGGCGGCTGTGTGACTGGGAGAGTCACTTCACTTCTCTGGGCCTCAGTGCCCTCAACTGGAAAATGGGGATGAAGACTGGGAGCGTCACGTGGGACCACCCCATGACCCTGTATCTCCCCCAGCGCTTAGAACAGCGCTCTGCACGTAGTAAGCGCTTAAACAAATACCGACATTATTATTATTATTGTGTTCACTTGGAAGTTGCCCCTCAGATCTAAAGAAAATTGGAGTTTTATCTGTGTCACCCGAAGTTCAGTGTCTGAAAACTAGAAGCGGCGTGGCCTAGGGAAAGAGGTCGGCATTTACCGAGCGCTTACCGTGGGCAGAGCACTGTACGTTCCCAACTGCACGTTGCGGGCGCTGGGCACAGTGCTCTGCACCCAGTAAGCGCCCAATACGTACGGCTGAATGAACGCCGAACGCTTGGAAAGTACACTTCAGCAGCCAACAAGGTCAGCGGGTCGTCCCCCGTGGGGCTCCCGGGCTTCATCCCCATTTTCCAGATGAGCTCCCTGAGGCCTAGAGCAGTGACCCGCCCAAAGCCACCCGGCCGACAGGGGGCGGAGCGGTGATTAGAACCCACGACCTCCGACTCCCAGGCCCGGGCTCTTTCCACTGAGCCACGCTGCTTCTCTATCTACCCCTTTGCCGAGAACAGTGGTTGGCACATCATAAGCGCTTAGCGGGTCCCCTGATTATCTAGCTCTTTTCCTAATCGGCAATATCAGTAATGATCATTACTTCTAGCAATATTATGACTTTGTAGTAATAATAATAAGCCCCTGATTACTTGGACAAGTCCCTTTCCTGTGCCTCGGTTCCCTCCTCTATAAAATGGGGATTGAGCCTGGCAGGTGGGAGAGGGACTTGGCCCAAACCTCTTATCCCGAATCCACCTCAACGCTTAGAACAGTGTCAGGCACGGAATAAACGTCTAACGGATCCATTTAAAAAATAAAAAAAGAGAGAGTGATAATCTGGCCTGTGCGCACCCTGACGCCCACTTTTCTAGGAAGTGACCTTGAAGACAAAGACACGTCCAGCAGGACTGCACGGGTATTATTTATGCTTTTAATTTTGTAAAATAAAGATTTTTGTTTAACCAAACAAGCTCGGTCTTTCCCAGCAGCAGGTTGACGACTTGGTCCCAGAAGATACAGAAGCAACTCTCTAACGTAGAGTCACCTGGCTGTTCCCGAACTGGGTATTTTCGGAACGGAACGAAGGTGAGCGGACAAATAATTCCGTGCGGTCACGTGTTGAGATTTGCACATCCCCAGCGCTTAGTACAGTGCTCTGCCCATAGTAAGCGCTCGATAAATACTACCGAATGAACGAATGAGGCGTCAATCGCAGGCCACTCCACCCCCGGACTCGATAACGACAGAAATGACTCTGACCCTCATAAAACACTAATCCAGCAACGCTCGGCTTCGGTTTCAGCCAAACGCGACGATCCCCCCGCGGCAGAAAAAGGTATCCAGACACGACGTTCCCCCCGCAGCCGAAAAAAAAAAAAATCAGGAAACGCTCTTTTCCAGAAGCTGGAAAGGACGGCTGGGAATTCTCCCCCATCTCTCCGCTCCTCACGCCGCCTTCCCGGTCGGAGGAGACGGCAACTTGACGCTCGCGCACGGAAACTCGGCCTCACCGAAATGACAATCCGCTGATGATAATAATAATAAGGTTGGTATCTGTTAAACGCTTACTGTGTGCAGAGCACTGTTTTAAGCGCCGGGGGAGACGCAGGCTCATCGGGTTGTCCCACGTGAGGCTCACAGTCTTCATCCCCGTTTTACAGATGAGGGAACTGAGGCCCAGAGAAGTGAAGTGCGGTTCTCCTGAGCTGAAGTCCGAGACGCCCGTCCCCGGTCAGGCTGGGCTCCACTTCCTTCCACCCCCGAGCGCGGCCGCTCGGGACCCAGAAAGGCCACCGCGGAGAAGCCAAGTTGCCAATTTGGGCGTTGGGTCTAAAATGACGAAGCTACAGGGTACGCTCAATTCAATCGCATTTCAGAGGTCCCGGGTTCGAATCCCGCCTCTGCCACTCGGCAGCCGGGTGACCGCGGCCAAGTCACTTCGCTCCTCGGGGCCTCGGTGACCTCATCTGGAAAACGGGGGTGAAGACCGCGAACCACCTGATGACCCCGTATCGCCCCCGGCGCTTAGAACGGCGCTCTGCGCATAGGAAGCGCTTCACAGATACCGACATTATTATTATTGCGCGCTTGCTGGGTGCGGAGGAGTGTACTAAGCGCTCGGGAAGGGCGACGGCACCACATCCCCCTCCGGCAGGCCGCAGAGTGGTCAAGGAGGCGTCTGCGATCCAAGGAGGGGGCCTAGCGCAGCGCTTCGCGCACGGTAAGCGCTCAAAAGGTCCGGCTGACTAGCGGCAAGAGCCCGGCCTGGGTTCCGATCCCACCTCTGCCCCCGACCCGCGGTGCGACCTCGGACAACTCACTTAACTTCCCTATGACTCAACTGCCTCATCTGTAAACCAGAGATTAAGACCGTGAGCTGGGCCCAACCTCATCTCCTATCTAGACCAGTGTCTAGTACAGTGCCTGACGCAGAGTAAACGCTTAACCTAATGCCATTAAAAAATAAAACCCCTCCCGACGGGAGGTTTCCGACCACAACCCAACCAGCCCCGCCCTGCCGGCCACACACCCTCATTCGGACGTTCCGTCCTATTTACTGAGCGCTGACAGGGCACTGTACTAAGCGCTCGGGGGTGGGGCAGAACAACAGACAGACGTATCCCCCGCCCACGAAGAGTCGACTGCCTCGAGGGGGTTCCAGGCGGGGATTTCGAATTCGCCTCTTGAAGGGGAGCGGCTCGTCCAAGTGGAAAGAAGCCGTGGCTTGGGTCGGTGGGGCCTGGGTTCTAATGCCGCCTCCTCCCCCTGCCTGCCGTGGGACCTCGGGCGAATCGCTTCCCTTCGCGGGGCCTCGCTTCCCTCATCTGGAAAATGGGGACCAAGAGCGTGAGCCCCGGGCGGGAGAGGGACCGTGTCCAACCGGATCACCTCGTTTCTACCCCAGCGCTTAGAACGGTGCCCGGCACGTAGTGAGCGCTTCGCCAGTAAGTTTAAAAAACGGATGATCCTAAATGTACCCCAGCGCTCGCTACCCTTGTATGGACCTGTAATTTATCTATTTATTTATATTACCGTCCTTCTCTTCCTCCCTAGACCGTGAGCTCGTCACGGGCAGGGAACGGGATGTTCTACTGCACTCTCCCGAACGCTCAGCATAGTGTTTTGCACACGGTAAGCGCTCAGTAAATACTTTTAATAATAGTATAGGTGCGGCCTTCCCAGACTAACCGGCCCTTTCCTCAGCTCCCTTCCGCGTCACCTCCACTTGCCCCCTTTGCCCTTTCCCCCGCCCGTCCCAGACTACGCATTCATATACGTACGTAAATATCTATAGTTCTATTTATACTGACGCCTGTTTACTTTCGATGGCTCCGCTCCCCTAGACTGTAAACCCGTTGCGGGCAGGGACCGGCCCTCTTTACTGCTGAACTGTACTTTCCAGGCACTTGATAATACTAATTATGGCGTCTGGCGAGCGCTCACTAGGCGCAGGGCACTGTTCCAAGCGCCGGGGCGGAGGCTGTCGCACGCGGGGCCCACCACCTGAATCCCCATTTTCCAGATGAGGTGGCTGAGGCCCGGAGAAGCCAAGCGGCTCGCCCGAGGTCACCCAGCAGACGGGCGGCGGAGTCGGGATCGGAACCCAGGCCGCTCGGCGCGGAGCAGGCGCTCGGTACATACGACTAGAACGGACGGCCGGGAAGCGCTCAGCAAATGCCACAGTCACTGCCGTTCCCGGGACGCAGCGAGCGCTTGATGCCACTGGAAGAGAAGCAGCGGGGCTCCGAGGCCGGGCTTGGGCGTCAGAGGCGGTGGGTTCTCCTCCTGACTCCGCCACTCGGCTGCTGTGTGACCCCGGGCAAGTCACTCACCTTCTCTGGGCCTCAGTGACCTCATCTGTAAAAATGGGGATCGTCCCCGTGGGACAGTCTGATGACCTACCCCGGCGCTTAGAAGAGCGCTGTGACCTAGTAAGTGCTCAGCAGCGCCGACGGCTGCAGTGAGGCTCAGTGGAAAGAGCCCGGGCTTGGGAGTCAGAGGTCATGGGTTCGAATCCCGGCTCTGCCACCTGGCAGCTGGGGGACGGTGGGCGAGTCACTTCACTTCTCTGGGCCTCAGTGACCTCATCTGGAAAACGGGGATTAACTGGGAGCCTCACGGGGGACGACCCGCTGCCCCTGTATCTCCCCCAGCGCTTAGTACAGTCCTCGGCACTGAGTAAGCGCTTAACAAATACCAACATCATTAAAAACGGGAATTAAAAACCTGAGCCCCCTCCGTGGGGCCAACCGGATGCCCCTCTGCCTACCCCAGCGCTCAGAACGGGGCTCTGCACCGAGTAAGGGCTCGGCAGTGACCTCATCTGCAAAAAAAGGGGATTCGAAACGAGATCCCCCCCCCCATCTGATGCCCCCCCCGCCTACCCCAGCGCTGGGAAGCGCGTTTAGAGCAAACGCTCCCGTTGTAATTATGAGAGAGGCCCGAGCGAGTGCGAGGAGTTGGGGAGAAAGTTTGGCGAGGCCCGGGCGCGCCTGCGCACCGGGCGGCTGTTCCCGGCCGCGCTCCCCCTCCCGCCGCTCCCTCCAACTTCCAGCTCTTCCAGCTGGGGCCGGTCCTGCCCCGACCGGGGGGGGGGGGTCCCCGGGACGGCGAGGAGGGGGACCCCCGAGGCGGGGAGACCCCCCTCTCCAGGCCCCCACTAAGTTTCTGAAGGGGAAAAGTTACCTGCGGGGAAGCGGGAGGGGTGGGGAGCACCAAGCCGAGGCCCCTGCTGCCTCCTCTCCTCCTGGTCTTCTTCTGCCTCCTTCTGCTGCTTCTCCTTTGCTGCTTCTTTCTCCTTCTTCTTTTCCCTTCTCCGCTCCTTCTTTTTTTTTTCCTTCTCTTCTTCTTCTTCTTCTTCCTGCCGCTCCCGGGCCGCCCTTTGTCTCTCTGACCCGACTCCGCCCGAGGAAATGGGCCGCTCTTCCCGGCACCTCCCCCCGGGCCGCGGCCCCACCCGGCCGCTCTTCCCGGCACCTCCCCCCGCCGCCTGAGCCCCACCCGGCCGCTCTTCCCTTCTCTTTCCGCTCCTCCCCCCCCCCATCCATTCATTCATTCGTATTCATTGAGCGCTTACTACGTGCAGAGCACTGGACTGAGCGCCTGGACTGGCCAGACCGGCGCACGGAGAGAGGCGGTCCCTGCCCTTGGGCGGGCGGACGGGAAGCAGCGTGGCTCGGTGGAAAGAGCCCCGGGCTTTGGAGCCAGAGGTCACGGGTTCGAATCCCGCCTCGGGCCCCGGGTCGGCTGTGGGACTGTGGGCGAGTCACTTCACCCCTCGGTGCCCTCATCTGGAAAAGGGGGATGAAGACTGGGAGCCCCACGTGGGACATCCTGATTCCCCTGTGTCTACCCCAGCGCTTAGGACGGTGCTCGGCACCTAGGAAGCGCTTAACAGATACCAAAATCGTTATTATTAAAGAGAGTCGAGGGGAGGAACGTCTCATAAAAACAATTGGCAAATAAATAGAAGCAGGGTGATGGACATCGCATAAATGGGGCGATGAAGAGAGAGACAGTTGAGCGGACGAGGACAGTGCTGAGGGGGGTGGACGGGAGAGGGGAAAAAGGGGGGGAAGAGGGTTTAGCTGAGGAGAGGTGAATGGGGGGGTGAAAATAATAATAATAACGGTATTTGTTAAGCGCTTACTATGTGCCCAGCACTCTTCTAAGCGCTGGGGGAATCATAAATAAATGCTGGTATTTGTTAAGCGCTTACTATGTGCCCAGCACTCTTCTAAGCGCTGGGGGAATCATAAATAAATGCTGGTATTTGTTAAGCGCTTACTATGTGCCCAGCACTCTTCTAAGCGCTGGGGGAATCATAAATAATGTTGGTATTTGTTAAGCGCTTACTATGTGCCGAGCGCTCTTCTAAGCGCTGGGGTAATAACAGTGGAAAGAGAACGGGCTTTGGAGTCATAGGTCATGGGTTCAAATCCCTGCTCTGCCACTTGTCAGCTGTGTGACTGTGGGCAAGTTGCTTCACTTCTCTGGGCCTCAGTTACCTCATCTGGAAAATGGGGATGAAGACTGTGAGCCCCACGTGGGACGACCTGATTCCCCTGTTTCTACCCCATTTAACAGTATAAATAATGTTGGCATTTGTTAAGCGCTTACTATGTGCCGAGCACTGTTCCAAGCGCTGGGGTAATAATAAATAACGCTGGTATTTGTTAAGCGCTTACTATGTGCCGAGCACTCTTCTAAGCGCTGGGGGAGACACAGGGGAATCAGGATGTCCCACCTGGGGCTCACAGTCTTCATCCCCATTTTCCAGATGAGGTCACTGAGGCACCGAGAATAATAATAATAATAATAATGTTGGTATTTGTTAAGCGCTTACTAGGTGCAGAGCACTGTTCTAAGCGCTGGGGTAGACACAGGGGAATCAGGTTGTCCCACGTGGGGCTCACAGTCTTAATCCCCATTTTACAGATGAGGGAACTGAGGCCCGGAGAAGTGAAGTGACTCGCCCACAGTCACCCAGCTGACAAGTGGCAGAGCTGGGATTCGAACTCACGAGCCCTGACTCCGAAGCCCGTGCTCTTTCCACGGCGCCACTCTGCTTCTCTAATAATGTTGGTATTTGTGAAGCGCTTCCTATGTGCAGAGCACTGTCGTAAGCGCTGAGGGAGACACAGGGTCATCAGGTTAAATCCCCATTTTACAGACGAGGGAACTGAGGCCCAGAGAAGTGAAGTGACTCGCCCACAGTCACCCAGCTGACAAGCGGCAGAGCCGGGGGTCGAACCCGTGACCTCTGACTCTGAAGCCCAGGTTCTTTCCCCTGAGCCACGCTGCTTCTCTATGAGATTCATTCAATAGTATTTATTGAGCGCTTACTCTGTGCAGAGCACTGTACTAAGCGCTTGAGCTAGGAGACGTCCATCCCCCTGATTCTGTTCATTGCTATTGTTTCAATGACCTGTCCTTCCCCTTGATTCTATTTATTCATCCATTCAATAGTATCTCTTGAGCGCTTACTCTGTGCAGAGCACTGTACTGAGCGCTTGGAATGGACAAATCGGTAACGGAGACAGTCCCTGCCCGTCGACGGGCTTACGGTCTGATCGGGGGAGACGGACGGACGAAAGCGATAACGATTTAACGTTTAGCAATAACGATAGAAACGATTTACCGCTATCGTTTCTGTCTCTCTCCCCCGATCAGACCGTGAGCCCGTCAACGGGCAGGGACGGTCTCTATCTGTTGCCGACTT
The DNA here is from genome assembly GCF_004115215.2 of Ornithorhynchus anatinus. Taxonomy (NCBI): domain Eukaryota; kingdom Metazoa; phylum Chordata; class Mammalia; order Monotremata; family Ornithorhynchidae; genus Ornithorhynchus; species Ornithorhynchus anatinus. Next base: position 3,209,520 of record NC_041750.1, read on the forward strand.
GTCCATTCCAAGCGCTCAGTACAGTGCTCTGCACAGAGTAAGCGCTCAATAGATACTACTGAATGAATGAATGAGTCAATTTAAGGTGTCTATTTGGTGCTGAGCCGCGGACAGTAGAGATTTAGCAGGCGCTTCGGATGCCCCCGTCTCTCCCCCGGCGCTTAGAACAGTGCTCTGCACACAGTAAGCGCTTAACAGATACCGACATTATCGTTAAATTCTACTGAATGAATGAATCAGTCCATTTAAGGTGTCTATTTGGTGCTGAGCTGCGGACAATAGGGATTTAGCAGGCGCTTTGCCTGTCTCTCCCCCAGCGCTTAGAACGGTGCTCTGCACATAGTAAGCGCTTAACAGATACCAACGTTATTATGAAATACTACTGAATGAATCAGTCCATTTAAGGGGTCTATTTGGTGCTGAGCTGCGGACAGTAGAGATTTAGCAGGCGCTTCGGATGCCCCCGTCTCTCCCCCGGCGCTTAGAACAGTGCTCTGCACATAGTAAGCGCTTAACAGATACCGACATTATTATTAAATACTATTGAATGAATGAATGAATGAATTAATTAATGAACGAACCTCCCCCAACCCATTGTAGCCCTTCCGGCCACCTTCCTGCCCTCCCCCCCCCCGGCCCCTCCAGTCTCCAAACTGCCCCCCACCCCCGGGGGGGGGGGGGGGTGATAGATACCCGGATCATCCAAGGTCGGGCCCAGGTGAATCTCCCAGAGGCCTTTGGGGCCTGTTGCCCGGGAGACCGAGGCCCAGGGAGACGCCCCTCCTCCGTGTCCCTCATTAGTAATCCCAATAACCATCCATCGTAGTTCATTATTATTCATTCATTCAGTAGTATTTATTGAGCGCTGACTATCATAACGTTGGGATTTGTTCGGCGCTTACCCTGTGCAGAGCGCTGTTCTAAGCGCTGGGGGAGATACGGGGTCATCAGGTTGTCCCACGGGAGGCTCTGAGTTGATCCCCATTTTACAGACGAGGCCACCGAGGCACAGAGAACCCCAGTCACACAGCTGACAAGTGGCAGATCCGGGCTCGCTGTGTGCAGAGCACCGTACTGAGCGCTTGGAACCGTTGCCGACTTGTTCATTCCAAGCGCTTAGTACGGTGCTCTGCGCATAGTAAGCGCTCAGTAAATACTACTGAACGAATTAGCGCTTGGAACGGACGAACCGGTAACAGATAGAGACGGTCCCTGCCCTTTGACGGGCGCCCGGTCGAGTCGGGGGAGACGGCCGGACAAGAACGACAGCGATGAGCGGCAATAAATATTATTGAGAATCATGTCGTGTTTAATAACCACGGTGGGATTTCTTAATGATCATGTTGGTACCCGTGAAGCGCCGACTATGTGCAGAGCACCGTTCTAAGCGCCGGGGCAGATCCGGGGTGATCGGGTGGTCCCGCGTGAGGCTCCCGGGCTTCATCCCCATTTGACAGATGAGGGAACTGAGGCCCAGAGAATAACAGCAATGTTGGTATCTGCGAAGCGCTCACTACGTGCGGAGCGCTGTTCCGAGCGCTGGGGGAGATCCAGGGTCATGCGGCGGTCCCCCGTGAGGCTCCCAGTCTTCGTCCCCATTTTCCAGATGAGGTCGCCGAGGCCCCGAGAAGTGAAGCGACTTGCCCCCGGTCTCACGGCTGACGGGCGGCAGAGCTGGGATCCCGATAGCCAGCGATCCTATCTCCTCATTATTAAGAATCAATCATCCTATCGTGTTTAATAATCGTGGTGGTACTTGTGAAGCGCTTACTCTGTGCCGAGCACCGTTCTAAGCGCCGGGGGCGTCGGGTGGTCCCCCCCGTGGGGCTCGCAGGCTTCGTCCCCGTTTTCCAGATGAGGTCGCTGAGGCCCCGAGAAGCGAAGGGGCTTGCCCAAAGTGATAATAATAATGTCGGTATTGGTTAAGCGCTTACTATGTGCCCAAGCGCTGTTCTGAGCGCTGGGGGGAGATACAGGGTCATCAGGTTGTCCCCCGTGGGGCTCACGGCCTTCATCCCCGTCTTACAGATGAGGTCACTGAGGCCCAGAGAAGTGAAGCGACTCGCCCCCGGTCACCCAGCTGACAAGTGGCGGGGCCGGGACTCGAACCCATGACCCCCGACTCCCCAGCCCGGGCTCTTTTCCACTGCGCCGCGCTGCTTCTCTAATATACTACCCAATGAACGAATGAATAAGAACTGTGGTATTTGAGAAGTGCTTACTATCAGTCGATCGTACCGAGCGCTTACGAGGTGCAGAGCGTTGTGCTAAGCGCTTGAGAGAGAACAGTTAAACGGAATTAGCAGCCGTGTCCCGCTTTACCGCGGTGTGGGAGTCGGGGAAGATCTCAAATCCACAGGTCCACGGAGGAGGGACAGCGGTGACTGAATCCCCACAGAGAAGCAGCGTGGCTCGGTGGAAAGAGCCCGGGCTCGGGAGTCCGAGGTCATGCGTTCGAATCCCGGCTCTGCCACCTGTCAGCTGTGTGACCGTGGGCGAGTCGCTTCACTTCTCCGGGCCTCAGTTACCTCATCTGTCGAATGGGGATGAAGACCGGGAGCCTCACGTGGGACCACCTGATGACCCCGTATCTCCCCCAGCGCTCAGAACGGTGCCCGGCACCTAGGAAGCGCTTAGCAAATACCAACATTATCATCGGCTACTGTTTCTCCTGTTTCTGTTGAGGCCGTGCACGCCCCAGGCCAACCAGATCCCGGCTCTGCCACTTGGCAGCTGGGTGACCGTGGGCGAGTCACTTCACTCCTCTGGGCCTCAGTCCCCTCATCTGTCAGATGGGGGTGAAGACCGCGAGCCTCACGTGGGACCACCTGATGACCGGCGCTTAGAACAGCGCTCTGCACTTGGTAAGCGCGTCACAGATACCGACATTATCATCACTTCGGGGACAGAGAAAGAGAGAACGAGAGCGAGAGGCCCTTTCTGAACCTCTCTTTCACTCTGCCTCTTTTCCCTTTCTTCTCCGTCGCCGTTTCTGCCGTCTCATTCCTTCTCTGTGGTCCCTCGGTCTCTTTCGGTGTCTTCATCTCGTGCTCTCCCCTTTCGGACCCCCCCCCCCCCCGCCCCCGCCGCTCTCCTCCTCCCTCAGACGCTCCCACCCTCCGTCCTGGCTCCGTCCCCCTCCGGCCTCCAGAAAATCCGCTCGCCGGCGCGAGGCGGATTAGCGCCCGATCGTCTTTCCGCCGCGTTTCGGGAGCTGGGTCTGAAAGGCCCGGTGTCTGTCCGAATCGGCGTTGGCGTTCCGGCGAAATCACGGTGGACCGCGTTCGAATGCCCCGTTTATTTCTGCGCCCGTTACACTTTGCATTTCACCAGGCAGTGAGACTTACAGCCCGGCTCGTCTTCCGGTCCCGTCTGCTCCGGTCACCTGCGAAATAAGAGGGGGGGAGGGAGGCCCGGCCCTCGGCCTTTCGGAGACGGTTCCGGGTTCTCCGCGTCCTCTCTTCCGTTAAACCCCCTTCGCTGAACTCTAAATTTTAGATCTTAAAATGAGTTGTCGACGGACAGTTCCGCGGATCTTTCCTCCCGCCCTCCCCGCGATATCAGGGAAGACTTGCGTACGAAAACAGATGACCTCCTTTCGAGCCCATGCACGTTGAAAAATGAGACCGGGGGAAGGGAAATAAAAATCGCCGAAGACCGTGACAACTAGGTGGAATCGTCCTTAAAGAGAAATCTTTTAAGGGGAGGGTTTTTGTGTCGGTTGGTGGGCTTTTTTCCGTTTTTTCCCAGCGGCATCAGCGGGCCTCTTTTGTGGAAACCCGATTCTGTGTGTTCAACATTTGAGAGATCCTTTTTTTCCTGTCTGGCATTTTCAGAGTTTTGCGGCGATGAAGAGGGCTATCAAAATAAGGCCGGGTACGGTGCAGCGGGACCGGAATTAAATGAATATTAGAGTGGGGAATATCGTCCAACCGCCCCGCCTACCTCCGCCCGTTGCTTCGAGAGCCCGACGGCGATCCAGAAGCGGCCGAGAGACCCCCCCTCCTAACGTCGCTCCGGAAGAGTCCCGGGGCACCTGACGATGCCGGCATTTGTTAAGCGCTTACTCTGTGCAGAGCACCGTTCTGAGCGCTGGGGGAGATACGGGGTCATCAGGCGGTCCCGCGGGAGGCTCCCGGGCTTCATCCCCCTTTTTACAGATGAGGTCGCTGAGGCCCAGACGAGTCGTGACTTGCCACGGTCACCCAGCTGACCGGGGGCGGAGCCGGGATTCGAACCCACGACCCCTGACTCCCAAGCCCGGGCTCTTCCCACTGAGCCGCGCTGCTTCTGGGACGGAGCGGAAGGAGAGCGCTGTCCAGACCCCGGACCCCACCTGCCAACTACCCTGCCGCTGGAAAGAGCAGAGACGAAGGAACCAGTGGGTCTGGTTCAAAGTCGCCCCCAGAGTGGTGGGTGTTAATCCCCACCCCGCCACTTGCCTGCTGTGTGTCCTAGGGCAAGTCACTTCACTTCTCTGGCCTCAAACACGTCCAGGACGGAACTCCTCGTCTTTCCACCCGAACCCCGTCTCCTAACCTGACTCTCCCTTCCCCGTCTTTTCATTCAGTAGTATTTACTGAGCGCTTACTATGTGCAGAGCGCTGTACTAAGCGCTGGGAATGGACAAATCTATCCATCTAGCCTCTATCCACCGCTCCCGGGAAGTCTTCCCCGCCAAGCCCTTGGTCCATCGCTCGATTCCTCTGCGCCCCGGGTCCCTCATCTGTCAAACGGGGCCTAAAACGGTGAGCGCCAGGTGGGAGGTAATAATAATAATATTAATAATGTTGGTATCTGTTAAGCGCTTACTACGTGCAGAGCACTGTTCTAAGCGCTGGGGGAGATACGGGGTCGTCAGGTCGTCCCACGTGAGGCTCACAGTTTTACAGATGAGGGAACTGAGGCACAGAGAAGTGACTCGCCCACAGTCACACAGCTGACAAGCGGCAGAGCCGGGAGTCGAACTCGTGACCTCTGACTCCGAAGCCCAGGCTCTTCTCCGCTGAGCCACGCTGCTTCCCTAGGCGATTACCTTGTATCTACCCAGCGCCGAGTACAGCATCCGGAACGCAGTAAGCGCTTAATGCCATCGAGGGGGGGGGGGGGAAAGGAGCTGGGAACGTAGAGGACCCGCACCTTGCCTATTTCTCGGGCTTCCTTCGACAGCGGTTGGCACGGGTGAGGGGAGAGGCGGGCGTCGCCCCCCGCGGCCCCCCGCTCCGCGGGCTCCGTGGCCCGCCGCGCAGATCGGGCCCTCTCCGATCGCACGGCGCCCTCGGCTGCCTTTCGAGAGCCGGCCGCTGGCTCCGACGCCGGGAGCGTCTCCTTCCCCGCCGGCGGCCCGCTCCCTCAATTTCTAATCCCTTCCGTAACGGTCCAAGGGGAACCCGACGGGCCCTCGGCCGACCCACTTGCACTCACCTCGTCCCCCGCCGTTTGCGGGAGCGGTTCGATGGCTGAGATGCCTTTGCCTGAGCCTGCGAAAGCCTTTTCCTTCCTCTCCCGGGCAGGAAGATGCCGTCTGCCAAGAGCAAATGGAACCAGAGCCCCAGAGCGGTGGGACGCGGGCTGGAGACTGGGGACCCGGGCCTTCCGAGAGGCGCCGATTGTTTTTCTTTTTTTTTTTTTAAACGGTATCTGTTGAGCGCTTCGATATTCCGGGGGCTGGGGTGGATACGAGCCAGTCGGGTTGGACGCCGTCCCTGTCCCCCATGGGGCTCGCGGTCTTTATCCCCATTTTACAGATGAGGGAACTGAGGCGCAGGGAAGTGAAGTGACTTGTCAACAAGTAGCCAAGTATGTGAGATGAGAACCCAGGCCTGGGCTCTATCCACGAGGTCACGCTGCATCTCTTCTGAGCACTGTACTAAGCACTGGGGTAGATAGAAGATAATCAGGTGCCACGAGGGGCTCAAAGTCTCAACAGGAGAGAGAACAGATAGCGGATCCCCATTTTGCAGATGAGAAGAAGAAAAAGAAATGTGGTGCTTGTTAAGCTCTTACTAGATGCCGGGCGCTGTACTCGGCACCGGGGTGGGTCCAAGCAAATCGGGTTGGGCACAGTCCCCGTCCCCCACGGGGCTCACCGTCTCAAACCCCATTTTACAGAGGAGGGAACCGAGGCACAGAGAAGTGCCCAAGGTCACACAGTGGACAGGTGGCGGACCCGGGCTTAGAACCCACGTCCCCAAGATGGCTTCATTTCGTCATCTCTCAGAGTCCCCCCCCCCTTACCTCTTCCCTGCTGGTTGGGTGGAGGGCCAAGGGGCTTCGGAGTGGGCAATTCTAGTCGGGTGCCTGACTCCCAGTGACCCAGCAGGGACCACCCCACATCCCTGACTCTCCCCAGTGACCCAGCACGGCCCATCCCACCCCCCCGCCTCTCCCCTCTCCATCCCTGACTCTCCCCAGTGATCCAGCACGGCCCATCCCACCCCCCCCGCCTCTCCCCTGTCCATCCCTGACTCTCCCCGGTGCCCCAGCACGGACCACCCCCCGCCTCTCCCCCCTCCATCCCTGACTCTCCCCCAGTGACCCAGCACGGACCGCCCAACCCCCTTGACTCTCCCCCTCCGTCCCTGATCTCCTCCAGTGACCCAGAAACAACCGCTACGACACCGCAATACAACAATAACACATTCCCTGCCCTCAACGACCTTCCGCTCTGGAGTGGAGAAGACAGGCATTTCTAGAAACACATAAATTCTGTCACGGCCTTCACTGCATTTTCTCCGGTTCTGTCAAGGCCTTTCTGAGATGCGGCTAGCAAGCTCCCGGAGGGCAGGGATCGAGCCCGTTAACGCCACTGGACTCTCCCAAGTGCTTAGCCCGGGGCTCCGCACACAGGAGACTGGAAGTTCCCTGAGGGCGGGGATCGCCGTCGACCAGCCCTGTAGCATCGGATTCCCCCAAGGGCTAGTTCAGTGCTCTGTACAAAGCAGGCGCTCGATGGATACCCCCGATCGACTGAACTGATCCCCGCGATCTCTGCTTTCAGTGGCCCATCCCTAAGTCAGACGGTGGCATTTATTGAGCGCTCACTGTGTGCAGAGCACTGTACTGGGCGCCCGGGAGAGTCCGATATAGCAGACGCCTTCCCCGTCCACAACGAGCTCACGGTCCAGAGGACTCTGAGGTCCCTTTGGGGACCCAGTTTCCATTCCGAAAACGGAGACCTCTCGGTGGAACGGTCACCGGGCCGGGCCGCCGCTCGACCGGTCGACCGGTCGGCGGTATTCGCTGGGCGCTCGCTCTGCGCGGACCGCTCTGCCAAGCTCCCGGGAGAGTGCCGGAAGGCAGGACTGAGAAGCCAGGGCCCGCAGGCTAGACTTTCTCCATCAGACCTCCAGGACTGCAGCATCCACTCATACGGCACTTAAACGGAAATTCCGGGCAAGATATATTAACATCACAAAAGTTAATGGACCGGCAAGGAGGAAATTAACATAAATTAATTCGGCTGCAATCCCGCCGTCCTAGACAGCAACAGGAAATTCCAACGGTGCCTAGCGCGGCGGATAAGGCGAAAAGATTTAGGGGCGTTCGTTCGAATCGCATTCATTGAGCGCTTACTGTGCGCAGAGCACTGTACCGACCGATCGGAAAGCACAATTCAGCCACAAGCAGGGACAATCCCTACGCGACAACGGGCTCACGGTCTAGAAGGGGGGAGACAGAAGGCGAAACAAGCAAACGGGCATCGATGGCATCGACGGAAATAAATAGAATTCTAGAGATATACACATCGCTAATAAAATCGACAGAATGACGAATCTGTACCGACGCAAGTGCCGTGGGGCGGGGAGGAGGAGCGGAGGAAAAGTTCAGTCGAAAACAGAACTTCTTATCTTCCCCTCCCAACCCCGTCCTCCCCCTCGCTTTGTCGTCACTGTAGACGGCACCACCACCCTTCCCGTCTCACGAGCCCGGAACCCTGGCGTTTCCGTTGACTCCCCTCTCTCGTTCAACCGGCGTATTCGGTCCATCACCAGATCCCGTCAGTTCCACCTGCGGAACGTCGCCGGGATCGGTTCTTCCCTCCCCGTCCAAGCGCTTATTCCCTCTCTCGCCTTAGCCACCTGCCCGCCGACCTCCCGGCCTCTCGGCTCCCACTCCGGTCCAGATCCGCTCGGCTGCCGGGATCACTTTTCCCCCAAGACGTTCAGGCCCGCTCCTCGACGGCGCTTCAGGGGCCGTCTCCTCCTCTCCTTCCTCCTTCTCTCCCCCTCCTCTCATCCGTTCGATCGTACCTACTGAGCTTTTGTTACGTGCGGGCCACTGTACTGAGCGCTTGGGAGGCCCCGTTACGACGCTCCTGCTCCTCCTCGAATCCCTCCTCCCGTCTCCTCTTCCCCCTCCTCCCTCTCCCCCGCCTCCGCTGCCGTCCCCGGCCTAGCCGAGGGCCACCCCCCCGAAGCCCGTCCCCCCGTCCCTCCTCGCCTCCCCGGTGGGTGCGGGATCGAATCCCCCCCACCGAGCGGCGGAGCCCCGCGGAGCCGGGCCGTCCGAGCGCCGTGACTCCCCAGGGCTGGGGGGTGGAGACCGCGGCGGCCGGGGGATCGGCTGGGAGGAGCCGTCAACCCGGCGGCCCCGACTCCGCCTCGAGCGTCGCGGGGAGGGGTCCGCCTCACCCCGCCGCCCCTTGACCGAGGCCTTCGTTCGGCCGGTCGGATTTATTGGGCGCTTACTGTCCTTACGTCCCGGAGGGCCCGGAGTGGACCGGAGTGGGGAAGAGACGGGAGGCCGGGAGGTCAGCGAGGAGGCTGACGGACCGATCGACTGAGTCGGGAAACCCGGGTTCCGACCCGGGGCCGGTCGCCCATCTGCCGGGTGACCCTGAACAGGTCGGTTCCCCTCTCCGGGCTTCGGTTTCCTCCTCCGTAAAAGGGCGGCAGAGTCCCGACGGTCCTGACCTCACGGGGCTGTCGGGATAAACTGCCATCGCCGATCTGGAGGCGCTCTGGGAAAACGGAGCGCCGGACCGGTGGACAGGGCCCGGGGCCGTGGGTTCGAATTTCAGGCGCAGACGGAGGGATCACCGGGCCGGAGGCCGGGAGGGAGGCGGGCGGCTCGCCTTCCCTGGAGACGGGGGTCTGAGGGACCAGACCCTCGGGCGGGGCCCGCCCCGAGGCAGAGGGATGGACGGGGTGACCCCGGACGACGCAGTCGGCCCCAGAGTACGTCGTTTCGCGGGCGGCAGGGAAGGGGCGCCTCCGCCCCGGCTCCACCTCCCCTACCCGCACCGGGTCCGGCGTCCCGGCGGAAAGGACGATTCACAAGTCGACTGGTGGAGACCGCGCTTACTGACCACCTCCCCCTCGAGCCCAAGGACGTTGCCGTGGCAACACTCCCCCGCCGCACACCGCCCCCCCCCCCCCCCAGCTCTGCTCCTCCGCGAGTCTCCGTCTCTCCCCCCCGTGTCTGCTGTACGGTTCTAGTTGGCTCTCCCGAGCGCTTCGTACAGTGCTCTGCCCACAGCGAGGGCCAACGGGCGACCGAACGCCCGCGCCCCCACCCCCGCGGGCCGTCCGGACGCGGTGGGTGGCCACGGCGGGGGAAGAGGGGGAGGCCCCCCGCCGGAAACCGGCCAAGAGCTGCGGCCCCCTCCTAACCTCCCTCTGGCGCCGACCCAGCCCGCGCGCCACGCTCCTCGCCTGCCAACCTGCCCGCTGCGCCTCCATCTCGCTCCTCCTGATTATCTCGCGTTTACCCCAGCGCTCCGTACGGCGCCCGGCACACGATAAGCGCTTAACGGATGCCACGATAATAACCGTTACTAATATTAAAACAGAATTGCCTTTCGGGACGAAGACGGGGCTGCCAGAACGGCGACTTGCGAGGGCCTTGGACTCCCCACACGACCCGGTCTGCCCGCTTCGCTCCCCTGATGCCAGCCCCGCTCCCCGGGCCTCTACCTCGTCCGTCTCGCCGCCGACCCCTCGCCCGCGTCCTCCCCGCCGTCAAAGCCGGGCTAAAACCTCGGCTCCTCCAAGGGATCGTCCCCGACTAACCCCCCATTTCCCCTCCTCCCTCTCCCTTCCGCATCGCTCACGTACTAGGATTTCTACCTTTTAAGCCCCCGCCGGACCCCCCTCGTCCCCGCTTCCGGACACAGCCGTTACTCGTTTTAACGTCGGTCCCCCCCCCCCGCCTCGACCGTAAGCCCGCTGTGGGCGTCCGCCACGGGGCCGTGTGGCCCAGGGGAGGGAGCCCGGGCCCGGGAGGCAGAAGGACCTGGGTTCTAATCCCGGCACCACCATCTGCCCGCCGCGTGACCTTGGGCTCGTCGCCTCACTTCCCTGTGCCTCAGTTCCCTCATCCGTAAAGTGGGAATTGAGACCGAGAGCCCCACCTGGGACAGACCGTGTCCCACCCGATTATCTTGAATCTACCCCGGCGCTTAGAACGGTGTCCGCCACCGAGTAAGTGCTTAAGAGATACCACAATTATTATTATTATTGCCGACTCCGTTGGATTGCTCTCTCCCGCTTAGTACGGCGCTTCGCCCACGGTGCTCGGTAAATATCGACGGCTGATTGACGGCGGGTTCGACCGGCACGGTCGGTCACGAAAATCCAGCCGGGGGGCTGAGACTTCGGTGGCGGATGGCTCATCCATCACTGGATCCGACCGGGTCGGGGGAAGGGCCAGGTCGGGGGGGGGGAGGGAGCGGGGGGAGGGCGGGGAGGGGCGCGCGACCTCGGGCCGGCTTCCGGCCGTCGGCTCGGGACGGTCGGTCGTATTTGCCGAGCGCTTCCTGCGTGCGGGGCGCTGAACTCAGCGCTGGGGACCATAACCAGATGACAGACCGCCTCCCTACCTCCAAAGAGCGGCCGGCCCCGAGGGGGACGCGGGCATCAACGGGAATAAATCACACGCCAGCCAAGGGCGTGAGCGCCGCTGGGCGGGGGGCGATGAGTAACGGGAGGAAGGCAAGGCAGCGCAGAAGGGAGTGGGAGAAGCTCAGTCGGGGGAGGCCTCCCGGAGGAGGCGGGCCTCGGATGAGGGTCACCGCCTGGGGGCTCCGGAGAGGGAGGGCGTCCCGGGCCAGAGGCGGGACGTGGGCGAGAGGTCGGCGGCCGGATGGGGGGACGGCGAGAAGGTTGGCGTCAGAGGAGCGAGGTGCGCGGGCTGGCTCGGGGTGGGAAGGTAGAGAGGTGAGGCGGGAGGGGGCCGGGCATCCTCCGGCTGCCGGGGGGACTATCGATCCGGGCGTCCGCCCGCCGGCCCCGAATAGGAGCGAGCGGAGGGGACGTGGATGGATGACTCACCTGGGCCCCGGGACGGGCGACGTGATCGTAATCGGAGAGGACCGAGGGGGCGTCGGTTTAGAAGGAGGCCCGCCCGCGCCCCAACCCACCCCCGGCTCCGCCGGACGTCCCCATCCTCCCCTGCCCATCGCCGCCACCCTCCCTCGGCTCTGCCCGCACTCCGCCAGCCTTCCCCTATCCTCCCCCGCCCGCCCCCGGCGCCCCCGGCCCTCAGCTCCGCCAATAATGACGACGGCGTTTGTTGATCATCATCATCGTCGTCATCATCATCATAACGTCGGTACCCGTTGAGCGCCGACTAGGTGCCGAGCACCGTTCTAAGCGCCGGGGGAGATACAGGGGCGTCAGGTGGTCCCACGTGAGGCTCACGGTCTCCGTCCCCATTTGATTCATTCGTCCATTCAGCGGTATTTATTTATCTATGTGCAGAGCACTGTGCTAAGCGCTTGGAATGGACGATCCGGCAACAGGTCGAGACCATCCCCGCCCAGCGACGGTCTAATCGGGGGGAGGCGGACGGACAGATGAGGTGACTGAGGCACGGAGAAGTGAAGTGACTTGCCCACGGTCGCACAGCTGCCAGGCGGCGGAGCCGGGATTCGAACGCACGGCCTCTGACTCCCAAGCCCGGGCTCTTTCCACCGAGCCACGCTCCTGCTATGGGCCAGGCACCGTACTGACCGCCGGGGTGGGTCCAGGCAAATCGGGGCGGACGCAGTCGCCGTCCCGCGTGGGGCTCGCGGTCTCAATCTCCATTTCGCGGACGAGGGAACTGAGGCACAGAGAGGTGAAGTGACTCGGCCGGGGTCACACGGCGGACGAGTGGCAGAGCCAGGCGGAGAACCCGGGTCCTTCCGGTTCCCGGGGCCCGGGCTCTGCCCCCTGGGCCACACTGCTGCTCGATTCACTCGTTCACTCGCTTTACTGAGCGCTTACCGTGTGCAGATCACCGCGCTGAGCCCTCGGGAGAGTTCAGAGAAGCTGCCCGCGACGAGCTTACCGTCTAGAGGACTCAGAGGTTTGAATCCCGGCTCCGCCCCCGGACGACGTTCCGGCGGCTTCCCCGTGCCTCGGTATCCCCGCCGGGAGACGGGGATGAGGGCTCCACCCTCCCTCCTGCCGAGACCGCCTTCCGGACGCGGGGCCGGGGGGTGGCCGAGGGTCCCCGGGCCCCGGGCCGGAGGCCTGACGGTGGCCGGCGTCAGGGGCTGATGGAGCTTCTCGTTTCCACTCCCCTAGGGCGTGTCGCGAGGACGGCTCCACGTACTGTATCGCGATCGCCGCGCAACGCGCCGGCCTGAAGGCGGAAGGAGCGCTCCCTCTTGCCCGCAGTCTATAAATCAGTTTTCGATACGGTGAGCTACCGCAGATGTGCCGGCTCAGGCCACGCTTGGCGATATTGATGTTTCCCCCGTGCGGGAGAAGGCCACCGGGAACCCGGCTTACGCTCTGACACGAGCGAGAGAGAGAGAGAGCGCATCCGGGCTGGGTCCCCTTCCCTCTCTCCAACGGGACAAAACCCTCTTTTTTTATGGTATTTGCTAAGCGCTTACTATCTGCCGAGCACCGCGCCGAGCCGTCTGTGACCTCGGGCTCTGCCACCTGTCAGCTGGGTGACTGGGGGGCAAGTCACTTCTCCGGGCCTCGGTTCCCTCATCCGGCAAATGGGGATTAACCGCGAGCCTCACGTGGGACGACCCGATTCCCCCGTATCTCCCCCGGCGCTTAGAACGGTGCTCCGCACATAGTAAGCGCTTAACGCATACCAACATTATTATTATTATCATTATTATTATTGGGCCAGGGAAGTGACCTTTCTGGCTCCCCTCTTTTTTATGGCATTTGTTAAGTGCTTACTATAGGCCGGGCACTGTGCTAATAATAATAATAATAATAATAATAATGGGGGAATTAAGCCCTAAGCGCCGGGGTTGATACGAGGTAATCAGGTTGTCCCACGGGGAGCTCACGGTCTTCATCCCCATTTTACAGACGAGGTCACCGAGGCGCAAGGAAGTGAAGTGACTTGCCCAAAGTCACGCAGCTGACAAGTGGCGGGGCCGGGATTCGAACCCGTGACCCCTGACTCCCAAGCCCGGGTTCTCCCCACTGAGCCGCGCTGCTTCTCAGCTCTGGGGTGGAAACAAGTTAATCGAGTTGGACACGGTCCACCATGTGGCTCACGGTCTTAATCCCCATTTTTCAGATGAGGCCACTGAGGCCCGGAGAAGCTATTAATAATAATAATAATAATAATAACGTTGGTATTTATTAAGCGCTTACCATGTGCAGAGCACTATTCTAAGCGCTGGGGTATATAGGGTAATTAGATTGTCCCACACGAGGCTCACAGTCTTCATCCCCATTTTCCAGATGAGGGAACTGAGGCGGAGAGAAGTTAAGCGACTCGCCCACAGTCGCCACGCTGTTCACGGTGTCTGTTGAGTGCTTATCGAGCGCCAGGCACCGTACTAAGCGATGCGGCAAAGGCAGGCTAACGGGGTTGGGCCCGGCCCACGGGAGGTTCACCGGCTTTATCCCATTTTAGAGATGAGGGAACGGAGGCCCGGGAGAGTGAAGCGATTTAGCCCAGCTCACACAGCAGACCCAGTGGCGGAGCTGGGATCAGAACTGGGGTCCTCCCGACTCCCAGGCCCGTGTTCCGCCCGGGAAGCCGCGCCGCCTCTCTGCTTGGGCTCCTGACCTTCGATTCTTGACGCGTGGTTCTTGACCTCTGGTCTCCGACATCTGGCTCTTGACTTGCGCTCTGCCCGTCTCCCCCTCGGCCCCCAGGGCTCCCGTCTGCCCGTGGACCGGCCGAGTCCCGAGGACGGCCGAGGCGGGTCGGGGCCGCCGGCGGGGAGGGTCTCCGGGGAGGAGAGGGAGGCCTCTGCCGACCGACCGCCAGCCGATCGCCCCGCTGACCTAGTTTGATCCCCTCTGAGGGAGAGAGGCCCGGGGCCCGGCCAACGTCGGCCGGGCACAGGGCTCGGGGCGGGAAGGATGGGAGCCGGGGGAGGGATTGAGGAGGGGAAGGGGGCGGGGGCCGGCATCGGGACCGACGGGAAAAGGGGCGCCGGCACGGAGGGGAGGAGGGGGCCGGGACCGAGGGGTGCGGGGGGCCGGCACTGAGGGAAGGAGAAGAGTGCTGGGATTGAGGGGAGAAGGGTCCCGGGATTCGGGGGGAGAAGGGTGCCGGGACTGAGGGGGGGGAGGGTGCCGGGACCGAGGGGAGGAGGGTGCCGGGACTGAGCGGGAAGGGGGTGTTGGGATTGAGGGGAGGAGAGTTCCGGGATTGAGGGGGAGAAGGGTCTTGGGACTGAGGGGGAGGAGGGGGCTGGGGCTGAGGGGGAAAAGGCTGCCGGGCCTGAGGGGGAGGAGGCTGAGGGGACTGAGCGGGAGGAGGGTCCTGGGATTGAGGGGAGAAGGGTGCTGGGACTGAGGGGAGAACGGTCCTGGCATCGGGGGGGAGTGGGGTGCCGGGACTGAGGGAAGGAGAATAGTGGTGGGACTGAGGGGAGAATGGTCCCGGGATTTACGGGGAGAAGGGGCCCGGGACTGAGGGGAGGAGAGTGAGGGACCACCTCCTCTACCTATCTGCTTTTCACACACTGGCTCTTCCCGGTCGTTCCCCCTATAGACCGTCAGTTCCTCGAGGGCAGGGATCACGTCTAGAGCTAGAGAAGCAGCGTGGCTCCGTGGAAGGAAGCGGGGCTAGGGAGTCGGAGGACGTGGGGTCTTCATCCCGCCTGCGCCCTTTTTCGGCCGCGTGGCCTCGGGCAGGCCCGGTCACTGCTCCGCGCCTCGGTTTCCTCACCTGTAGAACGGGGATTAAGAGCGTGAGCCCTATGCGGGACGGGGACCCTGTCCGACCTCCTGCCTGCCTGGTATTCACCCCGGCGCGTCCAACAGCGCTCGGTGCACGAGAGGCGCTTACCAAGTACCGTCGTCATTATCACTACCGCTTCCCACAAGCCCTCTGGACCCCGCAGCGTGCGTGTGCGCCCTTGCACGCTCGGGCCTGCCCCGGGAGAGTGCAGAGTGTGGGCAGATAAGCGGGCCTCCTTCCTTCCTTCTCTCCCTCCCTCCGTAGGTGGGTGAGGGGCCTGTTGCTTTAGAGAGTTACCGCATTCACTGCCACGGTAACAGAGAGGAGCTCCCAGCCCCCTCAGGTCCTCACAGGGAAGAAGCGGACCCGGCCGACTCGTCTCCGCGCCCGGCTCTCCTCCGTGCCCGATCGGCCGCGGAGGGCGAGGGGGCGCGGGACCCGGCGGCGGAGAGCGAGGAACCCCAGGGGAGAGGAGGCGCCGGGAAGGCTAGTGGATGCCACAGGGTGGAGGCCACGGGCCTTCGGGGACCGCCGTCCCTCGGGGGGGTCGGGGGTGAGGGAGGGAGAGGAATAGAGAGAGGGAAAGGGAGGGAAAAATCAAGGAGCCCTCGCGGTCCCCTTTCCCCACCTACCGCGTGACCTCGGACGAGTCGACCGGTCGATCGAAAATCAGGGAGCCCCCGTCGTCCCCTTCCCCACCTGCCGCGTGACCTCGGACGAGTCGATCGACCGATCTACGTACGGAGCACCGTCCGTCTGAAGAGAGGCAGCCCGGCGTAGCGGACGGAGGGCGGGCCTGGCGGTCAGAAGGTCGTGGGTTCTAATCCCAGCTCGGCCACTTGGCTGCTCTGTGACCTTAGGCAAGTCAGTCCCCCGGGGCCCGGGCCGGGAAAACGAGGACTGAGACGGGGACTGTGTCCGGCCCGATCCGCTTGTGTCCGCCCCGGCGCCGGCACGCCGTAGGCGCTTCGCCGCCATTATTACTCCGCTCTCGGGAGGGTACGGTCCAACGGGATCGGGAGACGCGTTCCCTGCCCGCAAGGGGAGACGGACATCAGTAGAAATAAAGAAATTCCAGCTCTGGGGGAGTGACTATCAAGTGCTTGAGGACACACGTTCAAATGCAAGAGTGATGCAGATTTATTGAAATGTATTTATTTCTATGAATGCCCGTCACCCCCACCCAGTAATGACGGCGGCGGCTACGTGCCAAGCACTGTTGTAAGCGCCGACTGTACTGTAAGACCGCAAGTTCGTCGCGGGCAGGGGACCTGGACCCTCCCGAGCGCTCAGTACAGTCCTCTGCACACAGCAGGGGCTCAATGAACGCCCGAACGAACGGACGGCGCAGAGAAGAGGCGGGAAGGGAAGAGAGGAAGGGCTCTCGGAGGAGACGTGCTGTTAATGAGACTTCGAAGGCGGGGCGGGGGGGCGGTCTGTCAGGTTCGGGGGCGGGGAGGGAGTCCAGGCCAGAGGGAGGACGGTGGCGAGGGGTCGGCGGCGAGGTAGACGAGATGGAGGTACGGTCAGCAGGTTGGCGGGAGGGGAGCCCAAGCGTCCGCGGGAACGGATGTCTCTCGCCGCGTCTGTGGGCCCGAGCCCCGGGTGGGACCCCATTTGCCCGTATCCGCCCCGGTGCTCAAAGCGGCGTTCGGCAACCCGGCGAGCGCTTGGCGGACACCGCGGTTCTCACGCTCCACGCCTCAGTCTCCTCCACCGTAAAATGGAGGTTCAACCCCCGTCCTGCTGCGACTTGGACCGTGAGCCGCACGTGGGGCCGGGACTGCGTCCGCCCTGACTGAGCTGTATCTCTCCCCGTGCTCAGAACGGGGCTTGACGCGTCGTAAGCTCCGAACGGATACCGTAAAGGAGAAAAAATAATCAACGGGAGAAAGGAAGGGAAGACACTGACCGGGCCGGGGCCTCTTCTGTGAGTCGAGGAGGGTTTCTCCGTCTCCTTGGGTGGGCTCGGCTCCGCTTCTCCAGGCCACTCACGCCTAATGCGGCCGGGTCCATTAACGGCCCAGCACGGGGCCTGTTGAATCAGGTTCATTAACGGACCATTTCCGTGAGCCTCACAGCCTCCGCGGGGCTCTGGCCGGACGGGGACAAAGGAGCAGGGGTGCCTGGGCCGGAGATAAGAGCGGAGGGCGCGGAGTGTTTGGGATGGCGATTTAGGGGAGAGGGAGAGTCTGCCCGGGCTACCCGCGGAGCCCTCTTGCCCCCCGCTTGGCGAGCCTCGGAAACGTCAAAAGGGCATCCGAGAGACCCGGTGAACGGGCGTCCGGGGGCAAAGTGACCTTTCCCGGTCTGCCCGGGGCGGGAGAGGATGACGGGATGCTCCTTCCGGGCCGTTTCATCTCCCGCTCGCGTTCGGTCGGCTCCCCCTCCGTCCCACCCGAGCCCGTCCCGGCTGCTGCGTCGAGCAGTGGAGTGGATGCGAGCAGAGCGCGTTGGGCCGGTCCCGGTCCCACGTGGGGTTCGCGGCCTCGATCCCCATCTGACGAGACGAGGCAGCTGAGGCCCCGAGAAGCCAAGCGACCTGCCCGAGGTCACGCCGCGGACCAGCGACGGAGCCGGGAACCCCGTCCGCCTGGAGTTTCGACGGGTTGCCTCACGGTGGTCCGGAGCACGCGAGGGACCCTGGCGCGTTTCGGAGCCCGGACGGCGATCCGACGGGGCGCCGCCGAGACGCGCTCCGGACGGCGACGTGGGAACCGTGTCACCCCCCGGCCCTCGAAGCTGGGCGTCGGGAAGTGGGGCGGCAGGAGAGCGGGCCGCTCGCCTCGAAACCCTTCCCTCTGCCCACGATCCCAGCACTGTCGACGTCCCCCCCGCCGTCCCCGTCCGGGCACCGGTGACCAGAAAGAGTCCGGGGAGCGACTGGAGGCCCAGTCTTGGGGAAGGAGAGGTCGGCGGCCACTCGGCCGGGCCGGCGGCCTGGACGCCGGCTCCCTTCCGTGGATCCAAGCGGCCCCTCCCCCTGACCCGTTCTGATGCCTGTCTCCCCCCTTCTTGACCGTGAGCCCGTTGTCGGGCGGGGATCGTCCCCATCTGTTGCCGAATTACGCTTTCCGAGCGCTCAGTACAGCGCTCTGCGCCCAGTAAGCGCTCGGTAAACGCGACCGAACGGATGTACGAATGAACGCTCTTCCCTCGGATGGCGGCGGCCGGCAGGAGAGCGGGAAACGGCAGGGAGGGTGAGCGGGGTCTGCTCAGAGGGCGGGCTTCCCAGGAGGAAGCCTCCAGCGGGGCCAGATCACGGCTCCGGGCCTCCAGGGGACAAGGGGTCACCCGGTCCAGCCCCCCGCCTCCGGGACCGATTGGAGGCGCTGGGGCTGCGGAGGGAAAGCGAGGCGCCCCCCGGCTGGGCCCGCGGAGGCTCTGGGGGAGGGAGAGGAGGCGGGGGGGCCGGGGGGTTTCCCCTCCCTGGTGACACGTTACTCTACAGATAATCTTTCCCCGACCGTGGCTCCCCTGTGGCTTTTTCTCTGCGGGTTCCTAATTACGGCTGTAATTAATTTTAACGAGTCGCCCTCCGAAGGCGTCCCGGAACGGTTCCGTTCAAACTGGGAGGGGGGAGGGGGGCGTCCCCCGGGCCGCCTCTTTAATGGAATGGAGGGCGAGGAGGGGGGAGCTTCGGGGAGGTCGCCGGGGGGGGGGGGCAGGACCGCCTGCCTCCCGACGGGTGGCCCGCCGAGGCTTTCGGAGGCCCCGTCTCGGCGGCCGCCTCCCCCCGCCCCGTGGCCCGCACCCGTCGCCAGCGGGGTGACGGTGCCCCCGATCGGGCCCGACCCCAGATTCGAACTCATGACCTCTGACTCCCGGACCCGGGCTCCTTCCACTGAGCCACGCTGCTTCCCGACGTGATCGGTCGGGGAAGACCTCCTGGAGGGGATGGGCTTTAATGGGGCTCTGAAGACGGGGCGATGAGAAGCAGCGTGGCTCAGTGGCAGGAGCCCGGGCTCGGGAGTCAGAGGATGTGGGTTCTAATCCCGACTCCGCCGCCTGTCTGCTGTGTGACCTCGGGCGAGCCACTTAACTTCTCTGGGCCTCAGTGACCTCGTCTGTAAAACGGCGATTAAGACCCCGGTGACCCCGTATCTCCCCCAGCGCTCAGAACGGTGCTCGGCACAGAGTAGGCGCTTCGCCGACGCCATCGTTATTATTAATAGTAGCGGCGGGAAACCAGCAAGGGTAGGTAGGAGGGAGAGAGCCGATCGAGGGCCTTAAATCGATCGATTCATCGTATTTACTCGGCCTTTACCGAGCACCATACTAAGCGCTTGGGAGAGTACACTATAACGAAGTCGGCAGACGCGTTCCCGGCCCACGGTGAGCTTACGGTCTACGGGGGCTCCTTAAAACCAAGGGTGAGGCGTTTCTGCCGGATGAGGAGCCAGCTGGGCAACCGTCGGAGGTCTCTGAGGAGCGGGGAGACGCGTGCGGAATCATTATTCTTATTATTTTTTCCGGACAAATGGTCCGGGCGGCAGAGTGAGGCGCGGACCAGAGGCAGGCGAGGCCGGAGGCAGGGAGGTCGGCGAGGAGGCTGACGCCACGGTCGGGAGCGGCTGAGTGGCCGTTTGGATGGAGAGGAAGGAGCTGGGTTTGGGGAATGTCGGGAAGAGAGAACGAAGAACAAACGGGATTCGGCGACCGACTGAATACGCGAGCGGAGATGGAGAGAGGGCGGAGGGGGGAGGGTCTGGGGGCCCCCCCCGTCGTTCCCCGGATCTTCCGAAACCCCTCTGGAACCTTCTGATCTTTGCAGCCGGTCAGAAATGAGCTCTTCGTATTCCCCTCTCGTTTCATTCATCCCTCCTGCGCCTTCAGAGGCTGCCCTCGTTCCATAAAATAAAAAGTAATAAAGCTGCTCTACATAATTCATCAGCCCCCCCACCCCGCCCCCGGCCCCTCTTCTGTGCCACAACGTACCCTCCGGGCCATTTCGGGCAGAGTCATTTGGCGTCTCCCCCTTCTCCCCGGCCCCCGGCCCCCGGGTCGGTTTTCCCGCACATTTCGCTCCTCCTCCTCACCGTCCCTGGATCTCGTCTATCTCCCCGCCGACCGCGTCCCTCCTCCGGCCTGGATCGCCCTCCCTCCTCACTGATGATGGCTCTCCCCCCTCTTCACAGCCTTATCGAAGGCCCACCTCCTCCAAGGGGCCTTCCCTGACTTAAGCCCCCCCTTTCCTCTTCTCCCACTCCCTCCTGCCTCCCCCCGATTTGCTCCCTTTTCTCATCCCCCCCCCGGCACCGCTTATGTCCATAGCTGTCATTTATCTATTTCTACTAATGTCTGTCTCCCCCTTTCTAGACTGTAAGCTCGTTGTGGGCAGGGAACGGGTCTGTTTCGTGCTGGATTGTCCTCTCCCAACCGCTCAGTACTGTGCTCTGCTCACGGTAAGGCCTTAAAAAGTGAAGGCGGGGGGGGGGATTATGCAGATCCCGAAATCTTTTTTCAGTAACGAAGGGGCGGGGAAGGGGGTCTGCTGCGGGCCAGTGCTCTTTCCGAGCCCAAATCTGGCCCCCCCGCCTCCTCCCTCGTCGTCTCCCCTTCCCCTCTCCCCAGATGACGTTGGCAGGCAGAGACCCCCCCGCCCCCCCAGGCCCTCTCGGGCGCCTGCTACTCTGAAAGTCTTGTCATGCCAACTGAACAGCTTTCCTGGATGCTGACGGTTGGCCTGTTTATTTTGCCCGTTGTGCTGGATTCCTTTTCCTTTTTTTTAATCCCGGGCTGCCGAACGGTGAATCCGTTCCCTCCCTCCCGCTTTCAGGACCGCGTCGGTTATTGCTCACCGGAGGCTCGCGCGTCGGCGACTCCCTCCGGCCTGGAAGCTCCCGGTGGCCCGGCGGGGGGGGCGGGGGGGGGGTGTCATTGCGGCCATCCCCCTGCCTGCAGCCGGGGCTGCCCCTTGGCTTTTCTTGCGGCAGCTCGGCCTCGTGGAAGGAGCGCGGACCTGGAAGTCGGAGGACCTGGCTTCTAAGCCCGGCTCCGCCAAGCGTCTCCCGAGCGACCTCGGGCGAGTCGCTAGGCTTCTCTGCGCCTCGGTTCCCTCGCCTGTAAAATGGGGATAAGACTCGCGAGCCCCATGCGGGACAGGGACTGGGTCCAACCTGAATATTGTGTATCTACCCCAGCGCTCGGTACAGTTCTTAGCACTCAGAAAGTGTTCCACAAATAACTATTGTTCTTCTTCTTCCTCATTGTCTGAGCCCCAAACCCGCGGCACCCAGAAGTAGGAAAGTCCTTCCTTGGGGCTAAGCTCACTCCCTCTGCCGAGCGCTCAGTACAGTGCTCTGCACACAGTAAGCGCTCAATAAATACGACTGAATGATTACAGCCCATTCCCTTCCTCCGTGAAGAGAGGGCAGAGGGCAGCAGTGGATAAAGCCCGGGCCTGGGAGTCAGAGGACCGGGGTTCTCGGCCACATGTCGGAGTCGTGACCTTGGGCGAGTCACCTCACTTCTCTGGGCCTCAGTTACCCCGTCTGTAAAGTGGGGATTAAGGGTGCGAGCCCCACGTGGGACAGGGACCGCGTCCAACCTGATGAACCCGTTTCTACCCCGGTGCTTGACACGCAGCGCTTAACAAATTGGATTATTATTATTATTATCGTCATTATTATTGAGACTACCAGCTCTCGGTGGGCAGGGACTAGGTCTGGCAACTCTTGTACCGACCTCTCCCAAGTGTTAAGCGCCGGGTTCTGCACAGAATCAGCTCTCGATAAATACCATCGATTGGCAAGTCACTTCGCTTCTCGGGGCCTCGGTTCTCTCATCTGGAAGACGGGGATTCAAATCCTGTCCTCGCTCCCTTCGACTGGGAGCCCCGGGGGGTTGGGGGACTGCGTCCGACCTGATCATCTCGTACCCACCCCGGCGCTCAGCACAGCGTTCGGCACACAGGTGGCGCTTCACCGATACCACCGTGGAACCGTGGCCGAACGATAATCTCTGAGAGGTTCGGTTTTCAGAGATCTCGGGGTAAGAAATGAGGGCCCGTGGAAAGGAAAAAAAAGCTGGAAGGGAATGAACCGGATTGAAACGAAACCATTAAATTCTGCTGCGGGGCCGAGGCTCGTTCCTCACCCGGGCAAACGATGGAACCCGAATTTGGGTCAAGGTGGATCGAAGAAGCGATCGCGACAATCCAGCGAGAATGGAAATGACGCTAAATCGCAAAAAGATGACGCGGGGGAGCAAACACACGGCCGTCCTGCATTTGGAAGAATCCGTTACCGCTCCTAAGGATGTGATCATTTTGTTTAGTTAGTAATAGCCGGAGGAATAGAAGAAACAAAAAGGGGACGTGTAAGCCACCGACCGAAAGGTCGGCAACACGGCCGAGCATCTTAAAGTGGGCAAAGAAAAGGAGACAGCGGCTGACGTCTGAAGACATGAGGATGGGAAACAAAGACATATGGAAAGAGTCGAGACTGGAAATAGAAAGAAAGATATGGAAGTAACGTTTGCTGGTCTTGGGTACAAAAGGAAATATCGTATAAACCCCGGCGGGGTCCTGAAAGCTGGCCCTCTATCCTTCGTTGAACCGGACCCTCCCGGTACAGAGGGAGGGAGGGTGCTCCAGGACAGAGGCGGGACGCGGGCGAGAGGTCGGCGGTGAGATAGGCGAGGCGGAGGTACAGCGAGAAGGTTGGCATTAGAGGAGCGAAGAGCGCGGGCTGGGGACGCGGCGAGGTAAGGGGGACGAGGAGATTGAAGTCAATAAAGCGCCCTTTAGGAAGCGGAGAAACGTCCGGCCGGCCGGCCGTGGGACGACGGGAGCCGCCGGACTCCCCGCAGGCCGAGGGAGCGTCTCCGGGGGGCTCGGCTCCATCCTCGGGGCGGGGGGCTCGGCGCCGCCACCCTGGCGGAGTCTGTGCCCCAATGGCTGTCGTTGCCCCGGCCGCTTCCTCCTGGTGTCTCCTGACGGAGAGGGGGAGAGGAAGGGGAGCAGAGAGAGGTGGAGACGGTGGTGAAGGAAGAGGGGGACCAGGAGGAGGTGGACCAAGAGGAGGAGAGGGAGGTGGAGGAGGAGGAGGCGGCGGGAAGGGGACGGGGTATCTCAACCCCGCTCTGGAGTGGGAAGAGACGGTGTGGGAAACGTGCCCTCCGCTGGCACGGCGGGGAGACCGGGGCCCGGGCCGAGCGCCCGGGCGGCGACCGTGCCCGGGACCCCTTCCGATGTTAAACACAAGTGACAGGCGGCGCCCGGGGACCAACGGCGCGGGCCGAGGGCAGGGCCGGCGGGCCCCCGCCCCGGCCACTGCCGGCCACCTCCCCGCCCGCCAGCTCCTCCGACTGGAACCTGTGCCCTCCGGCCCGCCAGGTCTTCGGGCGGCCCGCGCGTCCCCCTCCATCTGTCAGGGAGGCAGCGGGTCCGAGGCGATCGCCCGCCAGTTGTAACCGTGGCAAAGACGCCGGAGCGCCAAGGGTTCGGAGGAGCCAGCCGCTGGAGAGGGCCCGGGCCAGCTTTCCTGGCCGGGGCATCCCCGCCTGGGGGCCCAAAATGGTGCCAACCGAAGGCTGCAGGTCCAGCAGGCGCGTACAGATATTGTCACGTTTGCACACGGGCAGCCTGTCTCTCAGACACACACAAATACACACACGCCCGCCAGGTCCAGGCTGGACATCCGGCCTCCAGAGAGGAAAGGAGGGGACCCTCGGGACCGCGGGAGAGAGCTCGGGCCTGGGGGGCAGGACACCCGGGTCCCAGTCCTGCTTGCCTCCGAGAGACACGGCCCTCCGCCCGGCCCTGCTCCTACCCGCTGCCGACGCGCCGCCTTCGAGACTGCGAGCCCAGCGAGGGCGGGGACGGTCTCTCTTTATTGCCGAACGGTACTTTCCGAGCATTCAGTACAGTGCTCTGCACACAGAAAGCGCTCAATAAGTACGACTGAGCGCTTACTGTGTACTTAGCCCTTGGGAGAGTACAATATAACAACGTAAGAGGCACATACCCCGCCCACAGCGACCCGAAAGATTATGCAGAAGCGGAAGGAGGGCGAGCAAACCCTGTGGATGACAGGAGGGTCTCTATTTTTAAAAAATGGTATCTGTTAAGCACTTACTCTGGGCCAGGCATTATACATCGTTGGACACAGTCCCCGTCCCACGTGGGGCTCACAGTTTTAACCCCCGTTTCACAGATGAGGTACCCAAGGCCCGGGGAAGTGCAGTGACTTGCCGAAGGTCACGCAGCAGACAAGCGGACGAGCCGGGATTAGAACCCAGGTCCTTCTGACTCCCAGGCTGAGCCCTCCCTTTCCCTCCGCCCCCCTCCAGTCCCCCGACTCCCTCCCTCTGCTCTTCCCCCTTCCCCTCAGCCCTTGTGCATATTAGTATATATTATTACTTTATGTTAATAATGCTGGTATTCGTTAAGCGCTTACTATGTTGTTAATGATGTGCGTATATCCATGATTCTATTTATCTTGGTGGCATCGACGCCTACTTGTTGCGTTGTTGCCCGCCTTAATAATAATAATAATGTTGGTATTTGTTAAGCGCTCACTCTGTGCCGAGCACTGTTCTAAGCGCTGGGGGAGATACGGGGTCATCAGGTCGTCCCACGTGAGGCTCACAGTTAATCCCCATTTTAGGACCGCGAGCCCGTTGTCGGGCAGGGATGGTCTCTATCTGTGGCCCAACTGCCCCTTCCAAGCGCTTGGTACAGTGCTCTGCGCACGGTAAGCGCTCAGTAAATTCGCCCGAATGAGCCCACTCTGTGGTGACCCTGGGCAAGTCGCTTCACTTCTCTAGGTCTCAGGTACCTCATCCGTAACAGCTGGGGAAGCCCAGGGAGGGGCGGAGATTGCGTCCGACCTAACCGCGTTGCATCTACCTCAGCGCCGGGTACAGCGGTTGGCACGGGGCAAGCGCTTAACGGACGCCATCGTCCGTATGAGCGGAGGGCGACGGAGGCTTCGGTCGTCGGGAACCCGCTCGTTAGGCATCCTCCCCCTGGCCTAGATGGGCCCCTTCCCTCGGCCGCCGAACTCTTCTTCGGCTCTCGAGGGCTTTCGTCGGGAGGAGGGGAGGCCTCCTTCCCGCGGTCTTTTCTTCTCGTCTTCAAAGCCCCCCACGTCCCCAGTCGAGGGGATAAATCGGCCGCTTCGTTTCGGGGGGGGAGCCCCGAGGGGAGGCAGGGAATAAGGCTGGGGGCCGAGGCCGCTCCCCCCGACGCTCTGCACCCCTATCCCCCCCACCCCGGCTCTGACTCTACCGTGGAGCAGGAGGAGAGACGGGCCCGGGTGAGGGCAGAAACAGACGGGGCCCGGCGCGTAGCAAGCGCTTAACGAAAACCATCGTGGTTATTACGATTACAAGAGAGGGGAGGAACAGGTTGGGGGAGGACAGAAGGGAGACGACAGGAGCGGGGTGGGGAGAGACGGGCTTGGGGGAGGAAGGACTGGGCCGAACACACGTGGCCATTGCTCCATCTGCTGGCTTGCCTCACGCCATCTCCGGGCACGGCCCTGCCAAGTCCTCGCCCGGCCCCCCGCGCTCTGCCCCTCGCCCTCCCGCCCCCCCGAGGGGCAAACTGGGATGGGGGGGAAACGTCTCGGCACGCAGGAGGACGACGGGCACGGGCTCGGGAGACTCCAGTTCGAGCCCCGGCCCTGCCGTTCCGCCCCTCTAGGCTGTGATGCCGTCGGGGGCATGGAGCTCCGTCCTATTTTACCGCGGGAGACTCCGCTTCGAGCCCCAATTCTGCCGTTCTGCCCCTTCTCCGCCATTCTGCCCCCCTAGACTGTACGGAGCATGGAGCTCCGTCCTATTTTACCATGAGAGACTCCGGTTCGAGCCCCGGCTCTGCCCTTCCGCCCCTCTAGACTGTGAGGTCGTCATGGGCCCGGAGCTCCGTCCTATTTTACCGTAGGAGACTCCAGTTCGAGCCCCAGCTCTGCCGTTCTGCCCCTCTGGGCTGTGAACTCATTATGGACGTGGAGTTCCATCCTATTTTACCGTGAGAGACTCCACTTCGAGCCCCAGCTCTGCCCTTCTGCCCCTCTAGGTGTGATCTCATCATGGGCATGGACCTCCGTCGTATTTTACTCTCCCAAGTGCTTGATACAGTGCCCTGGACACCGTAAGTGCCCAGTAAATACCACGGATTGATTGATTGGACCGCGGTGGAACCTGGAGCGAGGCCCGTGAGCTCTCTGGGCCTCCGGCGGTCCGGCGCATAACCGGGTTTGGACGTGATAATAAATAATAATAAGGTTGGTATTTGTTAAGCGCTTACTACGTGCAGAGCACTGTTCCGAGCGCTGGGGGATACCAGGTGATCAGGGTGTCCCACGTGGGCTCACAGTTTTAACCCCCGTTTTGCAGGTGAAGCAAGCGAAGTCCAGAGAAGTGACCTGCCCAGGATCACAGAGCAGACGGGCGGCGGAGCCGGGATTAGAACCCATGACCTTCTGCCGCCCCGGCCCGTGATCTATCCACTACCCCGTGCCGCTTCATCATTACCACTGTGATTACTACAGATAAGAACACAAGATCTCAAGACTGCGAGCTTGTTGCGGGCAGGGAATGGGTCTTTTGTTAGACTGCCCTCTCCCAAGCACTGATTACAGTGCTTTGCACCCAGTAGGCGCTCAATAAATACGACCCAACGGAAGAATGGAAGTCCGATGCGGCGTCGGAACTCGGGAAGCCCAGGGAACGCGTCGGAGCACAAGACCCACGTCTGTGCAGTCTCGGTATTTCCCGGACGGATCTGTGGAGTTTCGCAATGAAGGCGGCCAAATCCGTGCGGTCTAACGCGATTCATGACCGTTTCCCATCGGACGTTGCCCCGGGAAAATACTCTACGCCCCCAAAAGTCTACCGGCGTTTTCCCTAATAATAATAATTATGATATTTGTTGAGCGCTTGCTATGTGCAGAGCACCGTTCTAAGCGCTGGGGTCGATTGTCCCACGTGGGGCTCTCATTTTTTCATCCCCATTTTTACAGATGAGGTAACTGAGGCACAGAGAATAATAACGTTGGTATTTGTTAAGCGCTTACTGTGTGCAGAGCACTGTTCTAATCTAACAGGGTAATCAGGTTGTCCCACATGCGGCTCCCGGTCTTAATCCCCCTTTTACGGATGAGGTCACCGAGGCGCAGAGAAATGAAGCGACTTGTCCGAGGTCACACAGCAGACAAGGGGTGGGGCCGGGATTAGAACCCACGACCTCTGACTCCCAAGCCCGGGCTCCTTCCACCGAGCCACGCCGCCTCTCACAACCTGCCCTGCCGATTTATTGCCTGCCGTCTCAGCCCGTTAAGGGCCCGTGACGAATCTACACGTTGCGCACTTTGGGCCGTCGCACGCTTCCGACGGAGTTCAGAGGTCCTCGACTCGCCGCCCTCCGCCGCCTTTCCGGCCCCCGTGTCCGATGACGGCCAAACAACTCACCTCATCCGACGGCGGAGGCAGCGGGCCGGCGTTTCCCCCGCCACCGCTGGGCTGTGGGAGAAGGATGGCCGAAATCACTCTTGCGCGGGGATCATTTTCTACCTCCTCTCTATTTTTACGGTATTTGCTAATAATGGTAACGATGATGATGGTATTTGCTGAGCACTTACTATGTGCCGAGCACTGTTCTAAGCGCTGGGGTGAACACCGGCTCATCAGGTGGTCCCACGTGGGGCTCACGTCTCAATCCCCGTTTTACAGATGGGGTAACTGAGGCCCAGAGAAATGAAGTGACTTGCCCAAGGTCACACAGCAGATACGTAACAATAATAACGATGCTGGTATTTGTTAAGCGCTTACTATGTGCCGAGCACTGTTCTAAGCGCTGGGGTAGACCCAGGGGAATCAGGTTGTCCCACATGGGGCTCACAGTCTTGGTCCCCATTTTACAGATGAGGTAACTGAGGCACAGAGAAGTTAAGTGACTTGCCCACAGTCACACAGTTGACAAGTGGCAGAGCGGGGATTCGAACTCACGACCTGATACGTGGCGGAATGGGGGCTAAAAATAAATAAATGGTGGTGTTTGTTAGGCGCTTACTACGTCCTAAGCGCTGGGGGAAGGTACAAGGTGATCAGGTCGTCCCACGTGGGGCTCACGGTCTTAATCCCCATTTTACAGATGAGGGAACTGAGGCACCGGGAAGTGAAGTGACTTGCCCAGGGTCACACAGCTGACAAGGGGCAGGGCCGGGATTAGAACCCACGACCTCAGGCTCCCAAGCCCGGGCTCCTTCCACTGAGCCACAGTGCTTCGCCAAGTGCTTACCGTGTGCCAGGGACTGTCCTAAGCGCTGGGGTAGATACGACCTAGTCCCTGTCCCACAAGGGGCTCACAGTCTTAATCAGAAGAAGCAGCGTGGCTCAGTGGCAAGAGCCCGGGCTTGGGAGTCGGAGGTCGTGGGTTCGAATCCCGGCTCCGCCACTTGCCAGCTGTGTGACCTCGGGCAAGTCACTTCACTTCTCTGAGCCTCAGTGACCTCACCTGTCAAATGGGGATGAAGACGGTGAGCCCCACGTGGGACAACCTGATCCCCTTGTATCCCCCCCAGCGCTTAGAACAGTGCTTTGCCCATAGTAAGCGCTTCACAAATGCCATCGTTATTATCATTACTAGGCCTCGCTCCTTGAGGTTGGGCCTGGAACCGGGGTCTTCTGACAGGGAGAGGCTTCCTTTCTCCTCCTCCTCCCACTGATGATAATTATGGTATGTGTGAAGCGCTTAGTATGTGCCAGGCACTGTACTAAGCGCTGGGGGTGGATACAAGTAAATGGGGTTGGGCACAGTCCCTGGCCCACGTGGGGCTCACAGTCTCAATCCCCCTTTTACAGATGAGATCCCTGAGGCACGGAGAAATTTAGTGACTTGTAGTTTATGGAAGATTTACGGTAATTAATTCAATATTAACGTTGGTATTTGTTAAGCGCTTACTAGGTGCAGAGCACTGTGCTAAGCGCTGGGGGAGATACAGGGGCATCAGGTTGTCCCACGTGAGGCTCACGGTCTTCATCCCCATTTTTATAATAATAATAATGTTGGTATTTAAGCGCTGACTAGGTGCAAAGCACTGTTCTAAGCGCTGGGGGAGACACAGGGTCATCAGGTGGTCCCACGTGAGGCTCATGGTCTTCATCCCCATTTTTATAATAATAATAATGTTGGTATTTAAGCGCTGACTAGGTGCAAAGCACTGTTCTAAGCGCTGGGGGAGATTTCTAGGGTAATCAGGTTGTCTCACCTGAGGCTCACGGTTTTCATTCCCATTTTAATAAGAATAATGTTGGTATTTGTTAAGCGCTTACTATGTGCAGAGCACTGTTCTAAGCGCTGGGGGTGATTTGCTGGGTCATCAGGTTGTCCCACGTGGGGCTCAGTCTTCATCCCCATTTTCCAGATGAGGGAACTGAGGCCCAGAAAAGTGAAGTGACCTGCCCACAGTCCCCCAGCTGCCAAGTGGCAGGGCGGGGATTGGAACTCATGACCTCTGACTCCAAAGCCCGTGCTCTTTTCCACTGAGATGGTCCACTGCCTGCCTTGAAACGGCCCGGTTGGCAGCCCCCCACCCCTCCAGGCCTGAGGCAAAATGGCGCCGTCGCCTCAAATCCCATTTCGCCTCCCTCCTCCCCGCCGGAAGTGGGAGAAGGCGCGCGCCCCCTCCATTGCGCAGGCGCCGGGGCTCCATTTGGCGCTCCGGACGCGCGCGTGCGCCCTGGGCCCGCGTGAGTCAGTGCCCCCCCCCCCCCGGTCGTGGTGCGCAGGCGCCTCGGCTGACGTAAGGGCGGTGTAACGGGCGGCGGTTCTGCCCCTCGTGACCTTGACCCCGGCCGAGGCCCCGGGCTGCCCCCGGCGCCGCCTGCGCGGGGGGAAAAACGTGGCGCGGCCCCCGCCCCGAGCGGACCCGGCCGCTGCGGCCCGACGGGGCGGGATGGGGGGGTGGGTCCGGCCGGGGCGGGGGCGTCCGGAGCGCCGCGGAGGGGGGCGGGTTGGGTGGCGGTTCAGGCGGGGCGGCGGGCGGCCCCGGGGTCCTGGCGAGGCCCCGCCCCCTGCCGCCCCACGTGGCTGGAGGTTTCCAGAAGCCCCGCGCAGTGCAGTTTCGCCCCCCGCTCGCCACCGCCATGCTCGCCGTTGCCCGCCTCGCTCGTCCTTCCGCCCTCCTGCAGGTGAGCGACCCCATCGTCATCGATTCCTGCCCACCTCCTCCAGGAGGCCTTCCCCAACGCCCCCCTCCCTTTCCCACTACTAATAAATCCGCCTGGGAAGCGCTTACCCCCGTGCCAAGCGTTGGATCGCGGCCCATCGGTTGCACCTCGTCGTCTTCGCCCCCTTCCAGAAATGCAAGGCTTGCCCAAGGTCACCTGGCTGAGTAATGACGATGGCATTGGTTAGGCCCTGGGTAGGGGTGCAGAGCGCCGTCCTAAGCGCTAAGGCGATCGGGTGGGCCCACGTGGGGGCTCACAGACTTCACCCCCATTTTACAGATGAGGAAACCGAGGCCCAGAGAAGTGACTTGCCCACAGCTGACAAGTGGCAGAGGCGGGATTAGAACCCAGGCCCTCTGGCGGCCCCTTCTCGTGTCGCTAAGGGGCATTTTAGTGATTTCTCTTCAAGTCCATCCGTCCCCACTCTGGACTGGAAGCGCGTTGGGGGTAGGGAGCGTGTCCTGTTGTGGCGTTGGACTGGCCCGAGCGTTTAGGGCAGTGCTGTGCACCCAGGAAGAGCCCGGGAGATACGGCTCCGGGGCTTGTCCGTTGGCCGCAGCCGGGCCGGTCCCCCTGGAGCCCCCCGATTTGGCCCGTCATCCCACCCCCCCTTTACTTACCCCAGCGCTTAGCACAGTCCTTGGCCCGCAGTCGGCGCTTAACGAGGACCGCCCGATCGCCTTTTGGCTAATAACAGAAGTATCAATAACGTTATCCATAACAGTAATGCCACCACTAATAATGATGATGGTGTGTGTTGAGCGCTTAATAATGATAATGTTGGTATTTGTTAAGCGCCTACTATGTGCCGAGCCCTGTTCTAAGCGCTGGGGTAGACACAGGGTAATCAGGATGTCCCACGTGGGGCTCACAGTCTTAATCCCCATTTGACAGATGAGGGAACGGAGGCACAGAGAAGTGAAGTGACTTGCCCACGGTCACACAGCTGACAAGTGGCAGAGCTGGGATTCGAACTCATGACCTCTGACTCCAAAGCCCATGCTCTTTCCACTGAGCCACGCTGCTTACTATGTGCGAAGCGCTGGGGGGATCAGGTTGTCCCACGTGGGCCTCACAGCTCCGTCCGTCAAGGGGCATAATAATAACGTTGGTATTTAATAAGCGCTTACTATGAGCCGAGCACTGTTCTTAGCGCTGGAGTAGACACAAGGGAATCAGGTGGTCCCACGTGGGGCTCCCGGTCTTCATCCCCATTTTACAGATGAGGTAACTGAGGCACAGAGAAGTTAAGTGACTTGCCCAGTCACCCAGCTGACAAGTTGCAGAGCCGGGATTCGAACCCTTGACCTCTGACTCCAAAGCCCATGCTCTTTCCACCGAGCCACGCTGCTTCTCCAAGTGCAGCGACTCGCCTCGCCCACAGTCACACAGCTGACAAGTGGCGGAGCTGGGACTCGAACTCGTGACCTCTGACTCCAAAGCCCGTGCTCCTTCCAAGAGGGATGGGGCTTGGGCCTGGGCGTCAGGTCATGGGTTCGAATCCCGGCTCCGCCACCCGTCTGCTGTGTGACCTCGGGCAAACCACTTCTCTGGGCCTCGGCCGTGAAACGGGGATTGAGACTGAGCCCCACGTGGGACAGGGACTGTGCCCACCCCGGCGCTTGGCACAGAGTGGGAGCTCAGTGGAAAAAGCCCGGGCTTGGGAGTCCGAGGTGATGGGTTCGAATCCCGGCTCGGCTACTTAGCTGCGTGACTGTGGGCAAGTCACTTCTCTGGGCCTCAGTTCCCTCATCTGTAAAATGGGGGTGACGACTGGGAGCCTCACGAGGGACGACCTCATTACCCTGTGTCTCCCCCAGGGCTTCGAACAGTGCTCGGCACAAAGTAAGCACTTAACAAACACCAACATTATTATTAAGAGAATCCGAAACGGGGGGAGGAAAAGCTTCGCTTGTCCACACGTGGGCAGGGGCAAGGTTGCGGGATGGTGGTTTTTTTTTTTTAATTTATCAGTCATCCCTCGAGGCCCATCCGGAGGACGCAGGAGGGAGGGAGATGATGGAAAAACCCACACCCTTCACTCTCCGGGCCGGCAAGGTCAAAGGAGGGAGCCAAGAATAAGTTAAAAACTCTCCCCAGTGTGGTAATCGCCGGGGTGTTAAGCGCTTAGTATGCGCCAGGCACTGTTGAAAACGATGGGGCTAGTGCAAGAAAATCCCCTCAGACCCTCCCGGCCTCGCAGTCTACGAAGCGGAAGACCCCTTTTACAGATGAGGTAACTGAGGCGCGGGGAATTGACTTGCCCAAGGTCACCCGACGGGACAGGATGAATTGCGACAAGTTTCCCCGTGTTCCGTAGCGCAAATAAACGAGCTCGCTACCGAGGAGACTGTGAGCCCCGCGTGGGACAGCCTGATAACCCTGTATCTATCCCAGGGCTTCAAACAGTGCTTGGCACATAGTTAGCGCTTCACAAGTACCGTCATTATTCGCTGTCTTTGAGACAGTTCTGGCAATCATCTCTAGACTGTGAGCTCATTCTAGGCAGGGAACGGTTTGCTAATTCCGCTTTATGGTCCTTCCCTGAGCGCTTAATACAGTGCTCTGCACCCAGGGAGCGCTCAGTTCGGTTAATCGCTTTAGTTTTGCGAATCTGCAGTAAATATAAAGTGTCCTCACTGTGCCGGAGTAGAGTAGGCTTCACGTCCTTTCCTTACGGTCAGATCTTGGTAGCTGAGACCTTTTTTCCCTCTGGTGTTCTCTCTCAGGATGGCTGGAACGGTCTTAGTCACGAGGTCTTCAGAATCCTCTCCCGGAGAGACTACGCGTAAGTGTGAACCCTGTCACTGGGGGAAGAAACGGGGGTCGCCCTCGTAACCCGCGTTGCCGAACTGTGCTTTCCAAGCGCTCGGCCCGGAGAAAGCGCTCAACGAATTGGGTGGAATGAACGAACCGTGTCTTGCAGGTCCGAAGCGATCAAAGGGGCTGTCATCGGCATCGACCTGGGCACCACTAACTCCTGCGTGGCCGTTATGGAGGGAAAACAAGCAAAGGTAAAGTCGACCGGCGTCCGCGTTGTTCCCGGGCCTGCTGGATCCCGTGGGCGCTCAACAAATATTTGTTCAGGGCGATTTTATCAGTCCGGTGGAATCCACTGACTACCGGATAGACCCACCAGCCATCTCGATCACTTAAGCTCTTGTTTATGCTCATCTAGCGTATATGTGGTTTGTTGTTGTTTCTTTAAATGGTATTTATTAAGGCTTACTAGGTCCCGGTCACAAGCTAATCAGGGTGAACACCGTCCCCGTCCCGCGCGGGGTTCACGAATCTTAATCCCTATTTTACAGGGGAGGGAACTGAGGCCCGAAGAAGTGAAGCGACTTGCCCGGGGTCACACGGCAGACAAAGTGGAGGGGTTGGGATTAGAACCCAGGCCCGTGTTCTATCCACTAGTCCATGCTGCTTCTCTAGCTAAATTTTGGCTACCTTATTTGCCGGTGTTTTCACATTACACGCCTCTCTTCTCCCATTAGCCGGTCAGCCTTCTCCTTGGGGCTGTTGGTTCATGACATTAGGCAGGCCACTCTACTTCCCCGTGCCTCGGTTCCCTCGGGCCTCGTTCGTCGTGGTGACGGCCCCAGGCGTCAGGTGGTGCGGCAGCTAAGGAAACAGTGATAGTAATTATTAAGCAATGGGAATTAGACCCGCTCCCTGCCCCTTGGATGGCGGGGGGGTGCTTTGCCTGACCCGAACTGGGGGTCCCGAAGGTTTGGGCAGAGATCGGGACGGAGTTTGAGCCTTAAATCCGAGGGCCCGCCTTGGCTGTCCCGCTCCCCCTCTGGACTGTAAGCTTGTTGTAGGCAGGGAAATTGCCTGTTGACAAATGCCCGCTAAGGTGCTTCGCACACAGTAGGCAATCAGTAAATTGCATCGAAGGAATCAGTGATGGGAAACGTATCGAAACCCCCCGCGGGAAGGCCCTCTTCCTCCGGTGGGACCGTGGGTTTTGCCCGTGCTGAGGAGGGGGAGGTAAACGCGGAGGGGGCTGCCGGCGAGCTCGTGGGACCCGGAGGAGGGGGATTTGGGGAGGGTGGTGGTCCCTCGCCTTGAGAGGGAGGGACCGAGGTGCCCCGGGGGTGAGAAAGGACCTGGGCATGGCTCCTCGAGGCGGCAGCTCCTCCCCCTCATCCGTCCGTCCCCCGCCGGACGCGCACAGGTCCTGGAGAACGCCGAAGGGGCCAGGACGACGCCGTCGGTGGTAGCCTTCGCGGCGGACGGCGAGCGGCTGGTGGGCATGCCGGCCAAGCGGCAGGCCGTCACCAACCCCAACAACACCTTCTACGCCACCAAGCGCCTCATCGGCCGGCGCTACGACGACAGCGAAGTCCAGAAAGACATGTGAGTGGCCGCCGACCCCGGCCTGGGGGGGACGGGGGCAGGGGGTTCCCCACAAGGTTCGAGCGAAAGCTAATCGGGTTGGACACGGACCATGTCGCTCGTGGGCCTCACGGGTTTAATCCCCATTTTGCGGAGGAGGTAACTGAGCCCCCGGGGAAGTAGAGTGACTTGTCATGAAGCAGACAAGTGGTGGAGCTGGGATTAGAACCCAGGTCGTGACTAACCGAGTTTGGGCATCTATTAAGATCCGGCCTCGGGCTGACAAGTGCAGGAACCCATGACGGCCCCTCACTCCCACCCCAGGGGAGTCTGCCGACTGTGTCCTCGGCAGACTCGGTTGCTGGTATTTATTGAACACCTCCTGGGTGTGGAGCACTGTTCTGAGCGCCTGGAAGAGTCGGTAGGCACGATTCCCCCGTTCAAGGAGTTTGCGAGTCTAGCAAGGGCGACCGCTCCTGAAATAAATCCCAGAGAGAAGGAAATAAGAGTTTCGGGAGGACGTAAGCAACGGAAGTCCGTAAGAAATGCTAGCGATGAGACGGCGAGACAGACGCGCAAGTGGGCTCGGCAAACCTGATAGGATTGCGTATGGGGCAGGCATCTTTAAGAAAAGATTATCACTTGCACGTAACTTAGGCATGGTATCGACGCTGGGGGGGATCAGCCCGGACTCGGGCTCTGCCTCGAGCTCGCGATAGAAGAGGAAGAGCTTGGCTCAGTTTCCCCTACCCGCCCGCCTCTCTGAGCTGCCTCCGCACCTGGCTGCGTCCCCCTTGAGCCTGTCGATACCCCAGCCCCTCAGCACTCGTGTCCGTATGCCACACTCCGTTATTTCCCCTCGCTAATCTGGTCTCTATCCCCCGCCCTTGGAGACTTGAAGCTCCTTGTGGGCGGGGATCACATCTACCCACCTCTGTTATTGTTATTAGTAGTATTAATTAGTAGTGCTCAATAAATACCACGGGTTGATTGGCCTTCATCTTACAGAGGAGGAAACCGAGGCCCAGAGAGATTATGCGGCTTGTTCACCGTCACTCAGCGGGCCCGGATCCGACTCCCGACCCCGTAGGCCCCTTTTGGCCGTTGCCCCGGTGGCCGCTCGAATCTCGGCGGGCCGTCCGTTCAAGCCGCGTACTCTCGCCGAGTGCGTGAGGGGAATTCTCCCCGGGGGAGCGTCTTTGGGCCGCGTCCTAGCGTGTTCGGCGGCTAAAGGGAATCCTTGGTCTTGCAGCAAGAACGTCCCCTTCAAAATCGTTCGTTCATCCAACGGCGACGCCTGGGTGGAAGCCCACGGGAAGCTCTACTCCCCCAGTCAGATCGGAGCGTTCGTGTTGATGAAGATGAAGGAGACCGCAGGTGGGTCCGCTGGGCCCGAGGGGACCTCCGGCGGGGACGCGCTCTTCCCGTCGGCCGTGGGTGCGGCTGAGGGATCGGGTTCCGCCTGGTACCACTCCCAACCTGCATGATGTTGGCTGGGCAGCAGCGCGGTCTAAAGGGTAGCGCAGCGTTCTGCGCGTGGTAAGCGCTCACTGGGTACCGTCGATGGAGTCCGGACCTGGATCGGACCGGTCTTGGATCCGACCCCGCCGTTTGGGCTAGGCCTCTGTCACCTCATCCGTGAAACGAGAATGACCTAGGACCTCTCTGACCGATCCCCGTGAGGGGCACGTGGATATCCACTGAGCGCTTACTGTACGCACAGCGCTGCCCTAAGCGCTTGGGAGGGGACCATCCAAGAGACTCGGGAGACCTGGGTTCTAATCCCAGCCCCGCCTCACGTCTGTGGTCGAAATCACCTCCAACAGCCAAACACCGCCCACAAGTCATTGGAAGGAGCTGTGGGGGGGGCCTGGTGACGGCGGTGAGGTGGGCGGCGACCCCGTTCTGCAGCTGGAGAAGCGATGACAAGAGAGGGGCCCCCGCGCCCAAAGAAAGGGGTCCGGCTGCCCCAGCCCCGGGTTGGCATCTGGTTTCATTCTCTTACAGAAAACTACCTTGGGCACGCGGCGAAGAACGCCGTCATCACCGTCCCCGCCTACTTCAACGACTCGCAGAGACAGGTGATCCAGCTCTCCTCCTTTAAGGCTTTCAGGCCTCTCAGAAGACTTAAATGTGACTTATCTAGATGAAGATTATAACAAATTGGAAACATCTTGGCCTTCCTTTTTTTTAAAAAAAAAAAAGATATATCAATATATAAGATTATGCATGCTCTAAACAAATAGTCTAGTTCAAGATATGACCAGCACTAGCATTAAACATTTTTCTCCAGGTTATAATATGTTAGTCCAACGTAGTGTTAGCAGTGGCTCGAGCTCCTTGGGTAGGAATAATGATGATAATGGTAGTTAAGCACTTACTATGTGCCAAGCACTACTCTAAGCATTGGACAAGTTAATCAGATTGGACACGGTCCCTGCACCACTTGGGGCTCACGCTTATAATCACTATTTTACAGAAGAGGTAACTGAGGCCCAGAAAAGTAAAGTGACTTGGCCAAGGTTGCACAGCAGACGTGGCGGCCAGGATTAGAACCCAGGTCCTTCTGACTCCCGGGCTCTGTGCACTAAGCCACGCCGCCTGTGTGATTCTGCCCTAGACGCTTGGGCCGAGCGGACACGTAGACCTATAAAAATAAGGATTTAAGTGCTTACCCCGGGCCAGGCCCTGTACCGAGCGCTGGGGTGGATACGAGCAAATCGGGTGGGACGCGGTCCCTGCCCCATCTGGGGCTCACAGTCTTAATGAGGGAACCGAGGCCCAGAGGAGCGAAGCGACTGGCTCGGGGTCACCCGGCAGACGGGCGGCGGAGCCGGGACGAGAACCCACGTCCTCCCGACGCCCAGGCTCCAGCCACAAGACCGCACCGCTTCCCCGGTTACACGGTTACCTTGCGTCTCCCGCAGCGCTTGGCACGTGGTAAACGCTGAACAGTCGTCCTCTCCTCCTTCCCCCCCCGCCAGGCGACAAAGGACGCCGGCCAGATCGCCGGCCTGAACGTCCTGCGGGTGATCAACGAACCGACGGCCGCCGCCCTGGCCTACGGCCTGGACAAATCCGAAGACAAGGTGTAAGTCCAGCTGGGGCGGGAAGTTGAGGGGGAGTTGCTCGTCAGGGACCACCCGGAGGGACGGTCTAAGCCTCTAGACTGTAAGCTTCTTGTGGGCAGGGAATGGAGAGCACCCAGTAAGCGCTCGATAAATACGACTGACGGAAGCGCGGAAAAAAGCCAAAAGCCCACCTCTTTCGTGAGCGCCCGGTCCGTCCTTCCCGTCACCCACCTCGCACGGGGGTCGAACTGCCCCGGTCCGAGCTCTCCGGCCGGCTGACGGCGGCCCCCCTGTCTCCCCGCCGCACAGCATCGCAGTCTACGACCTGGGCGGGGGCACTTTCGACATCTCCGTCCTGGAGATCCAGAAAGGGGTCTTCGAGGTGAAGTCGACCAACGGCGACACCTTCCTGGGCGGCGAAGATTTCGACCAGGCCCTGCTTCAGCACATCGTGAAGGAGTTCAAGAGGGAGGTGGGTAGCGGGTCGACTTCCCGGCCGCCCGGGGGACGGTAGCGGAGGCCCGCCCGACTCAAACGCGCGCCGGGCGTGTGGTCTTGTCGCCGTAGACGGGCGTCGACCTGATGAAGGACAACATGGCCCTGCAGAGAGTGAGGGAGGCCTCGGAGAAGGCCAAGTGCGAGCTGTCGTCCTCCGTGCAGGTGAGCTCCCGCCGGCCTCGGAGGTGGGGGGTGCGGGGAGCACTCTGGGACTAGGCGGCGGTCACTGTGCACCGGCGGGGGGCATTTAGGATATCACCGGTGGGACCCACAGATTTTGGGACTGGCCGCGTGATCGGGTGTGGGGCGGAAAGTGGAGCTTAGCCCGTCCCAGGGCCGGGGGCCCTCTGGCAACCGAAAATATTGGGATCCAGATCATCCTTGATTTTTTCTTTTGTCACTGTTGGGTGGGGGGTGGTATCCGCCCATCCCGATCAGTCTCTTCCCCTTGCCCGGCCGGGGTTGGCAATGGGGGGAACCCAAGGGCTTAGGGGGTTGTCCTGACACCCGGCGCGCCATCTCGGCCACAGACGGACATCAACCTGCCGTACCTGACCATGGACGCGTCGGGGCCCAAGCATCTGAACATGAAGCTGACGCGGGCCCAGTTCGAGAACATCGTAGCCAACCTCATCAAGAGGACGGTGGCCCCCTGCCAGAAGGCCATGCAGGACGCCGAAGTCAGCAAGAGCGACATCGGGGAGGTCATCCTCGTCGGGGGCATGAGCAGGATGCCCAAGGTAACCGGCGGGCGGGGGTGCGGGCGGCGGCGAGCTCTCCCAGGCGAGGCCCGATTCGCCGTTGGTTCAGCCGGGGAGCCCTGTGCCGTGATGGATTTAACGATCGACACATCATTCCGAAACGAGCGGTGTGGACAGCTAATGACTGAGCACAGAAACCCTGCTGAACCGTCCTGGGAGATCCCTACCGGGCAGTCGTGTTTGAGCGCGTACTGTGTGCTGACCACTGTACTGTGCGCTTGGGAGAGTACAATATAATACCACAGAGGCATTCCCTACCCACAACGAGCTTAGAGTCCAGAGGGCCCCGAGTGAACGGCCCAGAGGGGTGAGGCTTCGGCTTCCGGTCACGAATGCGGGCCGGGAGGGAAGACCCCGATGGCTGTCGACAGGCCGGCGGGATCGCACTTGGCGACGTCACCTCTCTGCCCCAGAGATCGCCCGTAGTCCGCCAGATGACAGGGCCGGTTTCCGGTCCCGTCTCCAGGTGCAGCAGACGGTGCAGGACCTGTTCGGCCGGGCCCCGAGCAAAGCCGTCAACCCGGACGAGGCCGTGGCCATCGGGGCCGCCATCCAAGGGGGCGTGCTGGCCGGCGACGTCACGGACGTGCTCCTGCTGGACGTCACCCCCCTGTCGCTGGGCATCGAGACCTTGGGAGGCGTCTTCACCAAGCTCATCAACAGGAACACCACCATCCCAACCAAGAAGAGTCAGGTAAGCGTCGGGCCTGCTCGGTCTACCTGAGAACACGGTAGCCGGAGGAGGTGGCTTTAGTCCAGGGGACTGCCCGAGCCAGACTTGCCCGAGGCTCGACTTCAAGCCCAGAAGGGAGGGCGGGCCGGGGCAGGGGGCAGAATGTATTGCGGGAATATCCAGAGGCGATCCCAGCCTTGCGGTGGGATGGGCGGAGCAGTTTCGGTCGCCGGCCGTTGTGTTTGAGACCGGGTTCCGGAGACGACGATTCTGTGAAATTCCGTGGTGTTGGAGAGCTGAACGGGATCCCGAGCCAGGATGGGGGTTATCTGCTTGGTGGTGAAATCGTAGACATCATTTTGAGCCCCCAAACAGCAGCACGACCGGTCATTTTTATCCCTTCCTCCGAGAAGGCTTTCCGTGGTCTGGCACAGCTGGGCCCCGGGTGTCTGGTTACTGCCTCCTCTTCACCGGAATGACTCCCAAATATCCCTGCTCCCATTCTCGGAGGAAGCGGTCTCCTTGGGCTGACACCAGCCAACCTGATTATACTTTCACTAGCCAGCTGGACGTGCCCCAGCAAACAAATCCCCTCTCTTTGTACAGGTGTTTTCCACGGCTGCTGATGGACAGACCCAAGTGGAAATCAAAGTCTGTCAAGGGGAGCGAGAGATGGCTGCAGACAACAAACTTCTCGGCCAGTTCACTCTGGTAAGTCCCCGGATGACGGGGATGCCTTGGGGCCCGGCCGCGGGCGCAAAAAACCGAGGTGGGTGGAGAGGCGTGACGGTTACCGAGGTGGGTTCCTCCCGGGGAGTGGAAACGATCACGGAGTGAGCGTGGACATAGGCATCGCCTCGGTGGTTCTTGGGGAGGTGGCCAGAGAGCTGACCAGACTCCCTGACATATGGGGTGGAGGATCCCGGGCCACTCGGAGATCAGTTGGAGTTACTCGGGGTATTGGCTGACCTCCCCTTGGTACAGAACAGAACTGGCTGCCTCGAGCGAGAGGGAAGGGGGTCAGCTGAATCGCCCCAACAGACTTGTACTGTCCTGGCCTTCCTGTGTCCATCTGTCAAATGGGGATACAAGGGCTATTCCCCCCCCCCAGTTAGGGTGTGAGCCCCAGGTCGGACGGGTGACCCGCGTCGGGCAACAAGACGCTAACGATCTGGGCTCTGGGCTTTCAGATTGGCATCCCTCCGGCCCCCCGGGGCGTCCCTCAGATCGAAGTCACCTTCGACATCGACGCCAACGGGATCGTCCACGTTTCCGCGAAGGACAAGGGCACCGGGCGGGAACAGCAGAGTGAGTCGGGGAGGCGTCCTCTTGCGGCGGGCGGGGGAGGATGGTTCTGTGCCGTGATGCGTTTTTTCCAACACGTCATTCTGAAACCCAAAGTGTGGTGGCTTTTCGACTGAGCACAGGATGGGGGAAGCGGGTGTCGAGGGGGACCGCCCCCCTCCCCGGGCCTTAGCTAGTTTGTGGGGGAGAGGAGGGAGGGAAGCCAGGTTAATCCGTTTGTCCCCGTCCAGTCGTCATCCAGTCTTCCGGCGGGCTGAGCAAAGACGACATCGAGAACATGGTCAAGAACGCCGAGAAGTATTCCGAGGAAGACCGACGGCGGAAGGTGGGTGGGGAGACGGGCGCCGTAGCCCACCGCCCTCGGTCGGAGAGGCGCCCTCTTCTCCCCAGCACCACCGGGTCATCGGGGGGCGGGGGCCGTTGCGTCGGGGCCAGGCCCAGTTAGGGAAGCGATCCCGAGACGAGGTGATCCAGCCAGGCAAGGAACGTTGGGAAGGAGCCATGGTGTCCGGGGACTCGGGCTGGTGCCCTTTGAGCCCACAGACCGAGAGGAGACGAATGGATAGGCAGCGGCAGAATGGTGGTAGTAATCTGGAGCCGACCAGATGTGAGTTGGACTGAACGCTTGGGACCCGTTCCCTGGCCCCAGGGAGCTTAAATCTCAGACGAGGTGATTCAGCCCATCTGACATCTGGTGTCTGTGTTCCAGTAGCCGTCAGTAAACACCACTGGGAACTCAAGTGTCGTTCACCGGGAAGGGCGGGAGAATGTCTTGTCTCCTGGGGGGGGGGGGGGGCGGCGGGGTCCCCTCTCGGGCACTGAACTGGGCTTCCCTTGGACTCCGCCCCCTCAGGAAAGGGTGGAAGCCGTCAACATGGCAGAAGGCATCATTCATGACACGGAAACCAAGATGGAAGAGTTTAAGGATCAGCTGCCAGCGGACGAGGTGAGCCCCGGTCCCCTGAGCGCGGGACGCCCGCCCCGAAGTGGCGGACGTCACGGCCCGCGAGGCAGTTGCGCCCCCACCCCCGAAGCCCGAAGGTCACTCTGCCCGGGGCACCGGGTCTGCTTGACCCGGGGGGGGGGGGGGGGGGGTTCCTCCCCTCTCACTTCCCCCTCTCCGCCTTTCCAGTGCAACAAGCTCAAAGAAGAAATTGCCAAAATGAGGGAGCTCTTGGCTCGCAAAGACAGCGAAACGGGGGAGAACATAAGGCAGGCGGCCTCCTCCCTGCAGCAGGCGTCGCTGAAGCTGTTCGAGATGGCGTATAAAAAGGTACTTGGCGGGCAGGGGCCGGCGGCGAGCGTTGCCCGGGGCGGGGGGACCAGACCTGGGGCCGCGCAGGTCGGGCATCCAGCCCCTCACCGTCGCTTCGATTCCCAGATGGCGTCCGAGAGAGAGGGCAGCGGCAGCTCGTCCGGGCCCGGGGACCAGAAGGAAGACCAGAAGGAAGAGAAGCAATAGGGGGGCCGCCGGCATCCCAGCCGGAGCCGAGGGCGCGAGAACGTATCGTGAAGCTTGGGGCCGAAGGAGCTTAAAGGACCTTCCCGAGCAGCAAAGGGCAAAATTCAGTCTTACTGTGTTTTTGCAGTATCCTATATATCTTCCTCTTACTGTATCAATTTAGCGGACGTGTTAGCGGATTATCGGCGGAGCAGAGGGCATCCGAGCGCTCCACAGTTGTTAAATGTTCATCCTCGGCTTTCCGGGAACCCCCAGCCGCACGTCAGGGCCCGGGCCGGGCCGGGGGCTCCCACCGGTCGTTCAGCGGACGGGCACGGCCCGGCACGAGACGGGGGCTGCGGGGCGCAGGCCGGGCACCCCCGCCGTGCTACGGGCCGCTCCGGAGCGGAGGAGGGGGGCCGGCTGAGGGCCGGCCCCCCCGAGAGAGGAGAGGGACAACTGCTCAAGCAAAAAATGTCCCTCTTCTGGGGAAGAAAAGGCGGGAGGGGGGCTCTTAAGGGGGGCCCGAAGATTCCCAGTCTCTGCTTTGGGAAACCTACATCCTTGTCGATTGTTCTGTTGATCCATTCTGGATTAATTTTTTTTTTTTTTTTAAAGAATAAATGTGAAAGGTTCGCGGCTGTCTCATTTTTAACCGCGTCTGACTTCGGCCCCACTGAGCCCCACGTGCTAATGAAGAAGGCTTTCTCGTACTGTGGGCAAGTCACTTAAATTCTCTGTGCCTCAGTTCCCTCATCTGTAAAATGGGGATTAAGACTGTGAGCCTCATGTGGGACAACCTCGTTACCCTGAATCTACCCCAGCGCTTAGAACAGTGCTCTGCACATAACGCTTAACAAATACCAACATTATAATACGGGCCGTGCTGCCCCAACACACGCGCGCAGTTTTCTTTCCCCTCATTTCCTGTCCCCCAGCCACCGTCCTACGAGAAAAATACTGTTTGGACTACGAAAAGAAGTAAAGGCCAAGCCCCAAAGCATCCGCTTGTCCCCCGGGCCCTCGATATTGCCATTATTAGTGTCCGTGAGCGGGGCTGTAGGAGACACAAGTTGCCAAAAGTCCATGGCGGCACAAGGAAGTAAAAGCCACACGTCCATCCAAGCCCCAGGTGGGCGAGGAATCGCATCCAACCTCCTGATTTGGAAACTGCCCCCAAGCCTTGGTCTTGGGGCGGGGAGGTCCGGGCAGAGGTGAGCTGCTCTTGGTCACCTTTAATGGGGGAGGGCATTAGGGGCGTCTCCCAAGCAGCTCCTATGGCCGGTGAGCATCCTCGATTGGCATTTCAGTGCTTACTCTGTGCTGAACAGTGAGGTGGATACAGTACCCAGCAGAGCGGACCCTACCCCTGTCCTACGTGGGGCTGCCCTTGTCCCCATTTTACAGGTGAATCCACCGAG
This sequence comes from Ornithorhynchus anatinus, assembly GCF_004115215.2. Classification (NCBI taxonomy): domain Eukaryota; kingdom Metazoa; phylum Chordata; class Mammalia; order Monotremata; family Ornithorhynchidae; genus Ornithorhynchus; species Ornithorhynchus anatinus. The sequence continues at coordinate 3,253,313 of NC_041750.1, forward strand.
GGCCAGTGAAGGGAGAAGCCCGAAGCCCTGCGGCAGGTCCGGCGGCCTGTGTTCTTTGAGGTCACGCTCTTCCTTGCCAACGGGGAATGTAGACCTTGGCCTTCCCGGCCTGAGCTCCAGGGGTTCGATCAATCATTTATTGAGCACTGACTACACAGTCTCCACTGCGTCCCTGGGCGACTACGATGCCGAGTTGGTGGTCGTATTCCCCTGCTTACAATGAGCGTACGGGCTGGAGGGGGATACGTTAATAAAATTATCGATAGAAGTGCCGAGGGAGGTGAACAAAGGGAGCAAATTCAAGTGCAGGGATGAGGCAGGAGGGAGTGGGAGAAGAGGAAATGAGGGAAGACTTCTTGGAGGAGGCGGGCCTTCAACAGTGTAATGCAGTGGGGTTAAGCTCATCTGTAAAATGGAGATGAAGACTGCGCTCCACGTGGGACAGGGACTGTGTCCAACCCCATTTGCTTGTAATATAATAATATTCGTATTAAGCGCTTAGTATGTGCAGAGCACTGTTCTAAGCGCTGGGGGAGATACAGGATCATCAGGTCATCCCACGTGAGGCTCACAGTTAATCCCCATTTTACAGATGAGGTCCCTGAGGCCCAGAGAACTGAAGTGACTCGCCCACAGTCACACAGCTGGCAAGCGGCAGAGCCGGGAGTCGAACCCATGACCTCTGACTCTGAAGCCCAGGCTCTTTCCACTGAGCCACGCTGCTTCCCTGTAATCCACCCCAGCGTTAAGTACAGTGCCCGGGGCATAGTAAGTGCTTAACAAATGCCATAAAAATAAAGAGAACTGCCAGGCCTGGGGCAGACAAGCCCCCCCGGTTTGCCGAAGAAGCCTCTCCCTAGATGAGGGGGCTGCTTCCTCCAGGTCGTGCTGACGCCCCTCGCCCCCCCGCCGCCCCGGCAAAGGCTGAAACGGTGACCGTTTCAAGGGAACCGACATCTTGCCCGCCCTCTAACCTTCCCCGCCTGCAACCTCGAGGGGAAACGGTTGGGAAGCAGGGTTGCCTAAATGGAAAGAACGCCGGGCTGGGAGTCAGGTTACCCGAGTCCTGACTCCCAGTTCTGCCACGGGCCTGCTGTGCGACCTGCCGCTTACCCTCTCTGAGCCTCAGTTTCCTCACCTGTAAAATGGAGCAAAGATATCGGATTTGCCTCCCTCTTAAGACGGGGTCCGGGCGGGGACCGAGTCCGACCTGATTGTCTCCTACCTACCCCGGCGCTCGATACAGGGTTTCGGCATCTAGAGAAGGAGCGTGGCGCGGTGGGTAGAGCCCGGCCCTGGGAGTCGGAAGGACCTGGGTTCTAATCCCAGCTCCGCCACCTGGCTGTTGTGGGAGTCCCCGGGCAAGTCGCTTCACTTCTCCGTGCCTCAGTTCCCTCATCTATAAAACGGGGAATACGACTGTGAGCCCCTTAGTGGGACGGGGACCGTTTCCAACCCGATTAGCTCGTACCCATCCCCGGGCGCTGATTCCCCGGCCCGTCCTCCATCCACTGGACCACTCTGCTTCTCTATGAGAGAAGCAGCGTGGCTCAGTGGAAAGAGCCCGGGCTTGGGAGTCAGAGGTCATGGGTTCGAATCCCAGCTCTGCCACTTGTCAGCTGTGGGACTGTGGGCAAGTCACTTCTCTCTGCCTCAGTTCCCTCATTTGTAAAATGGGGATGAAGACTGAGCCTCATGGGGGACAACCTGATTACCCTGTATCTACCCCAGCGCTCAGAACAGTGCTCTGCACCTAGTAAGCGCTTAATAAATACCAACATTATTATTATTGAGCACCGACTGAATGCAACCCCCTTATCAGCGGTGTGACCTCGGGCACGTCATTTCACTCGCCTCAGTGACCTCTTCCGTAAAACGGGGACGAAATCTGTGAGCCCCACGTGGCACAACCTGATGACCTTCTATCTCCTTAGAACAGTGCTTGGCACATAGTAAGCGCTTAACAAATACCAACATCATTCTTCTTATTAGCACTTTGAACTAAGCTCTTGGAAAACCACAACAGAAGCATAACCCAGGCTCCTGTCCCACAGGGACCTTACACACCAACACGTACCGGATCGCTAATATATTAGATATCGTTAATATCACGACAGCAGGGAAAGAGGGGAGCTGATATGCCTTTATTAGAACGGTGCCCGGCACATAGTCGGCGCTTAACAAATACCAGGATTATCTTGATTTCTTCGCTTATGCTGACTTAGCCGAGAAAGCGGGCCGCAAGCCGGGGGAAAGAAAGAACGTCACCTTGTGTCACCATCCTTCACTCACCTCCCGCTCTTCAGGTCTCTCGGGGTCCTCCTCGTTCCTCAGGAAACGGTGGTTTGGACGCGTTGAACTTCCTCGGCACCCAAGCAGCTTTGGTTTTTCCATCTCCCGTTCAGTCGTATTTACTGATAAAGCACTTGGGAAAGTGCAGTGCCACAATAAACAGTGACATTCCCTGCCTATAACGGTCATTCATTAATTCAATAGTATTTATTGAGCGCTTACTATGTGCAGGGCACTGTACAGTCGCGTGAGGAGCAGTGCCGGCGGACACTCTGGCCTGCTCTTGGGGGGCAACGGGGAGATGGATCGCCAGTTTTACCTGAACGCCCTGATGAGGGAAGGAAGGAGAAAAATCTTCCACTCTTTCCGGGGCAGAGGGGGAAGACCTCCATTTTCCCGTACTCTCCCAAACGCTTAGGACAGTGCTCTGCCCACATTTTCTTGTAAGCGCTCAATAAATAGGACTGATGGGTTCACTGAAGCAGAGGAATCACCCCACCTTCCCCTCTCCTCTCCGTTCCTGCAGCCTCCACCCCCACCCAAGACCCCCTTCTCTGATTCCTTTTTGCATTTCTCGACCGTGAGCCCGTCGTGGGGTAGGGATTGTCTCTATCTGTGGCCGAATTGTACTTTCCCCAGCGCTTAGTACAGTGCTCTGCACACAGTAAGTGCTCGATAAATACGATTGAATGAATGTTTCCAAGCTGATTAGCTTGCATCTACCCCAGCGCTTAGAAAAGTGCTTGGCACATAGTAAATGCTTAACAAATATTATTATTATGGGCCCTTGTGCTTTCTAAGGGGTCAGAGAAGCAACATGGCTCAATGGAAAGAGCCCGGGCTGGGGACTCAGAGGCCATGGGTTCGAATCCCGGCTCTGCCACTTGTCAGCTGTGTGGCTGTGGGCAAGCCACTTCTCTGGGCCTCAGTTCCCTCATCTGGAAAATGGGGATGAAGACTGTGAGGCCCACGTGGGACCACTTGAGCACCCTGTATCCCCCAGCACTTACAACAGTGCTTTGCGCATAATAAGCGCTTAACACGTACCACCATTTTTTTTTAAGTGCAGAATGGGTTCCTGGGGTCTCTGCTGGATCCCCCAAGGTCCCTCCCCAACCTTACACCTGCCCAAAGACGCAGAGGATTCCGGGAGAGGCCCGACTCCACCTGAGCGTCACAGCGCCTTTCAACGTGAGCCACCCAGGGACGAGAAGCGAAGCCAAGGCCACCTTACGCCCGGAAAACAGGTTCTGGCCAGCTACATCAAAGACGTTCCTGCAGAGCCACGTGGCCCAGTGAAAATATCACAGGCCCGGGAGTGGGAGGCCCCGGGTTCGAAACCTGACTCCGCCATTTGCTGCGTAGCCCTGGGCGAGTCACTCCACTTCTCCGGGCCTCAGTTCCCTCATCTGGAAAATGGGGATTAAGACTGGGAGCCCCATGTGGGACAGGGCCTGTGTTCAACCTGACTTGCTGGTATCCATCCCAGCGCTCAATATGGTGACTGACACATAGTAAATCTCTAACAAATCCCATTAAAAAAACAAAAAAGGGGGGGCAAGGAATGTGGGTGTGAAGTGAGGCGGAGGGCTGGGGAAAGAAGCTGGCTTGCAAGGCAGGGTTGGCCCTGTTTTTCTGCGTGTATCTCTCTCTCTGTCTCTTCTGCATTTTTTTCTTTCTCTGTGTCTGTTGTCTCCCATTCTGTCTCTCTCTGTATCTGTCTATCCCTCTGTCTCTCTGTGTGTCTCGTTCTGGGCCTGCCTGTCTCTCCCTCTGTGTCTCTCTCTCACTCTGGTCCTTGGTCTGTCTCTCCCTCTGTGTGTCTCTCTGGCTCTGGGCCTGTCTCTCTCCCTGTGTGTGTCTCTCTCACTTTGGACTCATCTGTCTCTCCCTCTGTCTCTCTGTCTCTTGCTGTGCCTGTCTCTCCTTCTCTGTGTGTCTCGCTCTGGTCCCTGTCTCTCCCTCTGTGTGTCTCTCTCACTCTGGTCCTTGTCTGTCTCTCTCACTGTGTGTCTCTCCCTCAGTGTGTCTCTCTCACTCTGGGGCTGCCTGTCTCTCCCCCGTGTGTCTCTCTCACTCTGGTCCTTGTCTGTCTCTCCTTCTGATTGTGTCTCTCTCACTCTGGGCCTGTCTCTCCCTGTCTGTCTCTCTCGCTGTCTCTCCTCAGTGTTTCTGTCTCGCTCTGGTCCTTTCTGTCTCTCCCCTTGTGTGTCTCTCTGGCTCCGGGCCTGTCTGTCTCTCCCTCAGTGTTTCTGTCTCGTTCTGGTCCTTTCTGTCTCTCCGTCTGTCTCTCTCGCTGTGTCTCTCTGGCTCTGGGCCTGTCTCTCCCTCTCTGTCTCTCCCTCTGAGTGTGTCTCTCTCATTCTGGACCTTGTCTGTCTCTCCCCCTTGTGTGTCTCTCTGGCTCCCGGCCCGTCTGTCTCTCCCTCTCTGTCTGTTTCTCCCTCAGTGTCTCTCTCACTCTGGTCCTTGTCTGTCTCTCCTCCTGTGTCTCTCTGGCTCTGGGCCCATCTGTCTCTCCCTCAGTGTTTCTATCTCTCCCTCTGTGTCTCTCCCCTGTGTGTGTCTCTGGCTCTGGGCACGTCTGTCTCTCCCTCAGTGTGTCTCTCTCACTCTGGTCCTTGTCTGTCTCTCCCTGTGTGTGTCTCTGGCTCTGGGCCTGTCTGTCTCTCCCTCTCTGTCTCTCTCGCTGTGTATCTCTCCTTCAGTGTGTCTCTCCGCTGTGTGTGTGTCTCTGGCTCTGGGCTCGTCTGTCTCTCCCTCAGTGTGTCTCTCCCTCAGTGTCTCTCTCATTCTGCTCCTTGTCTGTCTCTCCCTCAGTGTGTGTCTCTGGCTCTGGTCCTTGTCAGTCTCTCCCTCAGTGTCTGTCTCTGGCCCCGGGCCCGTCTGTCTCTCCCTCAGTGTCTCTCTCACTCTGGTCCTTGTCTGTCTCTCTGGCTCTGGTCCTTGTCTGTCTCTCCTTCAGTGTGTCTCTCCCTCAGTGTGTGTCTCTGGCTCCGGGCCTGTCTGTCTCTCCCTCAGTGTCTCTCCCTCAGTGTGTGTCTCTGGTCCTTCTGGTCTGTCTCTCCCTCCTTGTGTCTCTCCCTCAGTGTCTCACTCTGGTCCTTGTCTGTCTCTCCCTCAGTGTGTGTCTCTGGCTCCGGGCCTGTCTGTCTCTCCCTCTGTGTCTCTCCCTCAGTGTCTGTCTCGCTCTGGGCCTGTCTCTCCCTCAGTGTGTCTCTCCGGCTCTGGTCCTTGTCTGTCTCTCCCTCAGTGTCTGTCTCGCCCTGGGCCTGTCTCTCCCTCAGTGTGTGTCTCTGGCTCCAGGCCTCTCTGTCTCTCCCTCAGTGTCTCTCCCTCAGTGTGTCTCGCTCTGGGCCTGTCTCTCCCTCAGTGTGTGTCTCGCTCTGGGCCTGTCTCTCCCTCAGTGTGTGTCTCTGGCTCCGGGCCTCTCTGTCTCTCCCTCAGTGTCTCTCCCTCAGTGTGTGTCTCTGGCTCTGGTCCTTCTGGTCTGTCTCTCCCTCCTTGTGTCTCTCCCTCAGTGAGTCTCTCCCACTCTGGTCCTTGTATGTCTCTCCCTCAGTGTGTCTCTCGCTCTGGGCCTGTCTCTCCCTCAGTGTGTGTCTCTGGCTCCGGGCCTCTCTGTCTCTCCCTCAGTGTCTCTCCCTCAGTGTGTCTCTGGGCCTGTCTCTCCCTCAGTGTGTGTCTCTGGCTCCGGGCCTCTCTGTCTCTCCCTCAGCGTGTCTCTCCCTCAGTGTCTCTCTCGCTCTGGGCCTGTCTCTCCCTCAGTGTGTGTCTCTGGCTCCGGGCCTGTCTGTCTCTCCCTCAGCGTATGTCTCTGGCTCTGGTCCTTCTGATCTGTCTCTCCCTCCTTGTGTCTCTCTCTCAGTGTCTCTCCCACTCTGGTCCTTGTCTGTCTCTCCCTCAGTGTGTCTCTCCTTCAGCGTGTCTCTCCCTCAGTGTATGTCTCTGGCTCTGGTCCTTCTGGTCTGTCTCTCCCTCCTTGTGTCTCTCCATCAGTGTGTCTCTCCCTCAGTGTGTGTCTCTGGCTCCGGGCCTCTCTGTCTCTCCCTCAGTGTCTCTCCCTCCCCCCCCGCCCCCCCCCGTCTGTCTGTCTGTCCCGCTGGGGGGCGGGAGGGGGCGCTGTCCCCTCAGGCGGCGGCCCCGCCCCGGCAGCCCCCGCGCCAGCTTGGCGCGCGCGCGGCCCCCCGTGACGTCGCGCCGGCCGCCGGTGACGTCACAGGCCGCCCGGCGGTCCCGGAGGCCGCCTCTCTCTCTCTCCCTCCCCGCGGCGCCATTCCGGGGCAGCCGGACCCTCTCCCGTCCCCGGGGCGGGTTCGGAGCGACGAACGGGAAAAAAGAAAAAAAAAAAGGGGGAAAAACATCCCCTCCGCGCGCCTTCCTCTGGCCCTTTAAGAAGCCGGCCTGACGCGGCGCCGGAGGAAGCCTCGCGAGACTTGCGGGCCGCCCCCCCCCCCAGCCCGGAAGGGGACGTGAGGGAAGCGCGCGCGCCCCTCCTGCGCGTCGCACCCGGAAGCGCGTCCCGTCCAATGAGCGGGCGTCCCCGCGGCCCCGCCCCCCGCCCCGCGGCGGCCGACCAATGGGAGGGCCCGGCGGGGTCCGGCGCCGTCCAATGGGGTCCGTCGGGCCCGGCGGCCCCGCCCTCCCCCCGGCGGCGGAAGTGGCGTCACGGGCCCCATGTGAGCCGATTGCAACACATGCAGCGGCCTGGAGAGGGAGAGCCGGTGTCCTACGTCAGAGCCGCCGACACCGACGCCGCCAGCGCCATCGCCGCCGGGGGGCCGGGACCTTAGGTGAGGCGGCGGGAGGGGGAGGGGCGCGAGGGGGAGGGCGGTCCCGGGGAGGGGGGGGCGGGGGTCCCGGGGGGGGGGGAGGAGGAGGAGGGGAGGGGAGGGGGGCTCCCGGTCCCGGTGATGGCGGGACCCCTCACCCCTCTCTTTGCGGCTCCAGGGAGGAGGAGGAGAGAAGATGGCGGACGATCCCAGCGCGGCCGACAGGAACGTGGAGATCTGGAAGATCAAGAAGCTCATCAAGAGCCTGGAGGCGGCCCGCGGGTGAGCAGCCCCCCCGCCCCCCGGGGGTGATGATGAGCATCCTCGGAGGGGCCGGGGGTCAAGCCCTGGTTGGGGGCACGGCGCTGCTCTAAGCGCTGCGGGGCAGCCGGGGTCGTCAGGCGGACACCGCCCTCCTCCCCCCCCCCCCCGACGCTCCCGGGCTCCCTCTTTTCCCGAGGAGGCGCGGGGAAGGGAGGTGGTCCCGCGCCGACAGGTGGCAAAGGCGGGATTCGAACCCGGGGCCGCGGCCGGGGAGGCCATTTTGAGGAGGAGCCGCGGCGACGGGGGTCCTGGGGGGCCCCCTCCCCCTTTGGGAGCGAGGGGACCCCGCGGGGGGGGGGCGCTGGAAGTCGCCCCCACCGGCCTCGGTGGGGACCACGACGGCCTTGGCGCGCCCACTCTGTGCTAAACGCCGTCCTCATCCCCCGGGGGCTGCGGGGCCGTCAGGTTGTCCCACGAGGGGCTCCCAGTCCGCATCCTCTTCTTCCGGGGGGGGGAAACTGAGGCACGGCGAACCGGCCCCGAGCCCCACGGCCGACAGGCGACGGAGCCGGGATTGGAACCCGTAACCTCCGCCTCCCGAGCCCGGGCTCTTAACACCATCGTCGGCATCGTCGTGTTGGTGTTTGTAAAGCGCTGACTATGTGCAGAGCGCTGGGGTAGACACAGGGGAATCGGGTCGTCCCACGTGGGGCTCACAGTCTTCATCCCCATTTTCCAGATGAGGTAACTGAGGCACAGAGAAGTTGTGACTTGCCCAAAGTCACACAGCTGACAAATGGCGGAGCTGGGAATCGAACTCATGACCTCCGACTCCAAAGCCCATGCTCTTTCCACTGAGCCACGCCGCTTCTCTAACCCTAACACGGAGCCACGCTGTGGCGGCCCACCGGAGAAAGACCCCTTTTCCCCCTCGCCTCCGATCCAACGGGGTGGCTCCTTAGGGGGGTGCTCGGTCTGGGCCCGGGGGGCGTCTGCTTCATCAGCCGGCCCGGTTTCAGCAGCAGGAGGAGGAAGGGAGGGGTGTCTCGGGGGAGAAGAGCGGGCCCGAGAGGATTCGTCTTCTCCTCCGACGCGGGGACGGCCGTCCGGGGACGTCTTAGCCGCTCGGGGATGTCTCTGCATCCTCTAGGTAGGGGAGATTCCCGCCTCGCCCCCGTTGGCGATTTCAGGGCCGGAATCGGGATCTGCGGTTTCGAACTCCGCTCCCCCACCCTCGGGAGACGCTCAGGAGGCAGCCGTGGCGTTATCGCGGTAGTCGTCGAGGGCCTTGGACGCGTCAGGCGAGTTAGGATGGGTCCCTGTCCCACGTGGAGGAGGGAGTAGGATTTAATCCTCATTTTACAGCCGAGGAAACCGAGGCACGGAGAAGGGACGCGCCCAGCCGGGATCGGCACCCGGCGCGGGGCCGGAGCGGAGGGTACGGCTGGACGGGGAACGGGAGGGCCGTCAGACTGGCGGCCGGCGCCCGGGACCCTCCCCGCAACCCGCTTCCGAGTCACGGCCGGTCCTCCCTTACGGATATTCGAGGCCCGAAACCCGATCCCGTCGAACGAGGCGCGGAAAGACGGCTCGCTTTCCCCCTACCCGTCTTCAATCGAAAAGACGGAAGAGGGCCACGGGGCCGGAACTCGGAGTGATGATTGCGGGGCGGAGGTTCAGTCGTGGATCCTTGGACGCGTCCTGGGGTCGGGGGGGGTGGAAATAAACAACGAGACGAACGATCTTCCAGCGGGTGAAGTAAATAGCCCCCCGGCGATGCTGCTGGATCTGCCTCGGGGGGGGGGGGGTAGAGGGCGGGTTCACGCTCTGGCAAAGGAAACAGAGAGAGTGGGGAACACGAGGGCGACGGGTTTGATTTCTCCCCTCCCTGTTGTGGCTGGAGGGTGGTCGTCCTCACCCGTTGCTCCGGGGTCCTCCCTGAGAAATCTCAGACCCTCAGCTGGTGTTACGGCCCCATTTCTCACCCCCCCACCCCCTTTCTTAACCCGCCGCTTTGAGCTGTCGTGAGCGGGAGCCCCCGTTATGATCTGGGATAACCAGCGGAGCTCACCCCGAGGGCACGGCAGAGCATTTTTAGGAAAAGCACCGGTTACCCCGGGGGGAGAGAGCGGTTAAGGGTCGGGGAGGGCACTTGAAAAGAGCCCCAGCTAAAGCAGTTTTGGGCCGCCAGCCAAGCGTAACCCGGAAGAGATGAGGCAGATATCGCACGCCTTGAAACGGCGCTGCCCACCTGGGCCCCGTCTTCTCTCTGTCGTATAACAGTAACGAGAGGCGTGTTACCGGTTAAGCGCCTACTCCGTGCACCGTTCTGAGCGCTGGGGTAGATACGGGCTACTCAGGTTGGACACATTCCCCGTCCCGCTCGGTGCTCACCGTCTAAGGAGGGAGTAGGGTTTAATTCCCATTTGACAGATGAGGCGCAGACCCAGGGCGGTGGGGCCGGGATTAGAACCCAGGTCCTCCGACTCCCGGGATCTGTCACGTCGCGGAACGGCTCTCTCTCCGGGAGATGCTGCGGCTGGCTGTTGGGAGAGCCTCCGCTTTCTCTGGTTACGCTGCGCCGATCCCTCCGCCCCCGGGAAGGCTTCCCGGTTGGTCCGGTAGCCTCTTCCCCGCCCAGCTCGTCCCCGAGGGTCACCCGGGAGTTGGTTCCGAGCCCGCGCGCTCCTCTTTCGTTCATTCAGTCGTATTTGTTGAGCGCCTACGCTGTGCAGAGCGCTCTACCGAGCACTTGGGAGGGCACAGTAGAGCAATAAGACACATTCCCTGCCCACGACGAGCCTGCGGTCCGGAGGACGAACTTACGGTCTGTGGACATTGGATGGGGGTCGGGGGCGGCGACGCCTCGCTGCCTGCGATGTCGCAGCGAATCGGGTCGACACGTGCAGTGGCGGGAGCACGGGCCCCGGAGATGGAGGGCCCGGCTCCGACGCCTCTCTGCCGGGTGACCTTAGGCGAGTCACTTCGCTTCCCTGGGCCTCGGTTCTCTCATCTGTAAAACGGGGCTTGAAGACCGGGACCCCCACGGGGGACGGGGGCCGCGTCCAAGCCCGGGCCTATCCCAGCACGGGTTCGCAATTGAGTCCCACCGTTACGAACTGCCCCAAAACCCGAGTCGCCAGATTTTTCCCCCATTGGGGTCGGGGGGAGAACTCCCCGGAAGGGGCTTCGCTCTCAAGAGGTCCCTTTCTTCCAAGCGAGATCGGATGCGGCCAAAACACATCCCACCCAGGCAGACGGACGTGGCAAGGAATCACCGGACGGGGTTAGATTCAGGAGCGGGTCCAGAGGGCAGTCAAGCAACCGAGCGGCATCACCGAAGGTAGATGGATTAAACCGCGAGCGCGAAAGGAAGGCATTCATTCAGTGGTATTTATTGAGCGCTTACTGTGCGCCAAGCACGCTGCGGAGCACTTGGGAAGTGCCGTTCGGCAAGAAATAGAGACAATCCCTGCCCTCAGCGGGAGGGAAAAAATTGGGCCGGAAGAGGTCAGCCGCCCAAAGGCGTAAATCGCCTACGAAATGGCCCGAACCTGTAGGACGGGGAGAAAAACAGCACCGGCCCGGGAGTCAGCGGGTGACGGGTTCTAATCCCAGCTCCGCCACGTGTCTGCTGTGGGACCTTGGGCAAGTCACGTCACTTCCTCGGGGCCCCACTTACCTCACCTGTTAAATGGGGCTGCAGACTGTGAGCTCCATGGGGGGCAGGGGGAATGCTTACTCCGCACACAGTAAGCGCTCAATAAAAACGATTGAAAAAATGAATAACACGGACTGCGTCCAAGCTGATCAGTCAGGATCTACACCAGTGCCGTTTAAAATAGAGCTTAACAAATATTATTATAAACTCTCATTAGGGTTGTTATTATTATTAATAAGAAAGCGGTCTATCTGGCATCTTTTCCTTGTCACTGTGGCTAAAAGAATCTGTGTGATACCCATGGGGAGGGGTCCGTGTGAAGGAGCGGTTGGATAAGAGAGAGCACCTACCTCTTTGTCAAAAGGCTGAGCCGCTCAAACCCCGTCTTTCTGAATCTCTCGAGCGGGAAAGAGAAAGTCACCCGGCTCTGGGAGGGCGCAAAAGATTCGTCCGCCTCGAAGAGCGGTTAAAGCCATCAGGCATTGGGATTTCTCGAGCCGCCCACTGCGTGCAGGGCCCCGGACTGAGCACCTGGGAGGGTAGGATAGCGAGGGACTCGGTCTAATGTGCCCTCAAGGAGCTTCCTGGATCGCCTAGTTATCGGAAAAAGTGGCCCAGTTGGAACCAGAGCGTCATCGGAGTGCGGTCCATCCAGCCGTGAACTTCCCGGCGTCGAAGGGGACGCGTGTCGTATGAGTTCGTTTCGGGTCTCAGTCTCTTCCTCGAGGGTTATTGGAAGAAGGGGAGGGGGAGGCCGCGGGGAGCCTGGGCCCGGCCCCAGGAGAGATAAGAGGCCGCGCCGAAATCCTGCATCTGCCAAAGCCATTAACGTGCCTCTGTGGCCCGGCCCCGCTTAGACGTTTTCAGAAACCCGGGCGACACGGTGAAACTGCCTCCGGTGTCGTCCACGGAGGGCATCGGGCCAGAACCCGTCGCGGGCAGGGAACGTGTCTGTTCTATTATGCTCTCCCGAGCGCTTAGTACGGTGCTCCGCACGTTGTGAGCGCTCAATAAAGATTGGCTGACTCCTTGGGAGCCGAGGCTGGTTCCTCGGGCTCAAACTGGACTTGGGTTTTCACCCCGGTGCTCCGGAGGAGCCTGGAAAAGTGGCATAGCTCGAGGACCTGGGGGTAGCGAGAGGCCGGTTGCCGGATGAGGGGTGTTTTTTTCTCTCCTACCCCCACCCCGCCCCTCAATGGCGTTGAATAATGATACTTATAATAATTACAGTATTAAGCATTTACTATATGCCAAGCACCGTTCTAAGAGCTGGGGTAGATAAAAAGTTGAACACAATCCCCGTCCCACACGGGGCTCGTGGTCCTAATCCCCGTTTTTACAGATGAGGGAACTGAGGCTAAGTGAAGCCAAGTGACTTACCCAAAGTCACACAGCAGACAAGTGGTGGAGCGGGAATTAGAACCCAGCTCCTTCTGGGCTCTATCCGCTAGGCCGTGCTGCTTAAGACCCCCTGTGAGGCGAAGGTCCAGCTGTGTAGGGTCCCAACCCAATGCACGGGCAAACCGTGATCCCTCTAGGCTGTGAGCTCGTTATGGACAGGGAACATCTCTGTTAATTGTTGGATTGTCCTCTCCCAAGCTCTGCACGGAGGGAGCATTCAATAAATACCGTTAATTGATTTTTTTTGGCCACGGGGCAGCATTGACAGCCCCCTTTGCGGATTCACATTTTTCAACATCGGGGAATCCATCGGACCTAGTGTCTCGGTTGCCCCAGATAAAAATGGTGGGGTCAGCAAATAGCCCCTCTGTCTTTATTTTCCCTCACAGGTCTGAGTCCATTTCGGCAGCCTCGCCTGGGAGACCTCTCCTCCTTAACCCGGCGTTGAGCTTAAAGTTGTAATTCGGCAGCGACGCTGAATAGTAGATTGTTGCTGGTTGTCCCGGGTGGACGCACCAAGGCGGAGGCGGACTACATTCGGGCGGATTTTTTTTCTGTCCCACGGGGACCGGTTGAGAGGAAATGTTCGAATGGAAAACCCACCTGAATGATACCTCTCGAGCTGTTAGCGCTGTTCTAATCCCCCGAAGGGAGGCTTCACTTAATCGAAGGGTCCTTAAATGGGTTCCAAGCGGTTTCCCTTCGTGCTGCGTGTCAGGAACCGTTCTAAGCGCTGGGATAGGTACACGATAATCGGGTTGGACGCAGTCCCTGTCCCACACGGGGCTCACGGTCTTAATCCCCGGTTTACGGATGAGGGAACCGAGGCCCAGAGAAGTGAAGCGACTGGCCCAAGGTCACCCAGCAGACAGGTGGCGGAGCCAGGGTTAGAAAACAGGTCCTTCTGCCTCCCAGGCCCGGGCTCTATCCGCTAGGCCACTCTGCTTCCCCGTTAAGTGCTTACTATGTGGCGGGCACTGTACTAATCGCTGGGGTAGATGCGAGGTAAAGGGGTTGGACCGAGGGGGCTTGGCCGTCCGGTGGCCACTTACCTCCGTGGGGTCTCCGTGGTCACTCTCCCCCCCCCCCGAGAGTGGGTCTTTCCGCGCTGCCTCCCGGAATCGATTCCGTTCCCTCTCCGGCCTCGAGCTCGACCCCCTTCGGTGCGGGCTGGGCGCAGGGAGAGACCCCGGCCGGCCCCTCGGCACCAGGAGAGAGGAGGAAAAAAAAACAAAAACCGGGACAGTTTGGGAAAGAGGGTGGAGTCGGGAAGGAACCGTTTTTATTTTAAGCCGAAAACTCAAATAGCTCTGCTAAGGCCAAAGCTGCTGCAGAAAGGAGAAGCGGCTCGGGCCTGAGGGAAGGAGCCCGGGCCTGGGAGTCGGGGGACGCGGCTCCTAATCCCGGCTCCGCCGGTTGCTTGCTCTCCGACCACGGGCAGGTCATTTCTCGTCTCTGGGCTTCCACGACTGTAAAATGGGGATTCAAGACCTCCTGTCTCTCGTACTCAGACTGTGAGCCCTGTGCGGGACAGGGATTGGGTCCAACTTAATTAACTTGTACCTGCCCAAGTACTTAGAACAGTGTTTGACACATAATAAGCACTTTAAAGATGCCGTGGGGGAGAAAAAATCCGGCCTGGAAAACCTGGGGGCCACGAGAGAGTGGCGGGCTGGAAGATGAAGGGGGCCGGCTAACGCTGGACACGCTAGTCCGTCCCGAAAGCAGCAATCGACCGCAGGGGGAGATCTGGCCCGAGGTGGCCCTGAGACCACCTCAGTTGTAGTTTTTTTGGTTTTTTAAACATTTATGGTGTTTGTCAAGCGCTAACTTTGTGCCAGACACTGTACTCAGCGCCGGGGTAGATACAAGAAGGGAGAAGAGGAATCGAGTCCCCGTTTTGCAGGCGAGGAAACTTGAGGCACAGAGAACGGACTTGCCCAGGGTCACCCGGCAGGCAAGTGGCAGAGCCGGGACCTCGGGTGCTCTGGCTCCCGGGCCGTGTCTCTTTCCACTGCGCCATCCTACCCTTCCCTCTTCCCTACCGCTCTTCACTTCCCTCGGCCTCCCACGTGGGGAGGGGAGACCGGCCACGCTGAGGGGTGGGGGGAAGACTTTGCCAAGTCACTTGGGAAGGCGACTTACCCGAGGTCACCCAGCAGACGAGCGGCGGAGCCGGGATTGGAGTCCTTCCGACTCCCGGGTCCGGGCTCTAACCACTAGACCACGCCGCTTCTCCGTTAGGGCTCCTTCCGTGTGGCTTCCCTGCGGGCCCCCCGCTGTAGGATCGGTCAATTCTCCACATCAACAGACCCTCATCGCCTCCCCCTCCCCACCCCAGGGCCGGCGTCCCCTCTCCAGCACCTCAGAAAGCGGGCACGTTGAGAGAGGGAGAGGCTCCCAAAGGGACCGGTGGGGCCGGATGTGTGTGGGCTTTGGGGTTCGGACCGTCGACGTTCTCTGGCTCCGAAGAAACCAGTCCACAGCCTCCTCACCTCACGTTGAGCGAGCGTCAACTGCGGGCAGAGCGCCGTGCTGAGCGTTTGGGAGAGGACGACCCGGCAGGTGGGAGGCGCGATTCCCCCGCTCCAGGATCCCGCCGGGTAGCGGGGGCAGGCTAGAGTTTGGTTTCAGCGATCCAGGTGGCCACAGCAATACCCCCTCGCCCTGTCCGAATCCGATAAGGGCAGCGGATTTTCGCACATCCGTCCCCGACCGAGGCGGCGGGCGGGTTGTGGAGCTGGTCTAACGGGCGTCTCCGGCCTCTAGACTCCAAGCTCCTCTTCTAGTCTGGAAGTCTGTCCTCCAGCCTGAAAGCGCCTCCCGGCCGGGGAACGTGTCTACCAACTGTTCTGCCGTAGCCTCCCAAGTGCGGAGCACAGCGCCCCGCACACAGTCGACGCTGGATAAACCCGATGGAGTCGCGAACCCCCTTGGCGCTCTCGGGCCTCCCCCGCCTCGGTCTCCCCGGGGGACGGTGGCGCTTCGCTCGCCTGACGAAAACGTGGTCCTTCTGTCTCCTCCAGCAACGGCACCAGCATGATATCGTTGATCATTCCTCCCAAAGACCAGATCTCGCGAGTGGCCAAGATGTTGGCCGACGAGTTCGGGACGGCCTCCAACATCAAGTCTCGCGTGAACCGCCTTTCCGTCCTGGGAGCCATCACGTCCGTACAGCAGAGGCTCAAACTCTATAACAAAGGTAACGAGGCCGGCGGCGGGCGGGAGGGAGGAGTTTGGGGCCCACGTAGTAAGCGCTTGAAACGATACCACAACTATTTTCGTCATTATCATTATTGTTATTACCGTCGGAAATGGGGCCCTGCGAGTTAAACCAGTGATGCGTGTGACTCGCCCGCTTCTCGAAGGCTCTTGGGATAAACTCTGCTCCGTAAATAATAACAACGTTGGTGTCTGTTAAGCGCTTACTGTGTGCAGAGAATGACATGGAAGACCATCGGTCGAAGGCCGGTTGGCCAACAAATAAAACCGACACCGGCTTCTCATCCGCATCTAGCTGGTCCCGAAGCCCCCCGAACACCCAAACTGGGGGTGGCCGGGATCCGCGGGGGCGGGCGGGGGGCTCAGGTCTCGGATCGAGCTAAAGCGGTCAAGGTAGCCCACCCTCTTGCGAGCCGCGGGGGTCTAAAAATGACTCTCGTGCCTCCTTCAGTACCTCCAAACGGCCTGGTTGTTTACTGTGGAACAATTGTGACAGAAGAAGGAAAGGAGAAGAAAGTCAACATTGACTTCGAGCCTTTCAAACCGATCAATACGTCGTTGTATCTGTGCGACAATAAATTCCATACGGAGGTAAGAGCCCCCTCCCTTCAATCAGTAGAAGCAGCGTGGCCTAGTGGCTAGAGCCCGGGCCTGGGAGTCGGAAGGCCATGGGTTCTAATCCCCTCTCCGCCACTTGTCTCCTTTGTGACCCCGAGCAAGTCGATTCAGTCCTCCGGGCCTCAGTTTCCTCAGCCGTAAAGTGGGGGTTAAGACTGTGAGCCTTACGTGGGCCAGGGACTGTGTCCAACCTGGTTATCCGCTATCTCCCCCAGCACTTGGAACAGTGCTTGGCACGTAGTAAGTACTCTAATAAATACCGTTATTATTACCGCCTGTAGAGCATCCAGCATGCACAGGGCGATGTACTGAGCGCCGGCGGGGGATCCTTGTGGTCGAAAGGCTCAAGCCGGGCAGCTCGTTCCCCGAGAAAAGGGGGAAGCCGGACTTCCTGGGGCCTGATTTTTGGAACCGACCCGGTCCCCGTCCCAGCTCTGGGTTCGGTTGGCGAATCACGCCTCACTAGGGCCGGGCTCGCAGCTTGTCGTGAGGACAAAGTCGCCACCCCCCCCCCCCCCGCCCCGTTCCCGCCCCGAACTCGATGTGTTGGCCCGGTCGATCGATCGTCGGTACCTATTGAGCGCTTACTGCGTGCAGACCGTTATCCTGAGCGCTTGGGCGAGGACAACGTAATACAGCAGACGCGTCCCCTGCCCGCAGCGAGCTTACCGTCTCGGTGGCGGCGGTGGGTTGCTCCGTTGGGCCCCCGGTGATGGCAGGGCACCGCCTCTAAGGTCCCGGGCGGGCGTTGGGTTCCCCCGAGCCGCCGGCGTCCGGCTGCCGGGCGGCTGAGGGCGGCGACGGCTTCTGCTTTCTAGGCCCTCACGGCCCTCCTGTCCGACGACAGCAAGTTCGGCTTCATCGTGATCGACGGGAGCGGGGCCCTCTTCGGCACGTTGCAGGGGAACACCAGGGAGGTCCTGCACAAGTTCACCGTCGATCTCCCGAAGAAACACGGTAAGCCGGAGCCGGACCCGGGGGCGGGGCGGGGTGACTCTTCCTCCCCGAGCCTAAGGGGAGCAGGGGAGGAGGCCGCGGAGAGGGAGGAGCAGGAAGCGCCGAACGGAGAAGCGGTGCCGCCCGGGGATAGAGCCCGGGCCTGGGAGCCGGAAGGAGCTGGCTTCTAATCCCGGGCTCCTCCTCTTGTCTGCCGGGCGAGCGACTTCGCCTCTCCGGGCCTCGGTGCCCTCCTCTGTAAAGTGGGCGTTAAGAGCCCCAAGTGGGACCGGGTCCAAACCCGATTAGCCGGTATCTCCCCCAGCCCTTAGCACCCAGTAAACGCTGAACGAATACTATAATAGCATTAGCAGGGTGGGAGGTCTCCCCGCTAGCCCCCGCGGGGGCCGGCCGTCCCCGGCTCACCGCGGGCCCCGGGCTCCCCCCTCCGCCGCGCCGACAGGTCGCGGAGGTCAGTCGGCCCTGCGTTTCGCCCGGCTGAGGATGGAGAAGCGGCACAACTACGTAAGAAAGGTGGCGGAGACGGCCGTGCAGCTCTTCATCTCCGGGGACAAGGTGAACGTGGCCGGGCTCGTGCTGGCCGGCTCCGCCGACTTCAAGACGGAGCTCAGCCAGTCGGACATGTTCGACCAGGTACGCGAGCGAGCGGAGGCGGGGGGCTCGGGGGCCGCTTGGGGAGGAGCCCGGGAGTCAGAAGGTCGTGAGTTCTAATCCCGGCCCCGCCGCTCGTCTGCCGTGTGGCCTGGGACGAGTCACCTCGCTTCTCCGTGCGCCTGTAAAATGGGGAATAAGACCGCGAGCCCCTCGTGGGGCGGGGACCGCGTCCGACGGATTTGCTCGTCTCCACCCCGGCGCTTCGTGCGGCGCCCGGCGCGTAGTAAGCGCTCGACAAACAGGGGTGGTTATTAAGTAGCAGAGTGGGGAGGAGAAGCAGCACGGCCTAGTGGAGCGAGCGCAGGCCTGGGAGTCCGGAGGAAGACCCGGGTTCCGCTCCCGGCTCCGCCGCCCGTGCGTCGGGCGAGGCGCTTCGCTTCTCTGGGCCTCATCTGGAAAATGGGGATGAAGACCGTGAGCCCCCCGGGGAACGGGGCCTGGGTCCAACCCGGTTGACCCGTGTCTGCCCGGCCCGTGGCGAGCACTGAGAGCGTTAACACCAGCCCTCGGGCCCTCGAGGGGGTCCCTGCGGGGGCGGAGGGCGGCGGCCTGGCGGGTCCCAACGGTCCTTTCCCCGTCGGTCACAGCGATTGCAGTCCAAAGTCCTAAAGCTAGTCGACATTTCGTACGGCGGCGAAAACGGATTCAACCAAGCCATCGAACTGTCCACCGAAGTCCTCTCCAACGTGAAATTCATTCAAGAAAAGAAGCTAATAGGTACGAGCGATGGGCGGCGGCGCCGGGCCGGGGTTCGGCAGTGGTGACGGACGGGGCGGGTCCCGTAGTGAAGCCCCCGCTTCCTTCAGCATCCTTCGGAAGCGGTGCGGCCTAGTCGGTAGAGCGCGGGCCTGGGCGTCAGAAGGTCGGGGGTTCTGATCCCGCCTCTGCCGTGATCTTGGGCAAGTCACTTCACTTCTCCGCGCCTCAGTTCCCTCATCTGAAAAATGGGGATGAAGACTGTGAGCCCCACGCGGGACAGGGACCGTGTCCAACCCGATTATCTTGTATCTACCCCAGTGCTTAGAGCAGTGCTTGGCACATAGTAAGCGCTGAATACCAACATTATTATTATTCTGAAGGGTGAAACGGGCCTTGTCAGGGAATCCCATTCGCGGAACGTAGCGGGTCTCCGGGAAACAGCCCGCAGTCGAGCACTTAGATTCGCTCAGTCACTCGAATTCATTGAGCACTTACCGTGGGCAGAACACTGTACTAAGCACTGGGGAGAGTATAGTGTAACAACAGAGTCGTTCCTTTCCCACAGCATGGGGAGGCAGCCATGTATATAATTAAATAAGAGATGTGGACGTGAGGGCGGTGGGGCCGGGAGAGGGGGTGAATAAAGGGAGCGAGTCAGGGTGACGCAGAAGAAGGGAGTGGGAGAAGAGGAAAGCAGGACTTAGTCAGGGAAAGCCTCTCGGAGGAGGAAAGGTCAGAGGGAACCAGGCCTCTGCCCACTCATCGCCCGTCCAACTGACCCTTCTTGGGGTCCCCAGCGGGGCGGGAGGAAAGTCAAAGACAAGATTGGGTTCGCTGTTTCGGGGGGACCTC
Organism: Ornithorhynchus anatinus; assembly: GCF_004115215.2. Classification (NCBI taxonomy): domain Eukaryota; kingdom Metazoa; phylum Chordata; class Mammalia; order Monotremata; family Ornithorhynchidae; genus Ornithorhynchus; species Ornithorhynchus anatinus. Next base: position 3,272,705 of record NC_041750.1, read on the forward strand.
GACTGCGGCAAGCGTTTTTGCAACGCGGGTCTTCCCGCGTGTTCCCGAGAGCGTGCCCGGCGCTCGAGACTCACGGGTCTCTCTCTCTCCCCCTCCGGGCCTGTCATTCCCCAGGAAGGTACTTCGATGAGATCAGTCAGGACACCGGGAAGTACTGTTTTGGAGTCGAAGACACACTAAAGGCTTTGGAAATGGGAGCCGTAGAGATCCTCATAGTCTATGAAAATCTGGACATAATGAGATACGTTCTTCATTGCCAAGGCACCGAAGGTAAGGCGAGCTGGGGAATTGCTCACCCCGGGCTCGAGAGGGTCTTTGGCGGGGGGATCTTGAGGGTCCTTCCCCCCTGCTGCCCGTTTCCGGCTCCCGGGGCCTGCCGGTTGGACGTTGCAGAACTTCCATCTGCTCTCTAGAGAAGCGGCACGGCGGAACGGATAAAGCGTGGGTCGGGGGGTCAGAAGGACCTGGGTTCTAGCCCCGGCTCTGCCACACGTCTGCTGCGGGACCTCGGCGCGTCGCGTCGCTTCGCTTCTCAGTGCCCCAGTTCCCCCTCGTACTTAAACCGTGAGCCCCACGCGGGACAGGGGACTGTGTCCGACCTAACTAACTTGAATCGTGGAGCCGTGATCGACTTGGCTTCGAAGTCGGGGACCTCCCCGGGCCCACCGGCGCTCGCCCCGTCTCCTAACGCCCGCGGGGGCGGAGATGAGCCTGCAGCGTCCGCCCTGCCCCCCTCCCGTCTTCTCAGCGGGATCCCAAGCTTCGGCCCCGGTCTGCCCCGCCGGGCCAAGCTAACGCTTCTTCTTCTTCTTCCCCCGTGACGTCCGTAGAGGAGAAGATTCTGTATCTGACCCCGGAACAAGAGAAGGATAAATCTCACTTCACGGACAAAGAGGTACCGTTGTTTCTTGGTGGGGCGGATTTACGTACATAGAGCGAACGCCCCTCTCTCCCTATAAGTTACCAGCAGTGCCAGGGTAGCTCCTTCTCCCTCCTCCTCCTCTTCCTCCCTCTCCTCCTATTCCAGTCCCAACCGCGTATGCAGAAACTGGAACCCCAGCACCCCACTGGGGCCGGGACGTACCGCCCCCCGCATCCTCCGCTTCCGCCCCGCCGTCTCGCTTCCTTCCTCACGAAGCAGAGCAGAGGGTCCCCGGAGCTCCCCACCTCCGATTCAGTGCCCGGCTCCCGTAATCGCCCTCCTCCATCTTGTGGGCCTCTGCTCCTGGGTGAGGGGTCGGCCCCCCAGCCCGAGGGTGGGCTAACGCCCCAGTGGGCGGTGGGGACAACCCGAGGCCGCCTTGGTTCCCCTTAAGAACTGGGTCTGCGCTTGCCGAGTGCCCTCGGTGGGCAGGCTGCACTCTGTCTCTCTCTGTGTCTCTTCCTCTCTCTCCTCTCTCCTCCTTTTTCTCCTTTCTCCTCTCCCTCGTCTCCTCTGGCCTCTCCTTTCTCCTCTCCCTCGTCTCCTCTGGCCTCTCCTTTCTCCTCTCCCTCGTCTCCTCTGGCCTCTCCTTTCTCCTCTCCCTCGTCTCCTCTGGCCTCTCCTTTCTCCTCTCCCTCGTCTCCTCTGGCCTCTCCTTTCTCCTCTCCCTCGTCTCCTCTGGCCTCTCCTTTCTCCTCTCCCTCGTCTCCTCTGGCCTCTCCTTTCTCCTCTCCCTCGTCTCCTCTGGCCTCTCCTTTCTCCTCTCTCTCCTCTCCTCTGGCCTCTCCTTTCTCCTCTCTCTCCTCTCCTCTGGCCTCTCCTTTCTCCTCTCTCTCCTCTCCTCTGGCCTCTCCTTTCTCCTCTCTCTCCTCTGGCCTCTCCTTTCTCCCCCCTCTCCTCTGGCCTCTCCTTTCTCCTCTCTCCCCCCTCTCCTCTGGCCTCTCCTTTCTCCTCTCTCCCCTCTCCTCCGGCCTCTCCTTTCCTCTCCTCCATCTCTCTCCTGACTCCGCCGTGTCTGTGTCCCGCGCCCCTTCCTCCCCGCAGACGGGCCAGGAGCACGAGCTGATTGAGAGCATGCCCCTGCTGGAATGGTTTGCCAACAACTACAAGAAATTTGGAGCCACGTTGGAAATCGTCACGGACAAGTCCCAGGAAGGATCCCAGTTTGTGAAAGGATTTGGCGGGATTGGAGGTGAGTGCGGCCACCCCGTCGGACCCCGGAGGGCCTCCCCTCCGGCCGGAGCCCACCCTGGGGCGGCGTCGACTCCGAGAGCCAAGTGGAGATTCAGAGTCGCTCGGCCTCCCCGCTCATCCTCTGGCTTCCACCCCCCCCTAGACCGTAAGCTCCCCGCGGGCAGGGACCGTGTCCAGCAGAGTCCATTACAGTGCACCCTCCCAAAGCGTCCAGCCCGGAGCCCCCACTCCCTTCACCCCTTCCCCCAGTAGTCACCCACTAAATAGCAGAGAAGCAGCATGGCACAGTGGCTAGAGCCCGGGCGTCAGAAGGTCATAGGTTCTGATCCCGGCTCCGCCGCTTGCCTGCCGTGTGACCTTGGACAAGTCGCTTCACCTCTTCTGGGCCTCAGTTCCCTCATCCGTCAAATGGGGATCGAGACGGTGAGCCCCACGGGGGACCGGAACTGGGCCCGATCCGACTTGCCCGTACCCCCACCAGCGCTTAGTACGGCGCGTGGCACCTAGTAAGCGCTCAGTAGACACCGCGGTGACGGTCGCCCCGACGGATCTGCCCCACCAGGTATCCTACGGTACCGAGTGGACTTCCAGGGGATGGAATACCAAGGCGGAGACGACGAATTTTTCGACCTCGACGACTACTAGGTAGTCAACCCGGGTCCGGCGAGAAGCGCCTCGCCCTCCAACGTCCAACCCAAGGAGCACAGCCGCGACAGAGCCAGGCCAGATCCCTGCCTGACGGTCGGAGAGTCTCCGGGCTTCCCGATCCCCCGCGCATCGGATAGCGAAAACAACCACAAGACAACCTTACACTGCGATCGGTCACATGGCGTCACCGCAGGAGCAGCAGCAGTAAACTACTAAGTTCCTCGAGGCCACTCTGGACTAATTTAAAACAACAAACGGAAAACAACAAAAAAAAAAGGGGGGGGTGGGGGAGAAAAGAATCCCAGTTTTTACTTTTACTCGGTGGTGAAATTGGTTGCTCTCGTATTTTATGGAGAAGAAAAACAAACCACGAGGCCAGATGATTTTTTTAACCTTCATACGTAGAAGCAAAAACACTCTAACTGCTGTAAGCCGTCAAAAGTTAATCGAAGCGAGACCCTACTAAGTTTATTTTGATTGGAGGAAATTTTCGATGGCTGCCTTTCGCAGCGATCCATTTACATGGCATATTCTCCGCTTAACCTGCAGAAGAGATAACACGGGGCAAAACCATTTGAACTGGTTCTGCACGCCCTCTCCTCCCCCGTCTGTCTGCCCCCCTTCTCCGTCTCTCTCCCCTCCGTCTCTCCCCCCACCCCACCGTCCCTCCCCGCCTTCCCCATCCGATGTGGGAAGATGGCCCGGGCGGGGGTCGGTTTCAAACGTAGCCGTCCCGCCTCCGCCTCCCTCTTTGCCCCCCCGCCCTAGGTGCCCCTCTGAGGGGGCGAGGCGAGGAGCAGATGGCGGCGGGCCATCTCTGGACCCAGCCCTCGCCCCTCCCCCTCGGTCAGGGCAGCCCCAGGGGCGGGGAGGGGGCGGGAGGGGGAGCGAGCGCAGGGCTCGGATCCTTCACCTGCCAGGGAGGGGCTGGGGGCGTCTGCGAATGCTGGGATTGTAAGAAATAAAGTGGAATTTAGACGGACGCGAGGTCATTTAAGAGATGATTATTTTATTAATTTTTTGCCTCTCTTTGGTTTTGGTTTTTGGCTTTTTTTTTTTAAATGCTCTGACGGTAGCGGGGAGGCCTATCGGCGGGGCCTGGCCGCCCCCCGACATCATGCGAACGTTTGATTGACTGAAACGAACGGCGGGGGCCTCTCGCGGAGAGGACGGACAGTGTGACCGGGCGGGCCGCGGGCGGGTCCCCGCCGGGGGCCGGACGCCGGTCACGGGACGGGCCCTGCGCCGGGAGGGACGGGATAGGGGGCCTAAGCCCTCGACGCCGGGGCTGGAACCGGGTTAGAGCCCCGGGCTCTCGAGCGCCGGGGGGGGGGGGGGCGGGTAGGGGAGAACCGGTGTCGGGGGGGAGGTGGGGTGCCCCCAGGCCGGCCCCCCTCCGCCCCCCACGGATAACGGGGGCGTCGGTGGGCTGAGCACGCGAGAGGAGGAGTTGGCAACGGCTCCCCGAATAGACTGCGGGCCAAGGCCGACCAGCCCCTCTCCCGGGCTTCGCGATCCTGGCTCCGGGACCCCTTCTTCACCAGGAGGAAGGGAGCGTGGGGTAAACCAAGCCCCCCACCCCTCCCCAGTTACGGGAGACCACCCCCACCGGACCCAGTAAGAGCCAGGGGGCCCCCCCACCCCGCCCCCCCAAACCCCCGAGCCGGGGACTTCCCGCCAACCCACTCGTGCAGACTCAACTGCCTCCGGAGCGATTACCTTGGGGTCTTTGCCATCGTAAATGGGTCTGGGGTGACCTGACCGAGAAACAGAAAAAAATTGGATGTAAATTTGCATATTTCGGAATAGACTGCTTGTTGTCCCGCAGGATACCTTTAGGGTAGATATGCAGCTCCTTTTTTTGTAGTTTTTATTTTTACTATTTAAGTTGGGAAATGATGCCAAATTTTTGTATTTCTTTAAATCGATGTGTCCTCTTCCGTGATATATATTGCATTATATATTGATGTGTGTATCAATATATACTGATATGTATTACACTTACACATACGGAACCTACCGGGGGGTGAAAAATCAGAGCCTTTGCATTCTATATAGCCTCTGCAGAGAGATCCTAAGCAGCGAAATCTTGGTGTTGTGATGTACAGAAATGGAGAAGAGTATTAAACCATATTTAAGAATATGCCTTAGGTGCGTGAGTCTTTTATTTTTGAGAGCCTGCTGCTGATGAGTACCAAGCGGTTTTGAAGTTTCGTGCCCGACCCCGTACTTGGTTCTTTTTTTTTGTCTGGAGTTGGCATTGAGAAGCAGCGTGGCTCAGTGGAAAGAGCCCGGGCTTGGGAGTCAGAGGTCACGGGTTCGAATCCCAGCTCTGTGTCTGTGGGCAAGTCGCTTCACTTCTCTGTGCCTCAGTTACCTCATCTGTAAAATGGGGATTAAGACTGTGAGCCTCACGTGGGACGACCTGATGACCCCGTATCTCCCCCAGCGCTTAGAACAGTGCTCTGCACAGAGTAAGCGCTTAACAAATACCAACATCATTATTATTGTGCATTTCATGCCGTCTAGGGAATCATTTTTGTATTTGTTAGCACTTGCTATGGGCCAAGAGCTGTTCTAAGCACTGGGGTAGATAGAGTGGTGGTGAGCTATGCTGTTGGGGGAAGGGAGCCAAGGGGAAGGAGGAGCAGAATTATTATTTTTTAAAATGGGAGTTAAGCACTGTACTAAGCGCTGGGGGAGGGACAAGCTAATCTGCTGAGACACAGCGTCCCTCACGGGGCTCACTCTCTTAATCCCCGTTTTACAGATGAGGAGAACGAAGCACAGGGAAACAAAGTCACTCGCCCACGCTCACATAACGGACAAATTGGCGGAGCTGGGATTAGAACCCGGGTCCTCCTGATTCTCAGGCCCGGGCTATTTATTAGGCCACCCTGCTTCTTGACTCCACAGCCGAATCCAGAAGTCCCTGGCCCTCCCCTTGAAGACTTGGGCCTTGGGGACTTCAATGGACACAGCTGTGGCTCTCCTTTCTCAGAGAGGAAGAGACAATTCTAAGGTAGAAGGAAATGTAGCTTTCCTCTATCAACCTCAGAATCTAAAAGCTCACTGTGGGCAGGAAACGTGTTTATTGTAATATTTTCCTCTCCCAAGCGCTTAGTACAGTGCTCTGCAAACAGCGCTCCATAATTAGCCTCGAATGAATAAAATCCAGATCATCAGCCAGCCCAGAGTGAAATCAGACTTTAAATGGGAATTAGCCATTTCCATTTTAGGTGGAAACTGATTTTCCCTGATCCCTGCGGGCAGGGCGCTTAGTACAGTGCTCTGCACACAGTAAGCGCTCCGGAAATACCAGGGAGTGAATAAAATCCAGGTCGGCGGCCAGCCCAGGATGAAATCGGACGTTCACAATTCCCATTTTAGAGAGTTGGAAACCGACTTTTCTTGATCCTTGCGGGCAGGATCAATTCTGTTCTATTATTCTGACGATTCTGTTGTATTAGACTCTCCCACACGCTTAGTACAGGGCTCTGCACACAGGTGCTCAGTAAATACCACTGATGAATGCTCAATAAATACCGCTGATTATCAATCGAGGGTACTGACCGCTTACTGCGTCCGCAGAAGTAGGTTTGATCCAGATTCAGGGCTCAGGGTCTAAAGGGAGAGAAAAAAGCAGGCGTTTAATCCCCACTTATAAAGTCCAGAGCACAGAAGTGACTTGCCCAAGGTCACCCAGCAGACCAGACCGGGGTCAGCATTAGAACCCAGGTCTCCGGCCTCCCAGGCCTGTGCGCTCACCACGAGGCCGCAGTGCTTCCCCGGCTATTCCTTCAATCGTAATTGAGCGCTCTGTGGGTGCGGAGCACTGTACTAAACGCTCGGGAGGGGACAACGGAACGATAAACAGCCAGGTACCCTGCCCGCAAGGCATTTAGAGTCAGATATCAATATAAAGGTGACGGATACGAGACCACCGTCACTTCAACCTCCATCCCCGGCTGTAGACGGGTGCAGGCTGAGGAAGGTGGGGGGCAACCCTGCTGAACCATCCCGGGAGATACAGAGGAGCAGCGTGGCTCAGTGGAAAGAGCCCGGGCTTGGGAGTCATGGGTTCGAATCCCGACTCTGCCACTTCGCTGTGTGACTGTGGGCAAGTCACTTCACTGGGCCTCAGTTCCCTCATCTGTCAAATGGAGATGAAGACGGTGAGCCTCAGGTGGGACAACCTCATTCCCCTGTATCTACCCCAGCGCTTAGACCAGTGCTCTGCACGTAGTAAGCACTTAACGAATACCAACATTATTATTATTATTCTCTGTGCCTCAGTGACCTCATCTGGAAAATGGAGCCTCCCGTGGCATCACCTGATGACCCTGCATCTCCCCCAGCGCTTAGAGCACATAGTAAGCGCTTGACAGATACGAACGTTCTTATTAAGAACCCAGTGCCCACAGGATGGGCATTCATTCCCAAGGCCCAGGCCCAGCTGGGAAAGCCGCTTGGAAGGAGGTTTGGGAATTCCCAGTTGAGCCTGGAAAATGGGCCCAGGGCAGTGGCAGCCGCTGGCCACAAGGTGGCGCCACTGCTAAGGGCTTGGGGGGGGGCCCTGTCCATTGGGTCACGTGACCAGCCTGGTGTGTGAGACCCCTTAATGATAACTCTGATATTTATTTTATTTTCTTAATGGTATTTAAGTGCCTATCCGCCGGGGTGGATCCCAGCACACGGGGTCGGACCCAGGCTCCCTCCCGCCTGGGCCATTTCATTCATTCATTCAATAGTATTTATTGAGCGCTCACTATGTGCTGAGCACTGGACTAAGCGCTTGGAATGGACAAATCGGTAGCAGAGACAGTCCCTGCCCTTTAATAATAATAATAATAATGTTGGTATTTGTTAAGCGCTATGTGCAGAGCACCGTTCTAAGCGCTGGGGGAGATCCAGGGACATCAGGTGGTCCCTCGTGAGGCTCCCGCTCTTCATCCCCCATTTGACAGATGAGGGAACTGAGGCACCGAGAAGGGAAGCGACTCGCCCACAGTCCCCCAGCTGCCAAGTGGCAGAGGCGGGATTGGAACCCATGACCTCTGACTCCCAGGCCCGGGCTCTTGCCACTGAGTCACGTTGCTTCTCTCATTATTATAAGCAGCACGGCCCAGTGGAAAGAGCATGGGCCCCCCTCTCCCTGTTCCTCTTCGCTGCTTGCACACAGAAGGTGTTCAGTAAATCCTAACAACTTAAATCTCCCGCTACAGCTCCCAGGAAGCTAAGAGTCAGAGTGAATTTAATTTAGCCGGGATTAGAACCCACATCCTCTGACTACCCAGCCCCCATTTTACAGAGGAGGGAACTGAGGCCCAGGGAAGCGATTTGCCCCGGGCCAGACGGCAGCCAGGTGGCCGAGACGGGGTGAAGAGCCGCGGCCTTCTCGCTCCCAGGCCCCGGCCTCTCTCCGGGTTCTGCCGCTTGCCTCCCGGGCGACCTTGAGGAAGTCACAACTTCTCTGGAACTCAGTTTCCTCATCTGTGAAGCAGGGATTATTTTTAGGCCGCGCTAATTAGACTGGGCCCTCGCTGTGGGGCGGGGACTGGGTCCGACCTGATCAACTGGTATCTACCCCAGTGCTTAGCACAGTGTTTGGCACCCAGCTCTTAACTACCACCGTGAATATTATCATTACTGTCATTATTATTAATAATAATAATGTTGGTATTTGTTAAGCCCTTACTATGTGCAGAGCACCGCTCTAAGCGCTGGGGGAGATACGGGGTCATCAGGTTGGTCCCACGGGATGCTCCCGGTCTTCATCCCCATTTTCCAGATGAGGTCACTGAGGCACAGAGAATAATAATAATAATGTTGGTATTTGTTAAGCGCTTACTACGTGCAGAGCACTGTTCTAAGCGCTGGGGTAGATACAGGGGAATGAGGTTGTCCCACCTGAGGCTCACAGTCTTCATTCCCATTTTACAGATGAGGGAACTGAGGCACAGAGAAGTGAAGTGACTCGCCCACAGTCACACAGCTGCCAAGGGGCAGAGTCGGAATTCGAACCCATGACCTCGGACTCCCACGCCCGGGCTCTTTCCACTGAGCCACGCTGCTTCTCTTATTATTATAAGCAGCATGGCCCAGCGGAAAGGGCATGGGCCCGTCTCCCTGTTCCTCTTTTTTTCTTCCTTTTGCGGTATTTCTTTGGCACTTACTATGCGCCAGACACCGGACTAAGCACTGGGGTAGATACGGGGTAATGGGGTTGGACACGGTCGGGGCCCCACATGGGGCTCACGCCCTTCATCCCCGTTTTGCGGACGAGATGGCCGAGGCCCGGAGAGGTGAAGCGACTCACGCGAGGTCACCCAGGCGACGAGCGGCGGAGCCGGGATTAGAACCCAGGTCCCCGCTCATCGAAGCCGGAAGCAGGCCCCCCGGGCCTCGGTCTCCCGGCCTAGCGAGCTGCCTTCCGGTGGGAGGTGGGGGATTCCTTCTCCCGCACCCAGGCCAACCTCGGCGGCTTCCTGCCCTCCCTGTCTGGTTCTGCTGCCAGTCGGCCGGATGCCGAGGAGCAGGGAAGTTCCTTCCCGCCCCCTGGAAATTCCCTCCTGACTCGTCCGCGTGGCCTTTTTCCTCGTTTCGGGAGCCAGGGCGGCCCGCGTTCCCGCTAGGAAACGGGGAGGCAGGAAGCCCGGGTCCCTCCGCGACCTAAGGGGGGGGTCTTAAAGCCAACATCACTGAGAAGCAGAGTGGCCTAGCGGAGAGACCACGGGCCTGGGAGTCAGAAGGATCTGGGTTCTAAACCTGGCTCGGCCACCCTTCTGCAGGGGTGACCTTGGGCAAGTCGCTCGACTTCTCGGGGGCTCAGTCTCCCCATCTGTAAAATGAGCCCCATGCGGGACAGGGGCTGTCTCCAACCTGACCAAACTTGTACCCACCCCGGCGCTTAGAACAGTGCTTGGCACAGTAATAATTATTGTTATTATATTGCACACAGTAAGCACTCAAATACCACTGATTTATCATCCTCTCCCAAGCGATTAGTACAGTGTCCCGCATACGGTAAGCACTCAATAAACACCACTGATTTATTATCCTCTCTCCAGCCTTTCGTACATTGCCCGGCATACACAGAAAGCGCTCAGTAAATACCACTTACTGATTGTCCTTTATCAAGCGATTAGGACAGTGCCCTGCACACACAGGAAGTGCTCAGTAAATACCACTTGTGATTGTCCTCTCCCAAGCGATTAGGACAGTGCCCTGCACATACAATAAACGCTCAATAAATACCACTTCGTGATTGTCCTCTCCCGAGCGATTAGCACAGGGTCCTGCATCCACAGTAAGTGTTCAATAAATACCACTTAGTGATTGTCCTCTCCCGAGCGATTAGCACAGGGTCCTGCATCCACAGTAAGTGTTCAATAAATACCACTTAGTGATTGTCCTCTCCCGAGCGATTAGCACAGGGTCCTGCATCCACAGTAAGTGTTCAATAAATACCACTTAGTGATTGTCCGCTCCCGAGCCATTAGGACAGGGCCCTGCATACACTGTAATGATTGTCCTCTCCCAAGCGATTAGCACAGTGTCCTGCATACCCATTAAGCGTTCAATAAATCCCACTTACTGATTGGCTTCTCCCGAACGATTAGTACAGTGCCCTCCACACACAATAAATGCTCAATAAATACCACCGAGTGACCGACTGTCCTCTCCCAAGCGATTAGTACGGTACCCTGCGCACACACAGTAAGTGTTCAGTAAGTACCACTTAGTAACTGTCCTCTCCCAAGGGATTAGGACAGGGTCCTGCACACACAGTAAGTGTTCAATAAATACCACTTAGTGACCGTCCTCTCCCAAGCGATTAGGACAGTACCCTGCACACACAACAAATGCTCAATAAATACCGCGGAGTGATCTATCGTCCTCTCCCAAGCGATTAGTACAGCGCCCTGCACACGCGGTAAGTGTTCAAGTGGGCCGGGTCGTCAGTAGACTGGGAGAGAAGCAGCGTGGCTCGGTGGAAAGAGCCCGGGCTTGGGAGCCAGAAGTCACGGGTTCGATTCCCGGCTCTGCCACTTGGCAGCTGTGTGACTGCGGGCGAGTCACTTCACTTCTCTGGGCCTCAGTGACCTCGTCTGTAAAATGGGGATGAAGACCGTGAGCCTCATGCGGGACCACCTGATGACCCTGTATCTCCCCCAGCGCTTAGAACGGTGCTCTGCACGTAGTAAGCGCTTAACAAATACCAACATTATTATTATTACGATGGGGGGGCCCTGCTCCTCGCAGCCCTTGCTCCGGGGACCCAAAGCACCCACCTACGGACCCCGGTCTCCCCGGAGGAAGAGGAGGGAGAGACCGGCACCCCGAAGAGCCACTGGGGAAGGGGAGAGGGGACCCCCGAACCCGGACCCTGAACTTCGAACCGAACCCTGCACCCTGGCAGCTTGTCGGCAGGAAAGGGGACAGGGGGACTCGCCGGCCACCGCCGAGATCTGAGAAATGGGATCCAGCAGCAAAGCGGCTTGGCCTAGTGGCTAGAGCCCGGGGGCCTGGGAGTCAGCGGACCGGGGTTCCCACCCCGGCTCCGCCACTTAACAATAATAATAATAAAAAAATAGTATCTGTTAAGCTCTTACTATGTGCCAAGCACTGTTCTAAGCGCTGGGGGGGGGGAGATACAAGGTCATCAGGTTGTCCCACGCGGGGCTCACACTCTTCATCCCCCTTTTTACAGATGAGGGGACAGAGGAGTGAAGTGCCCACGGTCACCCAGCTGACAAGCAGCGGAGCAGGGATTCGAACCCATGACCTCTGAGTCCCAAGCCCCGGCTCTGGCCACTGAGCGGCGCTGCTTCTCACTTGTCTGCTGAGTGACCCGGGGCCTCAGTTCCCTCATCTGTAAAATGGGGGTGAAGACTGGGAGCCCCACGGGGGACGGGGACTGCGTCCAACCTGATTGACTTGAATCTACCCCAGCGCTTAGTACAGTGCCTGGGACGTAGTAAGCACCTAACACACGTCGTTTAAAAAAAAGCAAAAAGCTTAGTACAGCGCCTGGGGCATAGTAAGTGCTTAACAAATGCCATTTTAAAAAACCCAACAGCCCAGCAACGAAAAAACCTGATGAGCTGGTATTCTACCTCAGCACTTAGTACAGTGCCTGCCATGTGGTAAGCACCTAAATGTCATTTGAAAAAGCAAAAATCACAAAACGAACTGGTTAGCTTAGTACAGTGCCTGGGACAGAGTAAGTGCGCTTAGTCCAGGGAGGAGCAGCGCGGCTCAGTGGAAAGAGCCCGGGCTTGGGAGTCAGAGGTCATGGGTTCCAATCCCTGTCTGCCACTTGTCAGCTGTGTGACTTTAGTCACTTCTCTGGGCCTCAGTTCCCTCCTCTGGAAAATGGGGGTGAAGATTGGGAGCCCTACGTGGGACAACCTGATGACCTTGTATTCCCCCCCCCCGCCCAGCGCTTGGCACATACAGCGTGGCTCAGTGGAAAGAGCCTGGGCTTTGGAGTCAGAGGTCATGGGTTCGACTCCCAGCTCTGCCACTTGTCAGCTGCGTGACTGTGGGCAAGTCACTTCACTTCTCTGGGCCTCAGTTCCCTCATCTGTAAAATGGGGATTCACTGTGAGCCTCACGTGGGACAACCTGATGACCCTGTATCTCCCCCAGCGCTTAGAACAGTGCTCTGCACATAGTAGGGGCTGAATAAATACCAACATTATTATTATTATAGTAAGCGCTTAATAAATACCATCATCATCATCATTTGTCGAGAGCTGGTAGCCCGGGGTCAGATTCCATAAATAAGTTGTGAACCAGGTGGGCTCAGCTCTTTCTTCCTGTGGTCCCGGCCCTGGGACAAGGAGGAGGAGGAGGAGGAAGGGTTTGGGGAGGAGGGGAGGACTGGGTCCCTTCCTCGTCTGTTACCTCCGAAGAACAGGGACTTCGATCAATCGATCGAGGGCATTTCATTCATTCAATCGTATTTATTGAGTGCTTACTATGTGCAGAGCACTGTACTAAGCGTTTGGAATGGACAACTCGGCAACAGATAGAGACCATCCCTGCCCAGTGACGGGCTCACAGTCTAAACGTGGGAGGGGCACCTTACTAAGCAACTCCAATCCATCAGTGGTATTTTTTAAGCGCTTACCGGGTGCAGAGCACTATATTGAACGCTTAGGAGAGTACAATAGAACAATAAACTGACGTTTTCCCCACCCGCAGCGAGCTTACAGTCTGTCCCCCCCGTCTAGACTGGTAAACTCGATGTGGACAGGGAACGTGTCTTCCATTTCTGTTGTATTGGACCTTCCCAAGTGCTTAGTACACCGTAAGCGCTCAGTAAATACCACCGATTGATTTCTCCCCATCTACAGGTCTTTCTGTCACTGACGTCTGCCTCCTCCACTCCCCGCCCCAGACCGTAAGCTCATCGTGGGCGGGGAATGTCACTGTTTATCGTTGTATTGTACTTTCCCAAGCGCTCAGTGCTCCGCACACAGTAAGCGCTCAGTAAATACGACTGAACGAATGAATGCTGTCCGCTCTTTTCCTCAGAGAGCGGGCAAAGGGTTCCAGCCCCGTCCTGCTTCAAACCTCCCCGGGATCCCTTGATAAGACCCAACCCGGCCACGGAGAAGACTTCGAATATTCTGGCCCCCTTAGGTCACGCCAGGTCACCCCGGATTCCCTCGCCGAATCTGGGAAAGTCGGAGCGTTTCGGCCGTCTGGGCTCCGGGCGGCCAAACTAATAATAGCACCTTGAGTTCTGTAGCGTGCTTTGATTATTTTTTTTCCCCGAAGCACTTTCACATCGCTTTATCCTCCCGACGACCCTGGGAGGGAAGGAGAAGCGGACGGTGTTATCCCCATTTTACAGAGGAGGAAACTGAGCTCCAGCGAGGTGAACTGACTCGTCTGAGGTCACATATCAGAGCTGGGGTTAGGACCCAGGATTTCGGCCTTCCTCTCTCCCACGCTCCTTCCACCAGAACAGGAAGTTCAGGTCCCGGGCAGCTGGTCGGCATTTTTAACTTCTCTTAAAAACTTTTACTGGCCGGTGGCCCGATTTAATAATAATTGTGGTATTTTCTCGACACTTCCTATGTGCCAAGTCCTGTAGCTAACGTCTGGGTCGGATGCAGTATAATCAGTTTGGAATCGGTGTCTGTCTCACCCAGGGCTCACCTTCTAAGGGGGAAGGGAGAAGGGGTATTGAATCCCCATTTCACAGATGGTGAAATGAGGCCCAGAGAGGTTGTCAGTCAATCCACTCAACCGATTGATTGCATTTTTTGAGCGCTTACTACGTGCAGGGCCCTCTACTAAGCGCTGGTCTCCCCTTCTAGACCGGAAGATGGCCGTGGGCAGGGTACGTACCTACCGATTCTGTTGCACTGTACTCTCCCGAGCGCTTAATCCACAGTAACTGCTCGATAAATACGGTCGATCGATTGGTTAAGTGACTTGCCCGAGGTCACCCAGCAGGCACTTGCCGGAGCTTGGATTCCTCTTGGCCGGGGAGGACTTCAGGCTACTTCTCCCGGAAATCCAAAGGAAATCCAAAGGGGCCAGAGCCCGTGGACTTGTTCCCAACGCTAGCCGTCCCCCCAGCACTCCCTCCCTCCCTTCACCTGGTCCTCATCGGTCCTCCCTGGCTCCTCCGCTTCCTTCCTGGCCACGGCATCGCTTCGGGCCAACTCTTCAGGTGGCCACAGCGGAGGCCGTGGTGGTCCCGGGCCTGCTCGGCGGCGCAGATATTAATAACGCGTCCGCCTCCGGGCTGGGCTGGGTCGGCCCACTCCCTGACTTCCCTCTCTCCTCCCAGCGGCAGGCCTAGTGGATAGAGCCCGGCCCGAGGGTCACAGTGACCTGGGTTCCAATCCCGGCTCCGCCACTTGTCTGCCGTGGGACCGTGGCCAAATCACTTCATTTCTCTGTGCCACATCTGTAAAATGAGGACCGGGAGCCCCACGTGGGACAGGGACCGCGTCCGACTCGATTATCTTCTATCGCCCCAGCTCATAGTAAACGCTTAACAAATACCATGATCATTACTGTTATTATTATTATTATTGTCCCCGGGGCTGGGCTGGGATGCTTCCTCCCTCCTCCCAGCAGCGGGGGCGATAATAGTTACAACATCTGGCCGGAGAATAATGAAAATGGAAGAAACTGGCAGGGATAGAGGGAGAAAAGGAGTGGGGAGGAGGGAGAAAAAAAGAAGGAAAAAAGGAGGAGCCGAGGAGTAAGAGGCAGCCGGTCTCACTTTTTTTTTTTTTATGGTATTTGTTAAGCACTTATTATGCGCCGGCCACTGTACTATTCATTCATTCAGCCCTATTTATAGAGCGCTTACGGCGTGTAGAGCACTGTATTGTACTAAGCACTGGGGTGAATACAAGATAATCAGATTGGACACAGTCCGTGTCCCATGGTCTGTCTTAATCCCCATTTTACAGATGAGATAACCGAGGTGCAGAGCGGTGAAGTGACTCGTCCAAGGTCACCCAGCAGATAAGTGGCAGAGCCGGGAAGAGAACCCAGCTCCTTCTGAATGCCAGGCCCGGGCGCTATCCACCAGGCCATGCTGCTTCTCAGTTGCTTTCTAATGTCGGCCCCGCCACTTGTCCCCTGTGTTACCTTGGGTGAGTCTTTTCTCTAGACTGTAAGCTCATTGTGGGCAGGCAACACGCCCATCAACTCTGTACCGTACTCTCTCAAGCGCTCAGTACGGTCCCCTGCATATAGTAAGAGCTCAATAAATACCACTGAATGATTCTCAGGGCCTAAACCCTCTCGTCTATAAAATGGGGATTCAAAATGTGCTTTCAGTCATCAGTCAAACAGTCGTTCATATGTACTGAGCGCTTACTCTGTGGAGAGCACTGACTAAGCGCTTGGGAGGGTAGAAGAGAACAATATAACAGACACCTCCCTGCCCGCAGCGAGCGTACGTAGTTATTATTCTATTTATTTTATTAATGATGTGTATATATAATGATCTAGAGGGGGAGGCAGACATGAATAGAAATAAATAAATGACAGATTTGGACAAAAGTGCTGTGTGGCTGGGACGGGGGGGATGAAGAAAGGGAGCAAGTCAGGGCCTTGCAGAAGTGGGTGGGAGAAGAGGATATCCGTAATCTATTTATTTCCACTAATGTCTATCTCCCTCTCCGGACTGTAAGCTTCCAAACGCTTAGTACAGTGCTCTGCACACTGTAAGCGCTCAATAAATACAATGGAATGAATGAACGATCGAATGAAAAGAAGGACTTAGTCAGGGAAGGCCTCTGGGAGGAGATGTGCCCTCAGAGGAGTTAACAATGCTTCCCGAGGGAGGTGGCTTTTTAATCGGGTTCGAGAAAGCTAAGCAGCCCCCTTTAGAATGATTATTATACATACACATCGTTAATAAAATCAATAGAATAATAACTACGCACATATATACACAAATGCCGTATATATGCACTCCCTTTGGAATCCAGATCTAGGCTAGAGCTGCCGAAAACAGCCCACACGGGCCGTCGCCCGGGCCCCAAGGTCGGGCGGGTTGGCACTGCCCAGCGCTTCTGGGAAAAGGCAGATGGACCTCAATAAGAGGCTACTATCCCTGACCTTTGGCCACCTTCCCCGGCGTCTCCCTGGGGCCCTTGGCTGGGTTCAGATTAGGTGGCTCCTGGCTGCCCGGCCGACTTTATGATGCCACAGGGAGAAGGGCGCGCTATTTCAGAGGGGGTTCGGAGTCCCTGATGGACTGAAAGGGGCACCAGTTGGACGGTATCTTAGGAGTGTGCCTCGTTGGAGCTAGTAATAATGATAACTGTGGTAACTGTGAAGCACTGACTACACGCTGAGTGCTGAAATAACAATAGCTGCAGTATTTATTAAGTGCTTACTATGTGCCAGGCCCAGTACTAAGCGCCGGGCTAGATGCAAGGGGACTGGGTTGGACTCAGTCCCTGTCCCACAGGGACTCACAGTCAAGAAATGGGGAGAACAGGTATTGAATCCCCATTTTTGCAGTTGAGAAAACAGGTATCGAGAATAATAATAATTACGGTATTTGTTAAGAGCTTTTATGCGCCAGGCATCGTACTAAGTGCTGGGGTGGATACAAGCAAATCGGGTTGGACACAGCCCCTGACCCATGTGGGGGCTCACAGTCTTCATATCCATTTTCCAGATGAGGGAACTGAGGCCCAGAGAAGTGAAGTAACTTGCTCTCCCCCCTCCTCCTCCCTCTCTGTCATTTTAGTTATTTCTATCGATGTCTCTTTATTTCTACCGATGTCTGCCTCCCCCCTTTAGACCGGGAGCTCACTGTGGGCAGGGATTCACTCTTTATTGCCGTATTCTACTCTCCCAAGTGCTTAGTACAGAGCTCTGCACAAAGTAAGTCCTTGATAAATACGATCGAAGGAACGAACGAACACACCCACACCTATCTTAGGCCGGGGGGAAAGAGTTTAGAGAAGCTGACCAAGGGAGATTGAGACACCTCGTCTGGAAAGTGCTCAGAAAATACCACTGATTGATGGATTTATTGAGGTCCACCGACCCCAGATAACACGGAAGGGGCCAGGTCCAGCCCTTCCAGGTAGCCATTAGGGTTACGGAGGGGAAGGACTCGTCCCATTCAATTAGAAGCGGGAGCGCAAAGGTTACCTGTTCGAGGGGAGTTTGAACCCCAGCGCTCGGCCGAATCACTTTGTTGCCGTGCTGTTCCCAAGCCGAAGTCCTCTTCCCCTTCATTCGCTTCCTCCGCGTCTCCCCGGAACCTGATGGAAAATAAAACATCAGAGCAGCCGAGGAGAGAAGACGGATTTGGTTTGCTCCCCGGGGATCCTCGGATCAGCATCCCGTTATCACTATCAACAGTACTAACCGAGCACTTTCTCTGGGCAGGGCTCTGTGCTGAGCAGTAATAATAATAATACCCTCCCTCCCTGCCCGACGGCACTTGTGTATAGATGTACGTAGTTATTATTCTATTTATTTTATTAATGAAGTGTGCATATATAATGATCATGATGTGGTAGTATTTGTTAAGCGCTTACTATGTGCCAAGCACTGTTCTAAGCGCTGGGGGAGATGCAAGGTCATCAGGTTGTCCCACGTGGGGCTCCCCATTTTACAGATGAGGGAACTGAGGCCCAGAGAAGTGAAGCGGCTTGCCCAAGGTCACCCAGCAGACAAGCGGCGGAGCCGGGATTAGAACCCACGGCCTCTGACTCCCGAGCCTGGGCTCCCGCCACTGGGCCACGCTGCTTCGGCACCTATCTATGTATCTATAATTGTACTTCTTTGTATCGATGCCTGTTTACTTGTTTTGATGCCTGTGTCCCCCTTTCTACCCTGTGAGCCCCTTGTGGGCAGGGGAGAGAATCTCTGGAAATTCCAATAATAATAAGAATGATTATAATAATGTTGGTATTTGTTAAGCGCTTACTATGTGCCAAGCACTGGGGTAGAAACAAGGTCATCAGGTTGTCCCACGTAGGGCTCACAGAATTCATCCCCATTTTACAGATGAGGTCACTGAGGCCCAGAGAAGTTAAGCGACTTGCCCACGGTCACACAGCTGACGAGCGGCGGAGCCGGGATGAGGGTGGTAGCTACTTATGCTGGACTTGAACCTCTGACTTCTGCGCGGCGTCGGATTTGGTCACCAGGGTCTTTATTCCTTGTCCAAGGAACGCCACCCGGGGGTTCCGGCGGAGGGACCCGGCATAATAACGGCACTTATGAAAGGCTTACCCTCTGCTAAAGCCTCTGCGGGGAGACGTCAGAGAATCAGTTTCGATGCGGTCCCGTCCCCCGTGGGGTTCACGGTCTAAGAGAGAGAGGGCAGGGATAACCATAATAATAATAATGATGAGGAGGATGATAATAGTTGTTTAGCGCTTACTATGTGCCAAGCAGGTGATGACAGAGGTGGTTTAGGAAGGTTGCTCCATGTGAGACAGGGACTCTGTCCGACCTGATTATCTTGTATCTACCCCAGCGCTCAGCACAGCGCCCGGCGCATAGTAAACGCTTGACAGATACCATTAAAAATATCATCTCACGTCGTCGCGTCGTCTCCGACCCATAGCGACACCACGGACACATCTCTCCCAGAACGCCCCGCCTCCATCTGCCATCGTGGAGGGGATCGACAGAGTTTTCTCGGTAAAAATACAGAAGTGGTTGACCGATGCCTCCTTCCGCGCAGTCTCCTCGAGTCTCCGCCCTCGACTCTCTCCCGTGCCGCCGCTGCCCGGCACGGGTGAGTTTTGACTCGTATCAGACGGCCTTCCGCTCGCTAGCCACTGGCCCAGCTAGGAAGGGAA
This sequence comes from Ornithorhynchus anatinus, assembly GCF_004115215.2. Taxonomy (NCBI): domain Eukaryota; kingdom Metazoa; phylum Chordata; class Mammalia; order Monotremata; family Ornithorhynchidae; genus Ornithorhynchus; species Ornithorhynchus anatinus. The sequence continues at coordinate 3,291,794 of NC_041750.1, forward strand.
TGGACGGGCCTCCGCTTGACTCTCCCTCCCATAGTCAAGACTGGTCCTGGAAACTCTCCGGGTGCCACCCTGAGAGGAAAATTAAAAATAGAAACGCATCTAAATATCTATCTGTCCTCCCTCTTTCTTAGACTGGGAGCCCCCTGAGGGACAGGGACTGTGTCCCACCTGATTAGCTTGTATCTACCCCCAGAACAGTGCTTGGCACATAGTAAGCACCTACCGCGGATGTCCCAATTATTCTTCTTATTCGGTCCAAATGCTTAGTACGTAAACACCGTTACCGCTACTTCTAGATTGTGGCTGCTGGAACCTTTCACTGGGGAAGAACTGGTTCTAAGGAAGGCCTTTCCCCCGCGAGACTGTGTCTAGCACAGCGCTCTGCGCACTGTGAGCACTCAATAAATACCACCGATTGATGGATGGATTAAACAATGGACTGATTAAATTAATCGATTTGAACTCCTGGGTAAAATAGATCGGTCGCTCCGAAAGCATCACTCTTCCCCGGACCGGTAACGATAGTATTTATTAAGTGCTTACTGTGTGCAGAGGCCTGTACTAAGCCCTGGGAAAGAGTACACAGGTGGGAATAAATATGAACCCTGTCCCTCCCAATCTAAGGATAAAGGTCAGGGAGAGGACTGGAGACATACATCCGGAGCAATGAAACAATAAAACATAAAATCAGCACAGGACACAAGGACAGATACACAACACACAAAACAAAAACAAAAGTCAGCAGGGAACTGTGGCAGGAGGAGCAGAATTTCGGACGACTCATGACTCAGAGTCCACGGCATTCCCGTAGCTATAGCGGTGGCTACCGGGGCCACGAGCCTTTCTGAGGTTCTGTGAGGACTCGGGCCCCCGGGGTGGTTTGCGATCCCACTGTGGCGGGGAGGGGTGCGGAGCGGGATGGGATGGGATCTCCTCGATGCTACGGGGGAGCCCGTCCCTGTTCCCGGAGCCGCACCGCGACTTGTGCCCGCGGTGAGAAAGAAAGAGCCTTGTCCGCTTGGGGCACATCTGTTTTGACCGTCATTTGAGATGGTAACTATAATAAGGAAGCACTACTTCATTTTTTTTTATGGTATTTGTTCAGCGCTTAACTTCAGCGTTTGGGCAAGCCACGTCACTTCTCTGAGGCTCAGCTCCTCCGTCTGCAAAATGGGGACTCAATCTCTGTCCCTTTTACCTAGACTGCGAGCTCCATGTGGGCCCTGATGATCCCGTATCTACTCCGGCGCTTAGAAAGTAATTGGAACCTAATAAGGACTTAACAAAAATCACAGTTATTGAGGACAGACGTGGACAAGAGCAGAAGAGAGATCCAGAGAGGCCTTTAAGTCGAGGGTTTTGTCCCAATAAGTACCGTGTCCCTAACGTCGCCACTGGCGTATGAGATATCCAATATCCCAGGTAATTGGGGCGAAAATGAAGAGCAAGGGGAATAGCCTAGGAAGAAACACCCGGGAAACATTCACATTCTCTAGACCACAAACTCATATTTATGAAGCACTCCCTGGGCGCCGTTCACCGCACGAAGCACTTGGGAAAAGAAGAGCAGAAACCCGAGTCTCGTTCCCTGCACACAAGGAACTAGAAGCGGCGTGGCTTAATGGATAAAGGCCGGGCCTGGGAGTCCGAAGGACCCGAGTTGGAATCCTGGCTCCGCCACCTGCCTGCCGTGTGACCTTGGACAAATCGCTTCCCTTCTCTGGGCCTTAGTTATCTCACCTGTAAAATGGGGATTAAGACCGTGAGCCCCATGTGGGACAGGGACTGTATCCAGCCTGACAAACTTGTAAATAACCCAGCACTTTGAATAGTGCTGGGCACATAGTAAGTGCTTAACAAGGACCCTAATTATTATTATTATTATTAGGCATCCCCTCTATTATTGCTGTTTTTATGTTTTATTGTTTCATTGCTCCGGATGTATGTCTCCAGTCCTCCTCCCGACCTTTTACCCTTAGATTTGTGAGGGGCAGGGTTCATATTTATTCCCACTTATTATTATTCCCCTCTGCCCTCCATCTTTTAGGAACTCTCTCTGGCCAACCTGAGCTATTGAGAAGCCCCCATGCCCAGCTTTCCCCCTGAAACAATCATGATCACACACCACGTCCCGTCCCAGCCGTCTCATTACCGGGAAGAGGGAAACAAACTGGAGGGAGTTCACAGGGAAGCAATAAAAATGATGAAGGGGCCGGAGCCGTTTATGGGAAGAAAGATTAAAAGAACGGCGTCGTTATGGTCGGGCTGGGGGATGATTAAGGGAAGACACGTTAGACGACTGCACCCCTCCCGGAAGAATGTAAATTCCCCCGGGAAGGAGCCAGGATGGGAGCGGAGCACCGTGGAAGGCCGGGATGAGGAAAAGGAAGGATCGTTCCTGGGCAGAGGCAGTCTCTTTCTCTGAGAGGTGGCCCCGGCATGGAAGTAGCTGAGACAAAATCAGACTTTAGCTTTAGAAAGGAGGCTGAGATTGAACCCTCCAAAAGAGCAATAAAGTCATTATGATTATTTTTACGGTATTTCTTACGCGCTTACTGTATGTCGAGCGCTGTTCTGAGCACCGGGGTAGATGCAAGGGGTCTAATCAGGTCGAGCACAGTCCCTCTCCCACGTGGGGCTCACGGTCCAAGTTGGAGGGAGGAGGATTTCATCCCCATTTTACAGATGAGGTAACTGAGGCCCAGAGGCACAAAGTGACTTGCCCAAGGTCTCGCAGCAGATAAGACCTGGAATTAGAAGCCGGGTCCTCTGGCTCCCAGGCCACGCTGGCTTTCCAGTAGGCCACGCTGTTTTCTAAAATAGATGTATAGGACGGGTAACTTTCACAACGGATACTTAAAGGAGATCTGCAAAAACGGGTGGTAGGTTGAGAAAGACGGCCCACTGCGGGCAAGCCAACAGGCTCAAATGTGTACAGATAAGAACGTAAATACAGCGAAGCGGTGTGGTCTAGTGGACAGAGCACAGATCTGGAAGCCTGCATTTGCCGCGGTGCTTAGCACACTGCTTGAACATAATAAGCACCCAATCCATATCACCTAGCGGAAGGAACCCGAAGCGGGGGAGTCACAGGACCTGAGTTTCAATCCCCGTTCTGCTCCTTGCCTGCTGGGTGACCTTGGGCAAATCACTTCACTTGACTGTGAGCCCGCTGTGGGCAGGAATATGTCGATCTGTTGTTATAGTGGGAGAGTGGGAGAGTGTTATAGTGTTTTAGTGTACTCTCCCACATGGTTAGTCCAGTGCTTTGCACACAGTAAGCGCTCAGTGAATACTATGGAATGAATGAACTTCACTTTCCTGTGCTTTGGTTTCCTCATAAGCAAAATGGGGGTCTCTAGACTGTAAGCTCGCTATAAGCAGGGACTGTGCCTGCTCCTTCTCTTGTTCTCTCCCAAGCGCTTAGTTCAGCGCTCTGCATGTAGTAAGCGCTCAATAAATAATAATAATAATAATGTTGGTATTTGTTAAGCGCTTACTATGTGCAGAGCACTGTTCTAAGCGCTGGGGTAGACACAGGGGAATCGGGTTGTCCCACGTGGGGCTCACAGTCTTAATCGCCATTTTACAGATGAGGTAACTGAGGCCCAGAGAAGTTAAGTGACTTGCCCACAGTCACACAGCTGACAAGTGGCAGAGCTGGGATTCAAACTCATGACCTCTGACAAAATGCCCATTCCGCCCCCTATTCAGTCTCTGAACCCTACGCAGGACAGGGACAGCGTCCGATCTGATCGAGTTGCATCTACCCCAGCGCTTAGTACAGTGCCTGGCACATCGGAAGCGTTTCAACGCCGCGGTCACCGTCGTCATCATCCGCCCGTCTGGAGGCCTCAGGCCAGGTGACAGATGGGACGGCAGCATCCGCCAGAAACCTCTGAACAGGCAGGGATGGATATGACCCACCGGCGCTCCGAGCTCTGCTCCCCTGGTGCTGACTTGATCATTCTTCCCCTCCGATGGATCGAAGTAGTTGAGTCCTCCTCCTTTGTTTCCCGGATCTCTTATTTCCCTTCTGCCGTACACCCCCAGGGCCCCAACAGAGAAGCAGAGTGCCCCCGGCGTCTCTCCTCTCCGATCCGGACTCCACTCCGCTCTCCGGATCATTTTTCTAAAATATCATTCCCCTGGGCACCCCCTCCCTCCGCCTCAGAAACCTTCCGGTCACCCATCCGTCGCTGCATCAAACGGAAACTCTTGACCGCTGGCTTTGAGGTGCTCCATCAGCCCTCTCCCCTCTCTGCACCCTCGCTCCTCTCCCACCTCACCCCAGCTCGCACCCTTGGCTCCTCTCAAGCCAGCCGGCTCACGGGGCCTCGAGGAACTAGTAATTTGAGAATGAGAAAGGGAAGAGGGCGACAGACACGAGTCGCTCGATCGCGTAAGGATGAAACAATAAAAATCCAAAAACGACATCAAGGCCGGGGCGGTTGACATATACAGGACCGGAGGGCTAGGGCAGCAGGAGTAGAGGAACGCATTTCAGGCTCACTCACAGTTGTTAAAAAATGAAATGATCAGTAAAAAACGATCAGCGGTGGCTACTTGCCGCTGCGCCTGGCTGGACAGGGAGGGCACGGTGGGAGTCCTGATGTGTCGGGGGATGTGTCTGTCCCCCGTAATTTAGGAGGGTCGGTCCTCGAGATGAGAGAGTGGGGATGGTGCGGGGCAAGCGAACCCCACTCGGAAAAGTTCACTCCCAAGTCCTGGTGCCAGGAAGAAAGTTGGCCAAGGGATATGGCCAGAACCGTCGTTTCGGAAAGTGAAAGCACCCTCTCGACCCCGATCGGGCTTTCGAGGAGGGAGCTTTGAAAGGGGCCTGTACTAGATCCCAGAGCGCATACTTGGTGCCGACCACCGTACTAAGCGCAGTCGGGCAAATGGCCCACGCCCAGCCCCCGAGGGCTGAAGTCAGGAGGCAGGCTGAAGGAAATGAGGTCGCTCTGCCTCTCCCCTCAACTTCCTCTCAGTTTGGCTCCATTGGGAATCCGAGAGGGAACTGCCAAGGCCCGTGGCAGGCCCACCCTGGCGACCGGCGGGGGGGGGACGGGCGGGAAAGGAGGAGGACGAAGGTCGGAGGGAGAGAGGGAGCGAGAGGCGGTGTCCCGTGTGAGGGGGAGGGCGTCAAAAGTTTTGCAGGTGACAGGGTCTGGTTGGATTGATCCATGTGGCTGTCTGATGGGAGAGAGACCCCGAAGATGAATTCTCGGTTCTGAGGGGACGTAAGGCGGGGGGCCTCGGCTGAGGTGGGAGGGGAGACGGTCCGGCCATTGGGTCAGGAACAGGTTGCCTTGGAGTCACCGGATGGTGGAGGGGGACATTGCAACTCCCATGGACCCTGGAGACAGGAGGAGGCTCCATTCATTCATTCGCATTTAATCGAGGGCTTACTGTGTACAGAGCACTGCACTAAACGCTTGAGAGAGCCAGACGCTCTCCCAAGCCTGGGAGTCAGAAGGTCGTGGGTTCTGATCCCATCTCCGCCACCTGGCTCTGTGTGACCTTGGGCAAATCACTTCTCTGGGCCTCAGTGCCCTCATCTGTAAAATGGGGAATAAGACTGTGAGCCCCGTGTGGGCAGTGACCGTCCCCCTCAATCTGCTCGTTTAGTAGAGCGCCTGGCATATAGTAAGTGCTTAACAGATGCCACCATTATTGTTATCGAACTATAACAGTAGAACAGACACATTCCCTGCCCACAACAACCTGGCAGTTTAGAGGGGCCAGACAGACATTAATAGAGATAAATGACAGATACGGACATAAGTGTTTCGGGGCTGGGAGGGGAGATGAATAAAGGGGGCGAGTCAGGGCGACGCAGAAGGGAGTGGGAAAAAGAGGAGAGGAGGGCTCAGTCGGGAAGACGTCTTGGAGGAGATAGAATTACCAAAACCGTATCACACCATACGTACCTCGAAATAACCGATCGCACCGCTTCAGCCCCCGAAGCCGCCGAGCCGGGCACGGAAGCCGGTAGGTCACCTTCGCTCAATCGCCCAAGCTGGACACTCTAGAACCAGTCAGGAGCCGGCGGGGGTGGGGCGCCTCAGGAGCAGACGGGAAAGGATGCTCGATCTAGCAACCGAGCCATTCCAGAACGGAAAAGGAGGTCCGCGGAGGTCATCGGATCCACCCCCCTGCCTCTGGAGAAGACTGCCCGGCCACGGACCTGAAAGGAGAAAAACAAATCAGCATCCACCCCCGAGGAACGGCGTCCAACGTCCGGCCGCCCACCTCCCCGGCCGATCGCCGTGGCAGTCGCACCTGAAAGGGGGCGGCTCGGAGGCCCCGCCGGCCCCCCGCGTCCGGGTGGGATCGAGGGGCCCGGCGGGCCCTTCCGCTCCCCGGAGTCGGTCCGAGCTGGGCCGGGGCCCACGGCCGACCTACGTCGCGGCCGACTCCTTGGGCGACGGCCAGGGACTGGCAAGGGGACACGCTTTCTTCCTGGAAGGATTCTTGGCTCGAATTCCGGGGTCCGCTCCGTCCTCCGTCTCCCCTCGGGAACCCTCCCCCCCCCCCCCCCGGGGCCTTGGCTCCTGCCGCCCCCTCGGCGATTCCTTCTAGGGATGACACGCTGGCGGCGATCCACGAAAACTCAGTCTGACGGGGTCGGCTTTTGTTATTTTTTTTTCTTTTAAATGGTAGTCACAAAGCGCTTACCAGGTGTCGGGCACCGTACTAAGCACCGGGAGAGATACAAGCTATTCCAGTCCCCTTGCCACATGGGCCGCACCACGTTAAATCTCCATTTTACAGATGAAGGAACTGGGGCACAGAGAAGTTAAACGACTCGCCCCGGGTCACGCAGGAGACGAGGGGCGGAGCCGGGATCAGAACCCAGTTCCTTCTGACTCCCAGGCCCGCGTTCCAGCCACTCGGCTAAGTCCTTCGGATTCCTCATCCCAGGCAATGAGGACCCGTCCTTTCTCCCCCGAGAGGACCGCGAGCCCCAAGCGGGACAGAGACTGACCCAACCCCAGGGCTTGGCCCAAAATGAGGACTTAATTTAATGACTATTAAGCTCTGAATCGACCACAAGCCTCAGCACGGGCTGACAGGTCCCCCACCCCAGGCTTCAATTACCCACCACCAACGGGGAACTGGAGAGAAGCAGGTTTCGCCCAGGTCTCTGTGCCAAGCGGGAGTCCCCGCTGCCTCGCCAACTCTCGGAGTTTCACCTCTTGGAATGGCCCACGCGAAGAGAGGATTAAAAGACAAAAAGTCACACCCCTTGTCTTCTCTGGGGTGCCCTTCTGCGAGGGAAAGGGGAGTGAGCGGGTGCCCCTAAATCTTGAACTCAAACGGCAGGATTCACACTCTCTTCAACTGGCAGCCGGGAAGCCCGGGATGCCGTGATAAAGGAACGGGAGAGCCTGGGCCTAACTGGGGAGTCCCTTAGGACCTCGGAGCGTCTGGGGGAAAAATCGAGGGGTGGGAAATCCAAAGAAGGCAGGGACAGACACCCCATTCCAGGACAAAACAGCCAGCGCTATTTTATTTCCTTTTTAATTTTCCCGGAAGGATATACACCGAATATCCCATTGGCAGTAAAGCGCATTCAATGTGTTTTATAAGCCAAACAGTCACTTGGTTTAAGCAAACACAATTACAAAGTAAAAATAAGACCACAAAATAATAAGACGCATGTTCATAACATACAAAGAAAAAAAAAAACGCCACCTACTCAGTAGGCAACTTCAACATTCCAACTCCTGAATATATATTTATAAATTTACATTTTCACTTACAAAAATAGACTTCTGAGAGTTCGGATTTAATTGTCTGTTTGTTTTTTTTTTGCTTACATTCTGGAGAAACGAAGCCGACGGCTTTCACCCTCCCCTCCTCCTCCTCCTCCTAAGACTCCCTGTTGTCTCTCTGTCCACCTTAAGACCAGAATCAGGCATGTCCCACACAGAAATCATGTGTCAAGGCGGCAGCCAGAGCGTCACGAAAAGGCACCAAGACGTGGAACTTCTTCCAACCGAAAGGAAAGACGAAAACCAAACCAAACCAAACAAACCTCCAAAAGACTTTTTTTTTTTGCCACATGTGAGAGTACAGTCGGTTGGTATTTACAAAAAAAAAAAAAAAGTGAACGGAACATCACTCTGACACATGCTCGGGTTAATATCTAGGAAGTGCCGTTTCAGCGAGAAGTTTCAAACGTGGCCAAGCGTAGTCGCTAAAACGGAATCGCCGTGGGTTTCGTTTTGTTTTCTTTCTCTGGTTTCTTTTTTTCCCTTTTCTTATACAAAACGAGGCCCTGACTCCAAATCATACCGTGTGAATCGGCCAGTCGCCGTCACATCGAGAGTAGCCCAAGAAGAACGAGATCTCTGGCACGGGGACGCTGTACAGAGGCAGGGGGCCGGACCCGAAGGCCCCGGCTCCCTGCCCGCCGAACTTAAGGTTCAAACGTTTTCAAAGGGGGAGGGGGTGGAAATTAGACGGAAATGAGATATCCAGAGTCCATGCAAATCAAGTCCTTGGATGGAGGTGATGGATTTCGGCATGGCTGTGGCTTTTTCAGGCAGCTGAAGTTAAAAGGGGGGGGGGGGAGGCGGGGGGAGGGGGGGGGGCGTGCGTGCAGAGACGAGGAGTCGGATCGGGATCCCCGTCCCGACCCCGCACCGACACCCCCGACCCGAGAACGGGCCGGACACCCCCGTCTCCCCCGGGACGGGGCGGGGGGGGGGGGGGGGGAGGTGTCCCTCTTCGGTCCCCCGCCCCGCCCCAACGCCAGTCCTCTTCTGGCCCCTAACAGATCTCTATTGTCCTGGGCGAGAAGGCGGCCGCCATGTCCGAGAGGGCCGTCGAGCCGCCGAAGGGGCCGGCCACGCCCGGGGCGGCGAAGCCGGGGACCCCCGGGGCCGGGAAGGCGGAGGCGATGGAGGAGAACGTGGAGGCGATGGAGGGCGAGGGGAAGCCGCTGTGGGCCGGGGACGGGTAGGACGACGAGGAGCCGGGGGACGGGTAGGAGGTGGGGGCCGGGGACGGGTACGAGGCGCCGACGGAGGAGGAAGAGGAGGAGGAGGAGGAGGAGGAGGAGTAGGAGAGGGGCGGGAGCGAGGAGGCGGGCAGGGCCGGGGCGGCGACGACCGCCGGGCCCTTGTCCGCCTTCTTGTCCTTCTGCCGCAGGTGGATCTTTGTGTGTCTCTTGCGCTCGTCGCTGCGGGCGAATTTGCGGCCGCAGATGTCGCAGGCGAAGGGCTTCTCGCCCGTGTGCGTCCGGATGTGGGTGGTCAAGTGGTCGCTGCGGCTGAAGTTGCGCATGCAGATGCGGCACTGGAAGGGCTTCTGGCCCGTGTGGATGCGGATGTGCCGGGTCAGCTCGTCCGAGCGGGAGAAGCGCCGGTCGCAGGACTCCACGGGGCAGGCGTAGGGCCGCTCGTGGGGCGGGGTCTTGCTGGGCCTGTTGGGGTACTTGCGCAGGCGGCCGGGCTTGGCCGCCTGGGCCGGGTAGGCCGCCCCGAGGGGCTTGGGGTCCTGCGAGCCCGTCTGCGTGGCGAAGGCCTTGATGGTGGACAGGGGCGTGAGCGACAGCTGCGGGCCCCGGCCCTCGGGGGCGGCGAACGGCTTCTGCTCCGCCGGGCCCAGCTCCCCCTGCCCCTGCCCCTGCCCCGGCGGGAACAGGTAGTCCGGGATCACGGGCACCTGGAAGCCGGCCTTGGCGCCGGGGTAGGCCGGGGGCGGCGGGTACTGCAGGCCGCCGGGCCCCCCCGGGGGCGGGGGGAAGGCCGGGGCCTCGGGGAAGAGGTCGGCGCCGGCCGCCGGGAACGTGGGGGCGGCCGAGTAGACGGGGCCGTTCTCCGTCGACTGGACGGCGCAGCTCGGCGGGGGGCTCTGCGAGGCGGAGGAGGCCGGCGAGGCCGAGGCGGCCGGCGGGTTGGTCACGCTCACCAGCCCGCTGACCAGGCTGAACAGGGGCTCCGGCCACAGGGGGTTGGCCCCGTTGGGCGCCGGCTCCAGGGAGAAGCGGCCCGTGTAGGCGATGGGCGGCAGGCGGGTCGTCTGGTTGGGGTAGCCGGGCTCCGCCAGCCCCTTCTCGGCGCCCAGGGAGATGTCGGGGAAAGTGTCTAGGTGGACGAGAGGGGAGAGACAGACGGAGAGCGGCGGCGTTACTCGGGGTGGGGTCGGGTCTCGGGGGACGGGGAGGTTCCGGGGGGGCGTCGCGGGGGGCCCGGTTAATAATCGACGGCGGCAGATCGCGACGTTCCTGGAAGGCCTCCGGCGGCAGAGCCCTCCTCGACAACAGCTGACGCAAATACGGAGAACCCCCCTCCACTGCAGCTCCCCGGGCTCCGCATCGGCGGCCAGCGGGGGCATCCCCTCCTCTCCCCGGCCCGTCCCCGGGACCCCCCACCCCCGCCGGGCATCCCCGGGCATCCCCAGCCGGACCCCTCGGGCTCCCTCCGGCCGCTGCGGGCGGCCGGGCGGCCGGGCGGCCGGGCGGGGCACCGTGCCGACGCTCCCTCGCTCGGCAAAACAAGCCCCCCCCTCCCCCTCCATCACCACCCCCGCAGCCCCAGAAACCGCCTCTGAGCCCCTCCCCGCCAACACACCCCAGGGGGAGGAGGGGGGAACGGGGGGGGGATGGGGGGAAGGAAAGGGGGGGGAAGAGGGTTGGGGGAGAAAGGGGGGGTTGGGGGAGAAAGGGAGGGGGGGCTGAGGGGGGAGAGAGGAAGGGGGGGCTGGGGGGGAGAGAGGAAGGGGGGGTTGGGGGGGAGAAAGGAAGGGGGGGCTGGGGGGAGAAAGGAAGGGGGGCAAGGGGGGAGAAAGGACGGGGGGTCTGGGGGGGACAAAGGAATGGGGGGCTGGGGGAAGAAGGGGGGAGCTGGGGGGAGAAAAGAGGGGAGCTGGGGGGAGAAAAGGGGGGGCTGGGGGGAGAAAGGAAGGGGGGGCTGGGGGGAGAAAGGAAGGGGGGGCTGGGGGGAGAAAGGAAGGGGGGGCTGGGGGGAGAAAGGAAGGGGGGGCTGGGGGGAGAAAGGAGGGGGGCTGGGGTGGAGAAAGGAGGGGGGCTGGGGTGGAGAAAGGGGGGGCTGGGGGGGAGAAAGGAAGGAGGGGTTGGGGGAGAAAAGAAAGGGGGGCCGGGGGGAGAAAAGGGGGGCCTGGGGGAGAAAAGAAGGGGGGCTGGGGGGAGAAAAGGAAGAGGGGGCTGGGGGGAGAAAGGAAGGGGGGGCTGGGGGGAGAAAGGAGGGGGGGTTGGGGGAGAAAAGAAAGGGGGGCCGGGGGGAGAAAAGGGGGGCCTGGGGGAGAAAAGAAGGGGGGCTGGGGGGAGAAAAGGAAGAGGGGCTGGGGGCGGAAGGGGGGGTCTGTGGAGAGAGAGGGGAGGCTGGGGGTCCCCCCTCCCGCCCCCGGGGCCCCCGCGGACGAGGCCGGACGCGGCGCGGGGGAGGGGGGTGTCCCGGCGGGCCCGGCCGGCGAGGGCGCGGCGCTTTTTACCTGCGGCCAGGTGTTCGAAGTGCTGCTCGCCGGCCTCGCCCGCGGGGGGGAAGCCGCCGCCGCCGCCGCCGCCGCCGCCCGCCGGCCCCGCTGCTCCCGCTGCTCCCGGTCCGGCCGGTCCGGCGGCGTCGGGGGCGAAGGGAGCCCCGGCGGAGCCCAGCAGCATCATCTCCTCCAGCTTGGGGTAGTTGTCCAGGGCGGGGGAGGAGTGCGGGAAGGGGCCGAACGGGTCGGCCAGGGCCAGCGGCGCCAGCAGCTGCAGCTCCGCCTTGGCCGCCGCCATGGGGGGCGTCGGGGGGGGGGGGAGGGGGGGTCCCGGGAGGGGGAGGGGGGTGTCCCGGGGGGGGGGGTCCCGCGGGGGGGGGGGCGGGTCGGGCTGGTCCTGCGCGGCCGGTGCTGCGGCGTCTCTCCGGCGCCTCCCCCGCCGCCGCCGCCGGCTCGGCCTCCATATAAAGGGTCCGGGCGGCGCGGCCCCGCCCCCGCCGTGACGTACATGGCCATATTTGGGAGGGAGGAAGCCCTTATATGGCAGGGCGGGAACGGGAGGACCCCCCGCGTGACGTCACGCGCCCCCCCCTCCCCCCTCCGGCCGCGCGCTCCGCTCGCTGCGCTCGGACGGGGATCCCGGGGACGCCGCCATCCCTCCCTCCCTCTTTCCCCTCTCTCCCCTCCTCCCGCTCCCGCCGGAAGCCCCCGCCGCCATATTAGGCGCTGCCCATATAAGGCCGGTTCCGGCGGGGGATCCTTCCTGGGCCTTATATGGCGCTTCCGGGACCCTCGCGCCCCGGACCGCGCGCCGCCTCCTCCTCCTCCCCCCCTCCCCCCGACCAGCTGGCGCGCATGCGCGCGCTCTCCCTCCTCCTCCTCCCTCCCCCCTCCCCCCTCTCCGCCGGGAGGAGCGGGAGGGCCCGCGAGCGCGCCCCTGTGCGCGCCCCCGCCCGGGGCCGTGAGAACCAGGGGAGGGGGGGAGGAGGAGGAGGAGGAGGCCACTGAGGACGCGGCGGCTGTCCCGGAGAAAGCGGGGAGAAACCGAGGCAGCCCCGCCCCCACCTTTAGGGGAGGGGAGACCCGTGCCCCCCCCCCCCACCATTGGGGGAGGGGAGATCATTTCCCGCCCCCACCTTTGGGGGAGGGGAGATCCACTCCCCCACACTACCTTTTGTGGGGGAGACCCATTCCCCGCCCCCACCTTTGGGGGAGGGCAGATCCATCCCCCCCACCCCCTTGGGGGAGGGGAGATCCACTCCCCCTCCCACCCTTGAGGGAGGAGAGATCCACCCGCCCCCACCTTTTTGGGGGGGAGACCCATTCCCCCCCCCCACCTTTGGGGGAGGGCAGATCCATCCCCCCCACCCCCTTGGGGGAGGGGAGATCCACTCCCCCTCCCACCCTTGAGGGAGGAGAGATCCACCCGCCCCCACCTTTTTGGGGGGGAGACCCATTCCCTCCCCCCACCTTAGGGGGAGGAGAGACCCATTCCTTCCCCCCACCTCCGGGGGAGGGGAGACCCATCTCCCCCACCTTAGGGGGAGGGAAGACCCATCCCTCTCACCTTAGGAGGAGGGGGAGACCCCTCTCCCCCCGTTCTGGGGGAGACCCATTCCCCCCCCCAACCTCTGGGGGAGGGGAGACCCACCCCCCCACCTTAGGAGGAGGGGGAGACCCATCCCCCCCATCTTTAGGGGAGGGGGAGACCCTTCCCTCCCCCCCCCCCAGGGTCTGCAGGGGAGAGCAGAGGGGTTTCCCCTCCCCTCCCCCTCCCCCTCCCCAGCCCGGCCTGGCTGCCCACCTCCTCCGGGCTGCCCCCCGGGGCCGGTCCTGGGGGGGGAGGGCAGGGGGCCGCCGACGCAGTGAGCGCGCAGTGAGCAGGCGCCGCCCGCCCCGCATCCCCCTCCCTCCTTCCCTCCCCCTCCAGAATAATAATTGCAGCTTTCCTTCAGCTCCTACTATGTGCCAAGCACCGTACTAAGCGCTGCTGGGGTAGAGACGAGGTCATCGGGTTTGTGCAAAGCACCGCCCCGAGGATCCCAGGCGATCAGCTCGTCCCACCTGGGGCTCACGGTCTAATAATAACGTTGATATTTGTTAAGCGCTTACTAGGTGCAGAGCACTGTTCTAAGCGCCGGGGGAGATTCCCCCACGAGGGAACTGAAGCGTGGAGAAGTGAAGTGACCGGCCCAAAGTGACACAGCCGACGAGCGGAGGAGCCGGGATTCGAACCCACGACCTCTGACTCCCCAGCCCGGGCTCTTTCCGCTGAACCCCGCCGAATGCGGCGCCTGACACATAATAAGCGCTTAACGAAGACCTTAAAGAAATGAGATTCGTGATGAGGAAGGGATCTGGGCAACTAAAAGACCCCGGCCAAGTTCGAGGTCTCGATAGTCCTGGGCCCGGGTATTGGGTATCGGGCTTATTATTTCCAGGATTTTTAGGATGAAAGCGAAATTGGAGAACCAGGGAGGTGACGGGGCAGTGTGAGTAGAGAGCCGATTCCGGGGGTCTAGATTTGAGAAGAAAAGCATTCATTCAATAGTATTTATTGAGCGCTTACTATGGGCAGAGCACTGTACTAAGCGCTTGGAACGAACAAGTCGGCCACAGATAGAGACGGTCCCTGCCGTTTGACGGGCTCACGGTCTAAAGAAAACAGTCTACAGAAAATCGACATCGTGAGCTGGAATGGGTAGTAAGAGTTGATCTTGCTTCAACTTAGATGATTCCATCACAGCGGGTCATCGTCAGAATGGTTAACGCTCTGTCCGGATCAAAGTCCCGGGGGTCCGGGTTCCGTCCGGGGGTTGGCGGGGGAAGACCCCCAGCCCTCCAGCGCGACGTCCCGGGTGCTCGCTCCCTCGTCCTGCTGGAGTCTCTCCCTCCCGCACTTGGCCTTCCAACCACAAACTGGGGAAACCGAGTCCCACCCTCTCCAACCGGCGACCAACCCTTCCCCTCGTTACTGCCTCATATTCTTTGTTCGAGTCTTCCCGGAGAAGATACTGGATTCACCTCAGGAGACCCTCCCCGGTGCCCACTTCAGGGTTTCGTACCCCGGAAGCCCCCTTGACGGACCGCTAGAAGGCAGGGGGTCTTACGGTTTCCTCCTTAATAACCCTAATAATAATAATAATAGCACTGATAAGGAGCATAGTGGAACGAGCGTGGCATTGGAGCTTGGTGCTCTAGCCTGCTAGGTGAACTTGGGCAAGTCCGCTTCTGTTACCTCAATTTTCTCCTCCAGAAAATGGGGAGAAAGTACCCCCCCTCGCTCCGAGACCCGTGGCTGCGTGTGGGATCGAGATTGGGTCTGAGCTGACTTTCTGGTATTGTCCCCCCACAGTTAATAAACGGAGTGGTTAATAAACATTATGGTGAACACCTTGAACCCGTTTAGGAAATTCGATTTCTCAGAGAGCTTTCACATGAGCTCTCATATTTTCTTCCCACGCCATCTCAGGGGCGGAGTCGTTAACACCCTCACTTTACAGGTGGCGAGACCGAGGCCGCAAAGCTGGTCAGTGGCCGACCTGGGACTAATAATAATAATAATAATTATAGTGATAATTTTGGGATTTGTTAATCGCTTACTATGTGCCGGGCACCGTACTAATCGCTGGTTTGGCTACAAGCCAGTTGGGTTGGATTCACTCCCTGTCCCGCGTGGGGCTCGCGGTCTTAATCCCCATTTTCCAGATGAGGTCGCTGAGGCCCAGAGAAGTGAAATGACTTGCCCAAGGCTACGCAGCAGACGGGCGGCAGAGCCGGGATTAGAACCGACTCCCGGTCCCGCCCGCTACCCACTACGCCATGCCGCTTCCCTAGAATGTAGGCCTTTAGGGCTCAGAAATTCCTGCTCTTTCGACTGGTCTCCTTTGGGCCCAGGGAAGTGCACGCGGTGCGCTGCGCGTAGTAAGTGCCCAATAAATACCCAGCAAGTGCCCAATAAATACCACCTCGGCCCTCCTGGATTCCCCTGTTTATTTAGAGAAGCAGCGTGGCTCAGTGGGAAGAGCCCGGGCTTGGGAGTCAGACGTCATGGGTTCGAATCCTGCCTCTGCCACTTGTCAGCTGTGTGACTCCGGGCGAGTCATTTAACTTCTCTGTGCCTCAGTGTCCTCATCTGTAAAATGGGGATTAAGACTGTGAGCCCCACGTGGGACAACCGGATCACCCTGTATCTACCCCAGTGCTTAGAACAGTGCTCGGCACATAGTAAGCGCTGAACAAATGTTAACACTGTTATTATTATTTGTCATTGACTAATTTACCCACTTGTGTTTCTCTTCCTCATTCATTCGGTCCTATTTATTGAGCACTTACTCCGTGCTAATGGAAAGAGCCGGGGCCTGGGAGTCAGAAGATTGTGGCTTCTCATCCCGGCTCCGCCACTTGTCTGCGGTGAGACCCTGGGCAAGTCATTTCACTTCTCTTTGCCTCAGTGACCTCATGTGGAGCGTGGGGATTGAGAATGTGAGCCCCAACGTGGGACAGGGACTTTGCCCAACTCGATCGGCTTGAATCAACCCCAGTGCTTAGTAGAGCGCCTGGCACATAGTAAGCGCTGAACAGATACCGTAATTATTAGTAATAGCATTATTTTACCTGATAACACTGATGACCATAGCATCTATTAGGCATTTCCTCCGTGCCTCAGCCCTGTGGCAAGCAGCATTGTTTAGCCTTAATCAGAAATGATAGAAGCCCTTTTGAGTGCAGGGCTCTGAAAGAGGTGCTTGGGAAGTAACCAAAGACAGATCTCAAAGCCCTCAAGGAGCTTGCTGTCGAATCGAGGAGAAAGCAGCCTTAACCATAGGAATAAACCGCAGATAAGTTAGAGAAGATAGAATTTACAAATACATATATATATATATATAAAAAACAGTGCTTGGCACATAGTAAGTGCTTAACAAACGCCAATATATATAATAACGGTGGTATTTGTTAAGCGCTTACTATGGGCCGAGCTCTATTCTAAGCGCTGGGGTAGAAACGGGGTAATCAGATTGTCCCACATGAGGCTCACAGTCTTAATCCCCATTTTACAGATGAGGTTACTGAGGCACAGGGAAGTGAAGTGACTTTAGCTGACAAGGGGCAGAGCCGGGATTCGAACCCGTAACCTCTGACTCCCAAGCCCGGGCTCTTTCCACTGAGCCATGCTGCTTCCCATGTTTAAGTGTATATATATATATATATACATATATATATATATACACACTTACTCCTTAGACTATAAGCCCCATGTGGGACAGGGTTATGTGACACATAGAAAGCGCTTAACAAATACAACGACTAAAATAATATTAATAATATGCACCTTTATACACGTGTTTACATATACATTTATGAAAGTATTCCTTAGGGTCTATTATACACACATACTATTACACACAAAGACATGTGTAGATTACAGAAACATCCATATTACATGTATTATATGAATGCAATAGGCCCAAAATACAAATGATATTAGTCAGTCGTATTTATTGAGCTCACAGTCTAAGCAGGAGGGAGAACAGCTGTTTTATCCGCATTTTAAAGTCGAGGAAACGGAGGCCCAGAGAAGTGAAGCGACTCGCCCGAGGTCACGCAGCAAGCCGGGGTTAAAACTGAGGTCCTCTGACTCCCGGGCCCTTGCTCTTTCCATTAGGCCGCACTGCTTCTAGTAATAACAATAACAACAATAATAATAATGAATAATAATAATCGTGGTATCTGTTAAACACTTACTCTGCACTGGGTATATTCATTCATTCATTCAATAGTATGTACTGAGCGCTTACTGTGTGCAGAGCACTGGACTAAGCGCTTGGAATGTCCAATTTGGCAACAGATAGAGACCATCCCCGCCCACTGACGGGGGAGACACGTGGCAAAGGAAAACTGAACGAAACCAAAACAAGACTTGGGTTGGACACAGTCCCACCTGGGGCTCCCGGTCTTCAACCCCATTTTCCAGGTGAGAGAACTGAGACCCAGAGAAGTGAAGTGACTTGCCCAGGTCACCCAGCAGACGAGTGGCAGAGCCGGGATTGGACTGTTTCCCCTCTCCCGCGGACGAGGGAGAGACCGAGGCCCCGTTTGTGGAGCCGGAGCCTGCAGGATGGGGCTCGAGTTCGGCTCTCGCCAGGCCGACCGTTTCCCCATCATTGTTCTCTGGCCGGAACGGACGGACGGACGGAGATTTCCAAGCCCTTTTCGCTGGCTCCGTCCCAAGCTCCCGTGGAGGAAGGAAGGGCGGGGACGGGGGCTCTCGGCCCACTGGCGGAGTCGGCCCCGCTCGTTGGAGGTGCCCGTTCCACCTGTTGTCTCCTGCTCACCGCTCCCAGGGAGCGAGGGAAGAGCCGGCCTGCCCCCTACCACCCCCGTCATTCATTCATGATGGTACTTGTTAAGCGCTTACTAGGTGCCGAGCACTGGTCTAAGTGCCGGGGTAGAGGATGATAATATAATAATGATAACGGTGTTGGTCAAGCACTTACTATGTGCCAGGCACTGTACTAAACGCTGAGGTAGATACGAGCAAATGGGGTTGGACACAGTCCCTGTCCCACGTGGGGCTCACAGTCTTAATCTCCATTTTACGGATAAGGGAACGGAGGCCCAGAGAATAATAATGTTGGTATTTGTTAAGCGCTTACTCTGTGCAGAGCACTGTTCTGAGCGCTGGGGTAGACACAGGGGAATCAGGTTGTCCCCCGTGGGGCTCACAGTCTTCATCCCCATTTTACAGATGAGGGAACTGAGGCGCAGAGAAGTAAAGTGACTTGCCCAAGGTCACGCAGCAGTCTAGCGGTGGAGCCGGGATTAGAACCCGCGACCCCTTCGGACGCCCAGGCCCGGGCTCTAGCCACTACGTCATGCCGCTTCTCATGATAAAAGTGAATCGGGTTAGACACAGTCCCTGTCCCACTTGGGGCTCACGTTCATTCATTCGATCGTATTTATCGAGCGCTTACCGTATGCGGAGCACTGCGCTAAGCGCTTGGGAGAGGACAGTATGACCATAACCAGACCAAACTGGGCCTCAGTTTCCTCCTCTGTAAAATGGGAATTGGTTACTTCTTCTCCCTCCTACTTAAACTGTGAGGCCCAGGGGGGACGGGACCGTGTCCAATCTAATTATCCCAGATCTTGAACCTACCCCGGAACCCAGATCCCGTACCGACGCCATCGCTCAGTACGCTGCTTGGCAATCCATCGATCCATCTGGTATTTATTGTAATAATGTTGGTATTTGTTAAGCGCTTACCGTGTGCGGAGCACTGTTCTAAGCGCTGGGTCATACAGAGTAATCAGGTTGTCCCACATGAGGCTCACAGTTAATCCCCATTTTTACAGCTGAGGTAACTGAGGCACAGAGAAGTGAAGTGACTTGCCCACAGTCACACAGCCGACAAGTGGCAGAGCCGGGATTCGAACCCATGACCTCTGACTCCCAAGCCCGTGCTCTTCCCACTGAGCCACGCTGCTTCTCAACTGTAAGCTCCCCGTGGGCCGGAATCACATCTATCAAATCCGCTGTTCGATAAATGCCATTGACTGATTGAGCGCTTCCTGCGTGCAGGGCACTGGGCTAAGCGCTCGGGGGAGTGCAGTACCACAGAGTCGGTAGACCCGTTCCCAGCCCACGAGGAGTTTACTACGGTCAAGATGGGGAGGCGGACGTTAAAATGAATCAGGGGAGACGGACATTAAAATGAGTCGTCGTCATCGTCACCGTCAACGGTGTTTACTGAGCGCTTACTGCGTGCAGAGCACTGTACTAAACACTGGGGAGAGTACAGTACGGCAGAGTTGGTAGACACATTTCCTGGTTTCAGTCCAGAGGTGCGAGACATTCAATATGAATAAAGAATTTATAATACGTAATTTGCTATAGGACGGGGGGAAATGACAGAGTGCAAGGTGGTGTTCCACGGTTATTATTACTAGGCTCATTTTTAGTCAGGCGCTTACTACGGTGCTCACGGTAAGCACTCAAGAAACTCTATCGATTGATGGATATTAGTTCCTCCCTCCCCCCTTGCCTTAAGAGGAACCAAGCTGAGGGAAAGAGAAGCTGCATGCCCTAGTGGAAAGAGCTCCGGGCCCGGGAGCCAAAAGGACCTGGGTTCTAATCCTGCCCCCGCCACTCGTCTGCTGTGTGACCTTGGGCAAGTCACCTCACTTTTCTGGGCCTCAGCGACCTCATCTGGAAAACGGAGGTGGAGACGGTGAGCCCCAGGTGGGCCAGGAACTGTGTCCAACCTATTTAGCTTGTATCTATCCCAGCGTTTAGAACAGTGCCTGGCATATAGTAAGGGCTTAACAAATACCATTTTTAAAAAAAAGACGTTTGTAGACCCTCCGAAGGGGCTGCCTCCCCTTCCCTCCCCGACCCCGATCCCGCCCATCTCCCGGCAGCCAATAAATCGTCACCGGAGCTTGAAGGGCGACGGATGGGTCTGCAGGTTGGTAACCTCGGGGCCCTTTCTGCGAGCTTACTTTAGCAAAGTCTGAGCGCCCCAGAGGTATGGGGAGGACCCCCTTTCTCCCCCAACCCCCCTACCCGCCAACCACCAAGGAGCGTTTAGGTCAGGGTTGGTGTTTTCACTCAGATTTTCCTAGGGAAGACTGGGTGGAGTGGAAAACAAGAAAGAAATCGAAGCTCACGTTTGAGTGGAAAGTCGAGTCAGCTGTAAACATCCTCCGCTCTGGCCCGGGGTGCCGGCCTGCTCCGCTGAGGGTGTCAAAATTGTTCTATCAGAAAGGAAAACATAACCTTTTTTTCCACCCCAGTTTCCTCCCCTCCTCCCCGGCCCCCCTACCACGTCAGCAGCCACCACGGCCGACCGGGCCTGTGGTTTCCCGCCGGGGCCGCGGTGACACAGGAAGTGATTCTCCGTCAGACTTTCCGAGCGCTCACGACGCGTCGGGCCGGGGCCGGCGGATCCCCCTCCTGCGACTCCCCGAACGATTTCCATCCAGCCCCGGCCCCTGCTCGCCATTCCCAGGCCCGACGGGGTCTCCCGGAGCTGATCCGAGATTCCCCACGATGGGGGAATCGTTGTCGGAGCCTCTGGAAGAGCCGTCTGGCTGTCTGGTTTTAATCCCGGCTCTGCCACGTGTCTGCTGTGTGACCTTGGACAAGTCGCTTCACTTCTCCGGGTCTCAGTGACCTCATCAGTAAAATGGGGATGAAGAGTGGGAGCCCCACGTGGGACTGGGACTGGGACCAACCTGACTACCTTGCATCTATCCCAGAGCTTAGAACGGCGCTTGGCACAGAGTAAACGCTTAGCAAGCACCATAATTACCATCATTATTATCCTTATTATCAATCTGGAGGGCCTGAAGGGGACGGAATTGGGGGGGAGGGCAGGGGAGGCCACGGATGGGGTGGGTGGAGACAGAAAGACAACCGGATAATTGTGGCCAATCGGTCCATCCGTCCCGGGGATTTATTGAGCGCTTACTGTGTGCAAGGCACTCAGTAAGCTCTTGGGAGAATCCAGTAGAACAATAAACAGACACATTCCCTGCCCACAACGAGTTTACAGTCTGGAGGGATGAGCTTACGGTCTAGAGGAACCAGACCAGCAGACCGAGGGTTTGGAAAAGTACAATAAAATAGAGTTGGTCAACATAATCCCTGTCCACAGTGTGCTTAGAGTCTCCAGAGGAAGACATCACAGATAGGGGAAGAATTCCAGATAGGGGAAATAGCATATCAGGCTACGGACATAAGTGCAGTGAGGCTGGGGTCAGTATCAAAGTGCTTAAGGGCAATTTGGATGTGTGCCCTTGAATCTGTGACCTCTGAACATTCGATATCAGCCCCATTCACTCACACGATCGTCTTTATTGAGCGCTTACTGCGTGCAAGGTACCGTATTAAGTGGTTGGGAAAGTACAACCCAACAATAACCAGCTGCATTCCCTGCCCACAGCGAGCTCACGGTCTAGAGGGGAAGACAGACAGCAGTATGCAGAAATAAACAAATAAATAACAGAGCTATACATTTGGGCTGTGGGGCTGGGATGGGGGATGAATGAAGGGAGCCAGGCAGGGCGATGCAAAAGGGAGTGGGAGAAGAGGAGAGGAGGGTTTAGTCAGGGAAGGCTTCTTGGAGGAGATGGGCCTTCGATAAGACTTCGAAGTGGAGGGGAGCAATCGTCTGCCTGAAATGAGGGACGGGGGGGACGTTCCAGGCCAGAGGTAGGATGTGGGCGAGAGGACGGCGGCGAGACAGATGTGATCGAGGTACAGTGAGAAACCCCACCCCCAACCCCGCGGCCCTTACGTACGGATCTCTGAATGATTTATTATAAAGGACTCATTTATTCATATAAACGTCTAGCTCTAGGCTGTGTATGGGCAGGGAATGTGTCCGCTAATTCTGTGGTACTGTCCCAAGCACTCAGAACTGCGCTCTGCGCAGAGTAAGCGCTCAATAAATACAGTTGATTGATTAAGGGATCCACAACCAGATGCATAGTCAGCACAGAGGGGAGGGCGATTGTTCAGCGCCTACCATGTGCTATGCCCTGTGGCTGATACAGGATAATCCGATTGGACGCAGACCCTGTCCCACAAGGGGCTCACAGTCCACGTAGGAGGGAGAACGAGGTTTTCGTCTCCATTTAAAGGTGAGGAAACTGAGGCTCAGAAAACTTAAGCGACTTGCCCAAGGTCACCCAGCCGGCAAGTGACGGAGCTAGGATTAGAACCCAGATCCTCTGACTCTCGGGCCCGGACTCTTTCCGGTAGGCCACGCTGCTTCTCCATGGAAAGAGAGGCAGAGATGGAGAGAGAAAAGCAGAGAGAAGGGAGGGAGACTGAGGCAGGAAGCGGAAAAGCAAAATGCATCCAGCCTGTGCTCTCTTCATCTCTGGATGGCCCTCACTCATAAACTCCCCTCTGACCCACATCCGGGAATGCCCCATCTTTGCCCTTCTTCAAGGCAATCCATCAATCAGTCCTATTTATTGAGCGCTTACTGTGTGCCGAGCACTGGACTAAGCGTTTGGGGGAGTACAGTTATAACAAAGTTGGTAGACACATTCCCTTGCCCACAACGAGCTCATACTCTAGCGGGGGAGACAGATATTAATAGAAAGAAAGAATTTACAGATATGGGCATAAGAGCTGTGGGGCAGAGGGAGGGGTGAGTAAAGGGAGCCCATCAGGGCGACGCAAAAGGGAGCGGGAAAAGAAGAAAAGGAGGGCTTAATCAGGGAAGGCCTCTAGGAGGAGATGGGCCTTCGATAATAATAATAATAATGATGATGATGATGCTATTTGGTAATAAGACTTTGAAGGTGGGGGAGAGTGGTGGTCTGCTCAGAGGCAGAGGGATGGATGAGATGACCTTCCTAAGGTCTATCCTAGCTGGAGGATTTTAGGAGGGAAACGACGGGGATCCAGGCGGGATTCCGGCTTTAGCCGGATTTAACCGGGGTGAGGAGGGGGACCCGGGGGCGGGCGGACTGGAGGGTCAGGACCCCCACGGCCCCCTTCCCAGCCCCCAGGATCAGGATCCCTGAAAGGACGTTCAATGCCAAGCGGCTTCCTTCCTACGGATCCCTTTGTGCTTTCCGGCAAAGCCCCAGCGTTTCCAGAAACGTCTGAAGGCAGAGGGAGGAGACAGAGCAGAACCTTACATAAAAGCACACGGAGGGGACGGAACAGGCTCTCTGAGGTTTCTTTCTTTCTTTTTTTCCTCTCTTCTCTAAAAACCCATTCCAAAAGCTGAGCTAGAAAGCGCGGGGGCTCTGTCCCTCCCTCCGCGGCCCCCTCTCTCCCGCCCCCCACCAGGAACGCCAGCGAGGCCCGTTCTCGGTCAGTTGGAGCCGGTCGGGGGGAAGCGAGACTCTTTCCTAGCCGACGGAGTCCTCCCGCATCCCTTCGGAAGAAGCGACGCGGTCTAGAGGGAAGAGCCCGGGCCGGGGAGTCGGGAGACCTGGGTTCTAATCCGGGCACCACCGCTCGCCTGCTGGGTGACCTTGGGCAAGTCGTTTATCTCAGTCTCCTCCTCTGTGAGATGGGGATTCAATTGAACCCCGTGTGGATCCGGCTGATAAGGCTGAGGAGAAACAGTGTGGCCTAGTAGAAAGCTCAAGGGACAGGGTTCTCATCCCGGCTCCACCACCACCTTGCCGCGTGACCTTAATCAATCGATGGTATTTATTTTGTGCAGAGCATTCCCACGGCACTTATTACCTATCTGCCATTTATTTCTTTATATTATTGTCTGTCTCCCCTTCTAGACTGTAAGTTCACTGTGGGCAGAGAATGTGCCTGTTATAGTGTCGTATCGTCAGTACAGGGCTCCGCACACAGTAAACGCTCGATAAATGTGACTGACTGATTGGCTGACTCATTAAGAGCTCGGAAGAGTATAATGCAACGGAATTAGCGGACGCATTCCCCGTCCATAACGAGCTTACTTAGGCAAGTCACTTGGCTTCTCTGGGCCTCAGTTTCTCCGTCTGTGAAATGGGGATTCAAGACCCGTTCTCCCTCCTCCTTAGCCTGTGAGCCCCATGTGGGGCAGGGACTGTGTCCGACCTGATTAACTGGGGTCTCCTTCAGTACTTGGCTCAACAAATAGCGTGTCTTAGTAGAAGCGGGATGACCTAGTGGTCAGTGCTCGGGCCCCGGAGGCAGAAGGACCTGGATTTTAATCCCGGCTCCGCCCCTTGTCTGCCGTGGGACCTTGGACAGTAAAATGGGGGTTAAATCCTCCTCCCTCCTACTTAGACCGTGAGTCTGTTGTGGGCCGGGGACTGTGTTCAACCTGATAAACTCGTATCTACCCCAGTGGTCGGACATAGTACGTGCTTAGCAAAAGTACCATATAAAAATACCACGATCATTATTATTACCCCTGTTGTTATTATTGTCATCCCTGACCACAGCTCTCCCACCCGGGAGGCTTTCCTGCCTCTCTCCTGCTCCATCCCAGCAGCCCCCCAGAGACAGTGGGGGGAGGGGAGTTGGAGAGGCCTAAACTGCCCCCCCCCCCCCCGCCCCCAAACCCCCGATTCCCCAGGGCAGGCCGGGTCCTGCCACCCCCAGACCAGAAGAAAGCCAAAAAACATCCAGGTAGCCCCTCACAGCTAAAGATCCAGGAGATACAACGCCCACGACACACACACACACAACGCTGACGACATCAGCACTCTATCCGGACGCAGGCCCAGATGCTGGGGGATTGCTGGAATGGGGCAAATGGATCCGGGTGCAGGTAGTCTGGGGGGGGATGAGGGGCTGGGATTTAGAGTGAGGGTGGGGGTGGGTGTCCTCTGCTTGAAGAAGATTCATTCATTTGTATTTATCGATTGCTTACTGTGTGCAGAGCACTGTACTGAGCGCTTGGGAGAGGACAATATAACAATGGACAGACATGTTCCCTGCCCAGAATGAGCTACTTTGTATGGGGAGGTTCTCACCCTCAGTGACTGAAAAGGACAAGAATAATAACGGTGGTTGTTGAGCGCTTACTATGAGTCAAACACCGGGCTCAGCGCCGGGGTAAATGCAAGTTCAGCAGGTCAGACGCAGTCCCTGTCCCACATGCGGCCCACGGTCCAAGAGGGAGGGAGACCAGGAAGCTAAGCCCCATTTTACGGAGGAGGAGACCGAGGCCCTGAGAGGCAGAGTGACTTGCTCAAGGTCGCACAGTAGACAAATGACAGAGCGCAGGTGTTCTGACTCCCAGGCCCGGGCGCTCCGGGCTAGGCCTCTCTGCTTCCCACGCGAGCACACAGGCCGCCCCTCGTTGCGCCGAGGTGTCTGTTGCTTGCTGGGTTTGGGCTCTCGCCTCCCGGCCCCACCAGGCTGCAGCTTTCGCATCTTCTGCAGGGGATGAGCCGCTCCTCTCCGGATCGCAGCCTTCCCGGCTGGTCCGTCTGAGGCTACCGGCTCCCCGGTTTCAGGGTCCCTGGCTAAGTTTCCGGCCCCCTTAATTTGAGCGGCGATCAGGAGGGCCGTCCATCCCCCCCGCGCCGGGGGCTCCCGGGCCTGGCCTGAAACGGGGCCGCCCCACCCCCCGTCCACCCTCCTGGGCCCGGGACGGGAGATGGACCTCCCAGGAGAGGACTCGGGAGCGGGGCCGGGTTCTCGCTAACTGGGTTTCCCCTCCCGCCGACTTCTCCAAGGAGGCTTCAGGTCTCCTTCTCCTCCTCCTCCTCCTCGTCCTCCCAGCGCCTTCCTGCTGGCAACTGTACAAGGCATTCTCGCTTTGGGGCTCTGAATCTAAATTGGGAGTGTGAAGTCGTCCCCTCCTCCCCCTTCTCCCTCTCCTGATTTAGCTTTTTATATTAAAGAGAGAGAGAGAGATGAGCTTGGTGGTGGCCACCCCCAGATCTCCCCAACCTCCCCCACCCCGGCTCCGCCTCGCCCAGAGTTGTCAGTCAGTGGGAGGGTCCCCCAGGCCCTCGGGAACTGAACCCAGATGAACTCCTCGCCTTCCCCCTTCCTAAGACCTTGAGCTCTCGAGGAGCCTCTTTTTCCCCGACCGCTTTCGCCGTGTCCTCGCGACATCCCTGGGAAGCGAGGAGCGGGATTCATCTCCCCCACTTTTACAGATGAGGACCCGGAGGCCCAGAGAGGTGAAGTGATTTGCCCGAGGTCCCACGGCGGGACCTTGCCCCAGCCAAGATGAGAGCTCGGGCCTCCTGATTACCAGACTGTCATAAATAATAATGACAGTGATTGTGGTATTTGCTAAGCTTTTAGTCTGTGTCTATAAGTATTAATAATAACAGTAATAATAATAACGGTATTTGTTAAGCTCTTACTGGGTGCCAAGCACTCTCCTAAGCTCTGGGGTAGATATGAGGTCAGCAGGTAGTGTCACGTGGGGCTCGCCGTCTTAATCTCCATTTTCCAGATGAGGTAACTGAGGCCCAGAGAAGTTAAGCGGCAGAGCCGGCATTAGAACCCACACTCTCTGACTCCCAGGCCCGTGCCCTTTCCACTAAGCCCCGCTGCTTCTCCATAATACCATAATAACAAATACCATAATGATCATGGTATCTGTTAAGCCCTTACTGTGTGCCAAGCACTGTTCTAAGCACTGGGGTAGAGCACTGTACTGAGCCCTGGGGTAGATACGATCGGAACAGATGGGACATGGGGCTCACGGTCTAAGCAGCAGAACAGGCACCGAACCCCCATTTTGCGGATGAGGGAAATGAGTCAGTTTATTGAGCTCTCATGTGTGTATAGCACTGTGCTAAGCGCTTGGAAGAGTTCCATTGACTATAACAGACACATTCCCTGCCCACAATGAGCTTACAGTCTAGGGGACTCCCCTCTCAGCCTCCTCTACCCCTCACACTCCCGGTGGGGCAGGACCAGGGCAGGGGAGGGGAGTAAGTGCTCAATAAATATGACTGGACGAATGAATGAACGAACGAATGAATGAATGAATGGGGTGGATCCAAGCCAATGGGGTTGGACCCAATCCCCGCCCCACATGGGGCTCCCAACTCCATCAGTTTCATCGAGTTTCATAGAGGCGGCCCGAAGGGCCAGCCGTTTTCGCGTGGAGTCAGCGCAACGGAACTGAAAACGGGGAAGTGGGGTTGAATCTTACAGCTCATTTGGCTCCCGTAAGTGCTATTTTAGTTCTCCATCCCCTGCCTGCCATCATCATCATTAGTGGTATTTACTGAGCGCTCACTGGGGGCAGAGCACCGTACTAAGCATTTGATAGAGGACGACAGAGTTGGTAGACACCTTCCCTTGCCTATGATGAGCTTACCGTCCCTTGTCTCTCCCCTCATTCGTTCATTCAGTCTTATTTATTGAGGGCTTACTGTGTGCAAAGAACTGTACTGAGCGCTTGGGAGAGTACAATATTGTGGAGGGCTCCCCACACCCATAAGCTCATTTTTTAAATGATATCTGTTAAGCAGCATGTCCCAGCGGCAAGAGCCCGGGCTTGGGAGTCAGAGGACGTGGATTCTAATCCCGGCTCCGCCACCTGTCTGCTGGGTGACCTGGGGCAAGTCACTTCGCTTCTCTGGGCCCCAGTCAACCTCATCTGTAAAATGGGGATGAAGACCGTGAGCCCCACGTGGCACCACCCGGTCACTCCAGCACTTAGTGCTTGGCACGTAATCGAATCCCCCGATTAGACCGGGATTGTGTCTCTCTGTTGCCGAATTGTCCATTCCAAGCGCTTAGTCCAGTGCTCTGCACATAGTAAGTGCTCAATCAATACTACTGAATGAGTGAATAGTAAGCGCTTGACAAATACCATCATTATTATCATTAATGGGACTACGTGCTGTACTAAGCACTGGGGTCGATACAAGCTAATCGGGTGGGCCACCGGGGGCTCACAGTCTTCATTCCCGTTTTCCAGATGAGGGGACTGAGGCCCAGAGAAGGGAAGTGACTGGCCCAAGGTCACCCAGCAGAGAAGTGGAGGAGGAGGAGGGATTTGAACCCAGGTCCTTCTGACTCCCAGGCCCGGGCTCTAACCATTGGCCGACTGGGCCGAATTAAGAAAGGCAGGCGCCCTGGAGACGGGCGCCACCTAGCGGCCACCCCTCAGCGCTGCAGACGCCGGCGGCCCTCGAAGGGGGTTTCTTGGCCCGGTCCTCCGCAAAACGCTCTGCTCTTCCTGAGCCCTGGACTAGGCGTTCGTTCATCCTTTCATTCAGTCGTATTGGATTGAGCAGTTACTAGGTGCAGAGCACTGTACTAAACGCTTGGAATGTCCAACTGGGCAACAGATGGAGACCATCCCCGCCCAACGACGGGCTCACGGTCTAATCGGGGGAGTCGGACAAAAACAAGACATTATCACGATAGAATCGAGGGGATGGACACCTCATTAACAAAATAAATAGGTAATAAAGAATATATCCACATGAGCACAGTGCTGAGGGGAAGGGGGAAGGGGCGTTGGGGCCCAACGGTTCCGTGGCCAAGTCTGGAGAGCGAAGCTGTCCAATTGACCCATAACCAGACAAGCAGCGACGGTAGCTACGTATTTATATTTATATTCATGTCGTCTAACTCTGTTCTGTTTGACTCCCCCAAGCGCTTAGTACAGTGCCTGGGAGTCAGAGGGACCTGGGTTCTAATCCCGGCTCCGCCACGTATCTGCTGGTTGACCTCGGGTGAATCACCTCACTTCTCTGGGCCTCCGTTCCCTCATCTGTAAAATGGGGATTCAGAATGTGGGACAGGGAATGGGTCCAACCTGACTAGCTTGTATCTACCCCAACGCTTAGTAGAGTGCTTAACAAATGCCATCAAAATAAAAATAAAATTTCTCTTGTGACCCAAATCTTCTCCAGACCAAATCCACCCATGATAACAACACTCCTTTGCAGGGAGAAGGCAGTGTAGACGGGCAGAGTCCCTGAAGCCACAGAACCCCAGTTGAAGAGACTGTCCTGAAAATCCAAACTGAATTCATCCAGCTAGACAGATGGATCCAGAAGAGACTAAATCCATAAGATTTAGTGCCCCCAATCCTGCTCCCTCTCCCCGATCCTGCCTTCTGGGGTGGGGGGGAAGAGGGGGCTCGGGGCAGATCCCAGATTCCAGTCAGGGTGAGAGGAACAGGGCAAACTAACGCTCCCCAAAATCCCAGCTGCCCAGATTGAGTCACCCGGGCTTCCGACTGATTCGCAAATGTCCCAGGAAAAATTCCCCACTGGCTCATCTCTCCTTGTATCCCAAGGGGACCGGGAAGTGGCCACTCTTGGAACGGTAAGATAAGGGGATTTGCAATTCTACTGAAAAATGAAAACTGATTTTTCCCTAAGCGGTCACAGACCCTAAGCTCAAGACTGAGACCCCTCTCTCCTCTCTACTCACAGACACACGTGTGCCTAGGCACACGCACATGCAACATATATTCACACACCTTCCTCTCTCCTCTTCACCCCCTCCCAGACACACTCGGGCGAAAATAATAATCAAAATGACGGTACTTGTTAAGCGCTTCCTATATGCCAAGCACTGTTCTGAGTTCTGGGGTAGACCCAAGTTATTGAGTTTGGACACAGTCCCACGTGGGATTCACGCTCTTAATTCCCATTTTACAGCTGGGGGGAACAGGGGCCTAAAGAAGTAAAGTGACTTGGCCAAAGTTACACAGCGGACGAGCGGTGAAGCCGGGTAGAGAAGCAACGCGGCTCAGCGGAAAGAACCCGGGCTGGGGACTCCGAGGTCATGGGTTCAAATCCCAGCTCCGCCGCTTGTCAGCTGTGTCGCTTAGCTTCTCTGGGCCTCAGTTCCCTCATCTGTAAAATGGGGATGAAGACTGTGAGCCCCATGTGGGACCACCTGATGGCCTTGTATCCTCCCCAGCGCTTAGAACAGTGCTTTGCACATAGTAAGCCCTTAACAAATGCCATCCTTATTATTATTAGGATCCAGATCCTTCCTACTTCCAGGGCCGTGCCCTAACCACTAAGCCACGCCGCTTCGCCTCTTTATCTACACACATATACACGTACGCCTGTGCCTACACGCACCCTCCCTTCCCAGACGTACATAAGTGCACACAGACATACAAACACACACCCTCTGGGCTCCTCACCACCCCCTCCCAGAGCCCCCCGCCCACCCCTCCACCTTCCCCGCTGCGGGCCTGCCACTTCCTCTGAGCAGAAGCAGGCAGCTCTCCGGTCCCAGGCTAAATCCGGCTCGGGAGCTGAGAGCCTATTATTATTACAGCCTCGACAAGATGCAGATTATTACAGACTCGACAAGATGCAGAGCTGCAGTGCCCGGGGGAGGGGGTGCGGGGGGGGACGCGGGAGCTGGAGGGAGGGGAGGGTGGCTTTCCTCTGGCGTCAGAGCCTGGAAACCCCATTTTATCCAGAACGCTGGGCGCCCACGCGAAGAAGGGGCGGGGGGCCGTGGGGAAGGGGGAGCGGGAGCCCTTAGCAAGGCCGGTTCTGAGATGGTGCTCTACAACCCTTCCATCCTCGTCTGGCATTTAGTTATTATCATCAAACAGCCCGGCTCGGTGGAAAGAGGCCGGACTTGAGGGTCGCGGGTTCCAGTCGCGGCCCCGCCACTTGTCAGCCGTGAGACTTCGGGCTAATCACTTCACTTCTCTGGGCCTCAGTTACCTCATCCGTAAATAATAATAATGGTGACGGTGGTCGTTGAGCGCTTCCTATGTGCCGGGCACTGTTCTAAGCGCTGGGGGAGATACAAGGGCATCAGGTTGGCCCACGTGGGACTCACGGTCTTCATCCCCATTTTATAGACGAGGGAACCGAGGCCCAGAGAAGTGAAGCGGCTAGGCCAAGGTCACACGGAAGACAGGAGGCAGAGCGGGGATGTAAAATGGGGATTGAGCCCCATCTGGGATGACCTGATAACCTTGTATCTCCCCCAGCGCTTAGAACAGGGCTTGGCGCATAGGAAACGCTTAAGAAACACCGTCGTTATTATTTATCTCTATTAATGCCTGTCTCCCCCTTTAGACCGTAAGTTCGTTGTGGGTCAGGGAATGTATCTGTTTGTTGTCGTATCGGCCTCTCCCAAGCGTTCAGCCCAGTGCTCCGCACACGGTAAGGGCTCAATGAACATGACCGACCCAAGCTGAAAAACCCACAGCTGCAAGCGGAGAGGGAAAGCTTGGCTTTCGAGGCGTCATTCAGAGAGCACAGAGAGCCCCCTCCCCAGAGACAGGGTCTGCCCGAGCCCTGCTTCCCCCAGGCTCTGTGGGCACCCCCCATCCTTGGGGAGAGGAGATGGGCGGGGGTGGGCGGGGCCGGGCAGATTCCCGCCCCTCGGAAGACTCCCTGGAGGAGGTGGTCCTGGAGCTGGATGCCGGAGGACTGGAGAGACCCAGTCGTCGAGGGGTCGGAGGTGGGAGATTCCGTTCTCCCCTCTCGGACGGAAGACCCCAGCCCAGAGACGGGGGGGTCCCCCGACCACTCCCCTCCCAGGCGCCCCGGATTCTCCTCCCTTCACTGCACCACTAGTTCCCTGAGCATATTTAGTCCTAGAATCCCGTGTTTCCATGACAACCAGCAGATGCGGCTGGTAGGCTGGGCCTGACACCAGAAGCCCCTGCTTCCTGCCCCCCTCCCAACCGTGCCCTACCCCCCCCCCCAAAAGCCCGACCCGATGCTACCTGACCTCTAGGACTCAACCCCCTGTTTGGGGTCCGGTGCCCTTTGACCCCACGGACCCGGTGGGGGGAGAGAGATTTGGGATGACTGGGTTCTGATCCCAGCTCCACCAGTCGTGTGTGACCTCACTAGTCACTTCACTTCTCTGTGCCTCAGTGACCTCATCTGTAAAAATGGGGATTAAAAAATGTGAGCCCCACGGGGGACAATCTGATGACCCTCTATCTCCCCCAGCGCTTAGAACAGTGCTCTGCACATAAGTAAGCAGCGTGGCTCAGTGGAAAGAGCACGGGCTTTGGAGTCAGAGGTCGTGAGTTCGAATCCCAGCTCTGCCACTTGTCAGCTGTGTGACTGTGGGCGAGTCACTTCACTTCTCTGGGCCTCAGTTCCCTCATCTGTAAAATGGGGATGAAGACTGTGAGCCCCACGGGGGACAACCTGATTCCCCTGTGTCTACCCCAGCGCTTAGAACGGTGCTCTGCACATAGTAAGCGCTTAACAAATACCAACATTATTATTATTATTAAGCGCTTAACAAATTCCATAATTTTTATTATTATTCTTTGTGCTTCAGTTCCCTCATCTGTAAAATGGGGATTAAATGTGGGACAGGGACAAAACATCTGGGGGTGGGGGTGGGGGAGTTCATCCACAGAAGGAGGAGGGTCTTAAATGTG
The DNA here is from genome assembly GCF_004115215.2 of Ornithorhynchus anatinus. Lineage (NCBI taxonomy): Eukaryota > Metazoa > Chordata > Mammalia > Monotremata > Ornithorhynchidae > Ornithorhynchus > Ornithorhynchus anatinus. The sequence goes on from NC_041750.1 coordinate 3,324,046, forward strand.
AATGAACCTTCCCACACCCCCCGCCCCACAATTCTCTGACTGCAGGGGATTCCCTCATAATAATAAAAATAATAAAAAATGAAGGCATTTGCTAAGCACTTGCTATGTGTCACGCGTGGTACTAAGTTCTGGGGTAGATACAGGATAGTCAGATCGGACACAGCCCCCGGTCCCACACGAGGCTCACAATCTAAGGAGCATAGAAATTGAATCCCCCTTTTACAGATGAGGAAACTGAGACCCAGAGAAGCAACTTGCCCAGGTTCACACAGCGGGCCAGTGACAGAGCTGGGATTACGCGGCTTAAATCACTTCACTCCTCTGGACCTCGGTGACCTCACCTGTAATACGGGGATTGAGACCGTGAGCCCCACGTGGGACGGGGCTGTGTCCAACCCCATTTGCTTGTAATAATAATAATAATAAGGATGGTGTTTGTTAAGCGCTTACTATGTGCCAAGCACCGTTCTAAGCGCTGGGGGACATACAAGCTTATCAGGTTGTCCCAGGTGGGGCTCGCATCTTAATCCCCATTTTACAGATGAGGGAACTGCGGCACAGAGAAGGGGAGTGGCTCGCCCCATTTGTTACGTGCTTACTACGTGCCGGGCACTGTACTAAGCCCTGGGGTGGATACAGGCAAATCGCAAAGGACACGGTCCCTGTCCCACGTGGGGCCCACCGTCTCAAATCCCCGTTTTACAGATGAGGCCACTGAGGCCCAGGGGAGTGACGTGACTCTCCCCGAGGTCCCACAGCAAGACAGGTGGCAGAGCCGGGATTAGAACCCCTGACTTTCTGACTCCCGGGCTCCACCAGGCCACGCTGCTTCTCACGGGTCTCCTGGCCCCGGGGAGACCCTGGCCCCCTCGACTCTCCAACCCCTCCATCCCCCAGAGCCCCCAGCCCCCTCCCCCTCTTCCTTCTCGGCAGGGCACTCAATCAGGACCAGAGGCCGGGGAGGGTGCGGATGGGTTTAATGAGGATGCAGGGAGGAGGAGAGGGAGGGCAGGAAGGGCGTGGGGGGGTGGTCTGATGGGGTGGGGGGGCCTGGACCCAGGAGGTGGCTTCCTGCAAGGCACTGAGGGAGCGGGAGGGGAGGGTCCTCGTGATCCCTAGAATCTCCGGCGACCACCGCTTTGCTCCTCCAGTCGCCCACCGGGCTCCGTGACCCTCGGAGAGGGGGTTAGTCTCGCCTTCCCCGTCCCCCCCGAGCCGGGGGGCCGGAGGCTGGGGACCCTTGGGATCCCTCGGGGCTGACGGGCAGGGTAGGGTCACCCCCCAGGGCCCAGGGAGCCCTCCCCAGCTCCGCCCGCCCCGCGCAGGTGGGCCCGGTGGGCCTGGGACAAAGGGGTCGGCCCTGTTGACCCCGTGACCCCAGGGGATCCACCGTGTCCGGCGTCGGGAGGGAAAAGGGATGGGGGGCCCGGGTCCGGTAGCCCCCCGGGAGTAGGGGCGCGCGCGAGAGAGCGCTACAGCAGCTTGTCCGTGTAAACAGCCCGGCCAGGGTCGGGAACTGCGGGTCCGGGGTCCGGGGTCCGGGGTCCGGGGGCGGCGGCGGGGACTCCCTCTTCGCGTCCTCAGGCCGAATCGCCGCCTCCGGACACCTTCCTCTTGGGGCGGCTCTTCAGGGCCTTGGCCGCAGGCTGTGGGGGTCAGGGGTCAGCCGGTCACAGGTCCAGAGGGGAGGGATGGTAAACTCCTCTCGGGCAGGAACCCTGGGTCTTCTTCCTCCACTGGCCTTTCCCGAGCGACTTATTCATTTATTCTACTGAGTTATATTGAGGTCTGCTTAATAATAATGATGGTATTGGTTAAGCGCTCCCTTTGGGCCAAGCACCGTTCTAAGCGCTGGACTTGCACTGATGTCTGTCTCCCCCGCCTCTAGACTGTGAGCTCGTTGTGGGCAGGGATCGTCTCTCTTTACTCCTGTACTGTACTTTCCCAAGCGCTCATTACAGTGCTCTGCACATAGTAAGCGCTCAATAAATACGATTGAATCGAATCGCTCGGTGAAGGCCCGTCTCCTCCGAGAGGTCTTCCCAGATTAAGCCCCATTTTTCCTCATCTCCCACTCCCTTCCGTGTCACCCTGATTTGCTCCTTTTGCTCTCCCCCCCCCCCCGCCGCCCCGCCCCACACCACTTATGAATAGATCTATAATTTATTTTTATTAATGTCTGCTTCTCTGTATTGCTGTCTGTCTCCCCCGCCTCTGGACTTCGAGCTCATTGTGGGCAGGGATTGTCAGCCTTTATCGCCGTCTCGTACTTTCCCAGCCCTTAGTACGGGGCTCTGTACACAGTAAGCGCTCAATAAATACAGCCGAATGAATGAAAAATACCTGTGGTATCTGGTTAAGCGCTTTCTACGTGCCAAGCACTGTATGAGCTAATGAGGTCGGACGCGGTCCCTGTCCCGCACAGGAGAGCGGCTATCCGATCGCTGTTTTACAGCTGGGGAAACTGAGGCCCAGAGAAGTGAAGTGACTCGTTCAGGGTCACGCAGAAGGCAAGTGGCGGAGTCGGGATTTGGAACCCAGGGCCTTCGACTCCCAGGCCCGGGCTCTTTCCCCTAGAGCACGATGTTCCTTGATTGTGAGCTCCTTGTGGGCAGGGAAGGTGTCTATCGACCGAGCGCTATCTTGTACTCTCCCAAGCGCTCGGTACAGCGATCCGCCCTCGGAAAGCGCCCAGTAAATACCATCGGTTGGTTGTTGGTCTCGGTTTTCCGCCAGCTGAAGTGATCCCGAAAAGGTCGTTGGGAGCAGGGACCCCCGTCTACCGACTCCCTTCCACCGTCCTCTCCCAAGCGCTTAGTCCAGTGCTCGGCACACAGTAAGTGCTCGATAAATACCATCGATTGATTGAATGATCGAGTGGAGGGAGAGGAGAAGAGAAAGCGGGGAGGGAGAGGGGAACGGAAAGGGGGAACGGGAGGGGTCCATTCGGGCGGCCACGCAGCCCCCAGGCCTCACCTCAGCCTTGGCCACTTTCTTCATGGACTTGAGCCTCTTGGGGCCCTTGTCTCCTGTGTCATCCTCGGAGGCCTCGGTCCGGGCGTCGGGAGACTGGCTCCCTCTGGACCGCAGGCTCAGGCCGGGCTCCTCCGCGGGAGACGGACAGGACGGCGCTGGGGGCGGGGGGAGGGGGCGCAGCGGGGACAGGGTGAGGGGTCCCCCCGCCTGGCTCCCTCCCCCATCCGTCTCTCTTGGTCCAAGCCTGACCCTGCCCAGCTGCCCTCCCCGGGGGTCCCTTCGACTGCCCCTCCCGGGCCCAGCCGACCCCGGCCCAGCGACCCCGTCGCGCACCCAGGTGTTGGCTGGTGTCCGGGAGGCGGGGGGGCGCGTGTCGGAGGTGGGGGTCCGCACCGGACGACCCCTCGTCGTCTTCCCGGAGGAGGGTCAGGTCCTGCATGCTGAAACTGCGCAGCTTCTCCGACAGCACGCCCTGCCCCTGCCCAGGGCGCTCCCTCAGCCAAGCCGGGACCCCGCCCCACCCGGACGGGACCCGACCCCACCGCGTGGAGTGGGGGGGAGCCCGGGGGGGGACCCGGGACCCGGAGGGGGGAGGGGACGGGCGGGCCTGGGGAGACCTACGGCCGGAGGATGCAGAGGCCCGGAGAGGGCGGAGGGCGTAGGGGGGAACTCGGGGGTGGGATGGGGTCGTAGAGGGGATGGGGGGAAGAGTCATAGGGGGATGGGTGGGGTGGGGTCACGGAGGGGATGGCGGGGGGGCGTGGAGCGGATGGGGAGGCAGGGGCGTGGAGGGGATGGGGTGGGGTAGGCCAGGGCAAAGGGGAAGGGGCGAAGGGGGCGGTGGGGCAGGGAGGACCCCGGCGGTCTTCCCCCCGCCCCGATCCGGGCCTTACCTTGGCGGCGGCGGTGACGGCCGCGTTGGCCGCCAGGTTGAGACCCCTCTTCCCCACCCGCATCATGGTCTCGTAGCTCTTGTCTCGGGCCTGCGTGATGTACTCGTCGATCTCCTGCGCGGGGCCGGGGGACGGGCCCGGGGGAGGTCGGGAAGAACAAGAAGAATCACCGCGGTGTCCGTTAAGGCCTCACTCCGTGCCAGGCACCGTGCTAAGCGCTGGGGTGGACGCGGGTCAATCGGGTCGGACGGTGGTCGAAGGAGGTGGAGGGGAGAACGGGGATTGGATCCCCATTCTGCAGTTGGGGAAACTGAGGCACGGAGAGGCTGAGTGGTCTGCCCAAGATCGTACGAGATCCCTGCCTTCCCCCCCGGCCCCCCAGACTACGCTTTCTGTGAGCAGGGAACGTGTCTATCAACTCTGTTACACTATACTCTCCCAAGTGCTTAGTTCAGTGCTCTGCACACAGGACGCGGCGCAGAGAAAGAGCCCGGGCCTGGGAATCAGAGGCCGTGGGTTCTAACCCCGGCTCTGCCTCTCGTCTGCCTCGGGTCAGTAACTTCTCTGTGCCTCCGTTCCCTCGTCTGTAAAATGGGGATGAAGACTGTGCGCCCCAGGTGGGACAACCCGATGGCCTACCCCAGCGCTTAGTAGAGTGCTTGGCACGCAGTAAGCGCTTAACGAATGCCATCGCTATTATTACAGTGCCTGGCACCTAGCAAGCCCTTAACAAAGACCACGATCACTGTCGGTAGTAATAGTAAGCGCTCAATAAATGCCACGGATCGGGAGGTTGGGAAGGTGGGGGACGGGGGGAGGTGGAGGGAGGGGGTGGGGGTGGCTGGGGGTCGCACCTTCTCCTTGTTAGAGAGCGTCGGGTGGACAAACTTGCGGTAGAGCACGCTGGAGCCCTTAGTGTACGGGGAGAGCAGCCAGATGACGAACGCGATCTTCAGCTCGAAGTAAAAGGGGAACCTGGGGGGGTGGTCGGGGGGGGACGGGGTGGGGGGAGAGACGGAGAGACAGAGAGACAGAGAGAGCGCGGCCGGACGCGTGTGGAGAGACCGTGTGGGGGGCGGGGAGGAGGCAGGGGTGGGCCTGGGGGGCGGTGGGGGGTCTCACCAGGACAGCACGATATCGGTGAGGGTCTCGGCCGTGGTGAAGAAGGCGAAGACGATCCAGTACATCATCCATTTCACCTGCGGGCAGGGCCGCCCGGCCGCTCTCTAAGGGGGTGGTGGGGGGGGGGGGACACCCGCGGCCCCTCCCCCAGCCTGCCGGCAGGATCCCCCCCACCCCAACCCGCCCCGGGGCCGGGGGGTCGGGTCCGCCCACCCCGAGGAGGCCTGGGCACTCACGTATTCCTTCACGTTTTTCGTCTTCACGGCCTTGTAGGAGGAGTAGGCCGGGTAGAGCGTGCCGAAGATGAGCCTGCAGGCGGGCGGCCCCTCGGTCAATCCTATTTATCGAGCGCTTACCGTGTGCAGAACACTGGACCAAGCGCTCGGGAGAGGACGACGGAACGATCGAACTGACGCATTCCCTCCCCACGACGAACTGTCGGTCCATCCTCTGTGGCAGTCGGTCGGTGGTATTTATTGAGCGCTCATGCGGGCCGAGCGCTCTACTAAGCGCTTGGGAGAGGACACTAGGACCGGCACATTCCCTCCCCACAGCCAACTTACGGTCCGCGCCGTCAGTCGGTCGTATTTATTGGGCGCTCGTGTGTGCCGAGCACTGTACTGAGCACTTGGGAGAGGACAGCACAGACGCATTCCCTCGCCACGAGTTTACAGTCTAGAGCAGGGCGACGGACATTAATATAAACAAAATAAAATTCCAGTGCAGTGTGGCCTGAATGCAGGGCACCGTGCTAGATGCTTAGTAAGTGCAGAATAAAGAAATAACATGGTCTCTGCCCATAGGGAACTTACCCGCTAATGGGGGCAAGATGAACATAAAAATATTTACAAAGTGGTCAAGATAAAGTGAATGAAGGTGTAATAATGTTAAGAATAATGTCTGTATTTGTTAAGCGCTTACTATGTGCAGAGCACTGGTCTAAGCGCTGGGGTAGATACAGGGTAATCAGATTGTCCCTCTTGAGGCTCACCGTCTTCATCCCCATTTTCCAGATGAGGTAACTGAGGCACAGAGAACTTAAGTGACTTGCCCACAGTCACACAGCTAAGGGGCAGAGCCGAGATTCGAACCCATGACCTCTGACACCCAAGCCCGGGCTCTTTCCACTGAGCCACGCTGCTTCTCTGTATGTAAACAAGCAACTGGGGAGAGGGTAAATACATTTCTAAGTGCTAAATTACAAAGCAATAAGTTTATAAGGGCCCAAGGGATGAGAAAGCACCGGGGCTGAGAAATCAAGGAGAGCTTGGTGGAAGAGGTGGGCACAGAGAGTGGGAGGCACAGGGAAACCAGAAAAGGCTACGAGAGCTAAAAATTATTATTAATAATAATAACAGCTGTGGTATTCGTTGAGCACTTACTATGTGCCAAACGCTGAACTAAGCACTGGGGTTGATACAAGACAATCAGGGTGGAAACAGTCCCTGTCTGCCATGGGGCTCTCGGTTTAAGTGATCACGATAACTGCACTATTCGTTAAGTGCCTACTCTGAGCCAAGTCCTGTATTAAGCCCTGGGGTAGACAGAGGATTCATTCATTCAATCGTATCTATTGAGCGCGCACTGTGTGCAGAACACTGGCCTAAACGCTTGGAAAGTACAATTCAGATAGAGACAATCCCTACCCAACAACGGGCTCACGGGCTAGATGGGGGAGACGGACAACAAAACAAAACAAAACAAATAGGCATCACTGCCAACAAAATAAATAGAGCGGTAGATCATCAGGTCAGACACCGTCCCTGTCCCATTCGGGGCTCTCGTCCGATCTGATTAAGTGGTTTCTACCCCGGCGCTTAGAACAGTGCTTGACACATAGTAAGCACTTAAACGGTAATAATAATAATATTAATAATAATAATGGAATATTCCCCTTCTCCTCCTGGACCTGGACTGCCCTCCAACTCCGCAAAATTGCCAACTGCACTCATTTCCCAAATCACAAAACAGAGACAGAGACACACTAGCCATCCCCACAGACTTTTAGCCACGGACCCCGGAGGCTACAGAAAGCACACGGGATGGGGTTTGGGGGGGTCTCAGCCTCCAGGAGGCCAAACCCCAAGCCACTGATCTGTTAAAGTCCGTCTCCCCCTCTAGACCGTAAGTTCGTCGTGGGCAGGGAATGTGTCCGTTTATTGTTGCACTGTACTCTCCCAAACGCTCAGTACAGTGCTCTGCACACAGTCAGCGCTCAGTAAATACGATTGAAGGAATAAATGAATGACAGTCTTCCCCCTTGCCCCGCCAAAGGTTATTTCTCCCCAGCGACGGACAACGCCGGGGGGGGGGGGGCGGGGGTCACTGCTCCAGGTTCCACTCCTTAGGCGGCTCCTCTCCTCCCGCCAAGCCGGATTCTGCCACACGTGCGGAGGCCCCCTCGTCTGGAGCCGGTTTCTTGGCCGCCCCCCTTCCCGCGGCACCCCCTTTTTTAATGGTATTTGTTAAAACGCTTACTGCGGGCCAGGCGCTGTACTAAGCGCTGGGGTAGACACAAGTTAATTAGGTTGGATGCAGTCCCTGGCCCACATGGGGCTCACAGTCTTAATCCTCGTTTAACAGATGAGGAAACTGGGGCACAGGGATGTGAAGGGACTCACCCAAGGTCACGCAACAGACAAGCGGCGGAGCCGGGATCGGAACCCAGGTCCTTCGGACTCCCGGGCCCGTTGGCGGCGGGGATGTCTATCCACCAGGCCATGCCCCTTGCCCCGTGAAGACCTTCCGGTGCCCGCTTTGCCCCCAGGACCCTTTCCTCGGCCGGGCCACCCGGTGGGGCAGTGGCAGGCCGGAGTTTGGCCGGGCTGGGCGGGAGGAGGTTGGCGCGGTGTGGGGGTGGCTGGAGCACCTGATCGCAGTCGGGGTGAAGGGGACCGGAGGTGGGGGGCGTCCAGGGTGTCTCCGGGGCCTAAGGTAGGGGGTTCTGCTCACACGACAGCCTCCTCCATCCTCCCCTCGAGGCCACGGGCCTCCCCGGGCCCGGCCCCACCGGCCCCGGTCAGCGGGAGGGTGTTGGCGACCGGCCAGTCCGGCTCCCCGGGCCTCCGACAGACTGACGAAGAGCGGGGAGGATTTCCACCGAAACCCCGGCCCGGGGCCTCCCCGCCTCCATCCCTGGCGGGACCCCTTCCCTCCCGGCCGCCCTCGGTCGGGGTCACCGGAGCCGGGGTCGTCGGACGGACGACGCCAACGGGGCCGGGCCGGTGAGGCGGGTGGTCCCCGGGACCAGCCGGGGCCTTGCGGGACAGGAGGGGCGGAGGCCGCCCCTCCGAAGGCTTTATGGGCACGGAGGCTGGGGGATGGAGGCGATGACCTCCAGAGAGCCCTCCAGGCTGGGAAGCCATCCCGGGCTCGTGGCCTAGGGACCCCGACGTGGGCTCTCCCAGCCCCCGCCCGCCACCATCCCCCCTCTCCCCATCTGGGTGAGGAGCGGGCATCCTGAGGGGGTGGCCAGGCCGGGCCGCCCCCCTCTCCTCCGTCCTCTCGGGAGTTGGGGGAGCTCGGGAGGCCAGGGGTGCAGGTGGATTTAGGGAAGAAAACCCACCCCCCTCTTCCCTCTCCCCCTGCCGGACCCCTCTCCCGGTCCACTGGGCCCACCGGTCCTGGCACCCAGTAAGCGCTTAACACCCCCCCCCAATTATCATTATTATCGTGAACCCCTCGTCCCTGTCCCCTCCCAGTCTCGGGCTGGGGCCAGGCCTGGGGATTTGGACGAGAAGGAGGAGGTTGGAGGACTCCCCAGATGCCTCAATCCCCACCCCCCAATCCGCCCAGGCCCCCAAACCGTCGGTCCCTGTCCGTTCCTCTCCCCCAGCTTCCCGTCCTCGCCCCCCTCCAGCCCCCCACTCACACGACCAGGCGGGAGATGATCCAGGACACCATGGCCGGGCCGGGGAGGGTCGGGGAGGGTTTTGGGGGGCCGGAGGATGGAGCAGCCCCAGCCCCAGCCCCAGCCGCCCTTAAAGGGGAGGTTCCTGCAGCAACCGTAGGGCCTGGGAACGGTGGCGGCTCTTAAAGGGAAAGGGGCGTCTGTCGGCGGCCACAGAGCCCCTCCCTCTCCCCCCCTCCCCCCCCCCCCGGGGACCCAACACCCCCCCTTGCCGCCCCCCGAACCCGAACTTCCCCCTCCCGCACCCCCCTCCCCCAAACCCTCCACCCTGTCCATCCTCCATCCTTCCCTGGGGCCCCCCCTCCCCCCAGAAGGGTCCCCCCACCCCAAATCTTCCAGGTCGCAGAGGCGGCCCCTCTCCCGCCGGGGATCAAATTTCCAAGGGCTATAAAGGGAGACACCCTGCCCCAAACCCCCCCGCCCCCGTCCCCCTCCCCAACCTCCATCAAACCCAGCACAGGCTGCCATGGCAACCGTGGAGAAACAGCGTGGCCTAGCGGATCCAGCCCCAGGCCTGGGAACCAGAGGGACCTGGGTTCCAATTCCCCCCTCACCACTGAAATAAAATAAATCAGGGATGGTATTCGTTAAGCGCTTACTCTGTGCCAAGCGCCGTTCTAAGGACCGGGGTAGATTCAAGGTAATCAGGTTGTCCCGTGTGGGGTTCCCACTCTTCATCCCCATTTTACAGATGAGGTCACTGAGGCACAGAGAAGTGAAGCGACTTGCCCGAAGTCCCACAGCAGACAAGTGACGGAGCGAAGATTAGAACCCACGCCCTCTGACGCCCTGCCACTTGACCGTTGCGTGACCCTGGGCAAATCACTTCACTTCCTGCGCCTCAGTTCCCTCACTTGCAAAATGGGGATTCAGACTGGGAGGCCCAGGTGGGACAGGGACTGGGTCCAACCCGATTAGCTTGTAGCCACCCCAGCGCTTAGTACAGTGCTTGGCACATAGTGAGGGCTTAACAAACACCATGTAAACAAAACAAAAAACCAAAAGACATGTCTGAGCTGCCCCCACCCCCACAGTTCCACGGCCCTGAAACCGGGGAGAGTCTTCTGGTCTCTTCTTTCTGGCAAGCTGGCATCACCTTTCTTCCCACGGCAGTCTGGGTGTCCCTCCCTGAGGCTGAAAGACTAATAATAACAGTAATAATAATAATTGTTGCGTGCTTACTACGTGTCAAGCACTGAGACGCAATGCATTAGATCAGACCCAGTCCCACAGTAAGCGCTCAGTAAACACGAATGAAGGAATAAATGAATTGAATGAATGAACGGGACTCACAATCTAGAGGACATTTAATCCCCATTTTACAAGCAAGGAAACTGAGGCCCAGAGAAGTTGAGTGACTCGTCCGAGGTCACGACAGCCGGCCAGTGGCGGAGCTGAAATCAGAAGCCAGGTCTCCTGACTCCTAGACGGAGACTCTTTCCGCTAGGCCTCGCTGCTTCTCAGGGGCATCCCATCCTAACCGGAGTCCCAAATGCCAGTCCGTTTGGAAAGCAGAGGGGAGGCAGACAGGGGCCCGGCGGACATGGAAGGCTCAGGAGAGTAAGGGATGGCATTCGCCAAGAAGACTCGGTGGCCTCTTCCTTAGAGGATGGCTCAAAGATTCTCCAGGAAAATGATCCACGTGCTCTTCAAAAATGCTAGAAATCCAAGACGCAGGGGAGAGGGCCTCCATCACCCCAAGACCCGGTGCCGAGCTGGTCCGGTCCACCCTCCCCCGATCCCTCACCCTCCCAAGGGGAGTTTCCGCTACAGGCCGTGGACAGAATCCGTGTCCGCCGCCCGGGCCGGGCCCTAAGATGGTCTCCCGGTAGCAGCCAGGACAGCACCATAGTTAAGGATGGGTTTGCGCCTGGCACTGCGGTCCAGGGAGGCCCTGCGGTTGCCTGGAAACCATCTCCCGGCAACCCGGGTGGGCGCTCGCTTAGACTCCCGAGCCACACCTTCCCCCGTGCCCGGCCCTCAGGTGAAGCGGGCTAAGCCTGTCCTTGATGAAGACGCCACCTGGGCACCTTCGGTGAGCCTTAGGTGACCGGAGCCTTGAAGCACTCTTCTGGGACGCCAACCCGGTCCCAGAAAGTTGCCGGGGTCCAAAACGGGCAAAGTGAAAACCCGGCTCCCGCTGAGAAGTCCCCGTCGCTGCCCTAGTTTCGGAGACATTTTTAGCCAAAATGTAGGCTAGTCCCTGTCCTTATTTCTCCTGAAGCGGCAGCAAAATGCCATTTCCATTGTCTTTTGCCTGTGTAGAAAGGCCACCTTCGCAACCCGATTTCCATGACATTTCCAAAGCCTCTTTTCTGTATCTTTATGTGTTTCAGAGGCGAGAGGTGCTGCACAGAGTTCTCCGGTTTCTCCCACGGGAGCCGCCGCGACACTCAGAGGTCAGAAACATCAAACCCTTTCTCCAAGAACGTTTCCCAGGGCGATTTCCCCGAACCACTGAGTCAACTGTATTTATTGAGTGCTTACTGTGTGCAGAGCACTGTACTAAGTGCTTGGGGGAGTACAGTCAACCGACATTCCCTGCCCACGACGAGATTACCGTGTAGAGGGGGGGGACGGACATTAATGGAAATAAATGACAGTTGTGGACACGAGTGCTGTGGGGCTAAGAGGGGGGATGAACGAAGGAAGTCATGGCGACGCAGAAGAGGAAAGGAGGGCTTAGTCGGGGAAGGCCTCTTGGAGGAGACGGGCCTTCGATAAGGCTTAGAAAGAAAAGGCATGTCGGCAGCTGAGCCATTACTCGATCCTCCTCCACCGAGGAGCCATCGGCCTTATGGATTCTTGAGCACCCCGTCTCCTAGAGCCAGCTGAGCACAGGAGAATACAGCGAGGCACTAACTTGGAGGAATGAGGGAAAAGTTTCTCAGACCACGAGACCAAGGCTTCCTCCTCCGGTCCGTCGGCTCGGCGGAGGACAACATCGAGAAAGGTACAGATAAGTCCTTGCATCTCCACTAACTCCCCACCAACAGCCAGAAGCAGCATGGCCCATAAGATAGATCCCGGGCCTGGCAGGCAGAGAGACCTGGCTTCTAATGCCGCTCTACCTCTAGTTGCTGGGTGACCTTAGACAAGTCACTTCACTTCTCTGGGTCTGTTTCCTTATCTCTAAAACAGGGATTCTCCCTCCTACTGGTCCCACGTGAGACCCGATTATCTTCTATCTGCCCCAGTGCGAGCAGCCGTGAGCCCGGTGGTAGGAGAACGTGGAGAAGAAATTAGTCCAGTCCACGTGGATTTGTTATATTTTAATAAGAACATGGAAATCCTAGTCAGCCCTTCACAAAATGAAAATACAGAAAGTGAAATTAAAAGGATTCTACAGTAAATGACTTTTTATTATTTTTTTTTTTTTAAAAATGAAGTAACTGTGAACATATAAACAAGCCTGCAAAGGGGCACAAAAGTACTGCTGGAAAGAAGGTAGATAGTTTCCAAAAGTACTTTCTGGACATTGGAATCCATCACTCTCAGGTGTTGACGCTGAATCCGGGAAAACAACTTCCGCTGAGCCGGAAGGTGTGGAGGAGGGGGGCGGCGGGGGGGAACCACCTTTCTGGGCGAGAGAGAAAAAGGAAAAAAAAAAAAAAAACAAAAACAAAACCAAAAAAACAAACCCAAAAAACAAAAACCAAACCGGCCTGTCAGAAAGTCAATTCTCCTTTCGCTTCCGGAAAGCCGCGGGAGCCCCGAGGTGAGGATGGCTCGCCGAGTCCCCGGCGTGGGCCCGCGTGGGCCAACCACGGCTCCCAGGCGCCACGGGGTCCCCCTCGACCCCTCGGATGCCCCCCATCCGCGGGCGGCTCTCCCGAGGGGCCGCGGCCGGACGGGGAGGATGGGCGGCTGGGGGCGGAAGCGCAGCCCGGCGGGGCCGGGTCTCTCGAGATCTGCTTTGGCTGTTTTGTGCTATCGTGGGGCCTCTTGGTTTTCGCCCAGCCGTTTTCTCTTCGGAGACGGGGGGGCTGGAGGGAAGACTGGCGGTCCTGGGCCTTTCCGTGAACCCGGGAAAACGGTCGCGGTGTTTCAAAAATTCTAAAAATATCTACTTTCAGGAAATCGTAACTGTCTCACTACAAACCTAGTTCTTCACTAAATACACAACGCTCCCAGCCCTGGGGCCTCCTGGGAGAAGCGAGTGGACCCTCCCCGGCGTTCAGGGAGGGCGCGGGGGGCCGTGGGGGAGGGTGTTGGCGGGGGAAGGGGGGGCCCTGGTCTCCCTCCCCCCCCGGGGTCCGGCGAGTCCAGGCGGGCGGCCGGGCACCGTCCCGTCGGCCGCTCCCTGCTTACGTCCGCGAGTCGGACGACCCCCCCGAAGGAGGCTGGGCGCGGGCGGAAAGGAGAGAGGACCCCCGTTCCCGGCGCCCCATCTCTCCCGAGGGCCCGCGGCGGGTTTCGGGAGGGCCCGGTTCCCGGAGGGCCACGGGCCGGTGACCACGCGCGGCCCCTCGGGCTCCGAGTCGGGGATCGTGGGTGAGGAAGAGCGCGGCTCGCCCGTTTAGACCTTCAGTGTTGAGGCAGCGTAGGAAACAGTGGCCAGAATTTGTAATACTGAGCACCGCGGCTCCCGGGCTGGGGGAGGGTGGGGGGGCGGAGGGGCGGGGGCAGCTCTGCTCCAGCAGAGACCCCCGGGCGGCTCCCTGGCGGGGCTGTGAGTGAAAGGCCTGCTTCACAAGGGGCGGGGGTCCGACTGGCCATTCCTACGACCGTGCCAGTTTGGATTCGTGAGCCTTCAGTGTGCCGACGGCGTCCTTGACCGCGTGGTAGATGATGTTCTTGACCTGCGGGAGCGGGAGAGAATTGGTCTGAGGCCATCGGGGCCGGCCCGGCGGAGGGACACCTCACACCCCGCAGCTGGTGCAGGGGAGAGGGAAGAGGTCTTTGGAAATCGGTCACTGTGGGGTTTCACTTAGAGAGCTTCCCTTCCAGCCCCGTGGGGGACTAACCCTTGTCGGAGATTGGGCAGGGGGCGGGTGCCCGGCTTCCAGAGGCGGAGAAAGGCTTGTTTGTATCGATCGAACCCCCGCCACCCGCTCTCCGGCCACTGAGGCCGGTTCTCGAGACTCAACGCTTTGGACGCTACGGGGACAGCCTCCGTACACCCAGAAAGGAGGCCTGACCTCGGACTCCGAATTAAGCCGGGTGGAGACAAGCGGGCCGACCCCCTCCCTCCCCGCGACTCCCAGCCCCGAGCGGCCCGCCTCTCCCGGAGCGATCCCGGAAGCGTCACCTGCAGCTTATCCTCGTGGTTCGTGTGAGTATTGGACAGGTGCCTGAACTCCTGGGTCAGGCGGAAGCAGTGCTTTACGTGTTCGGGGGATACAAAATCTTCCGCCACCTTGATGCAACTGTACAGATTGTGAACCTGGGAGGGGGAGAGACGGGGCCGGGCGTCAGACGACCGACTCCCCGGACCCGACCGTCGTGCCCTCCCCGCTCCTCCGCCCCGGGGCGGGGGGGTCCCCCGGGGACTCGCCTGGTGGGGGGCTCCGGCGGGGATGAAGACGGCGTCTCCCAGGAACTGCACGATGGCCCAGCCCTGCACGCCGTGATCCTCGTAGAGGCGCTTGCGCAAGGTCTGGTCCAGGTACCAGCTCTGGTCGTGGATCGGGTCGTGGTCGGGAGGGTTTTCCTGGCCCTGCTCCTCTCCCACCTGCGGTCAGAGTCGTTCGTTCGTACGGTCCATCGAACCGACCGAGCGCTTACTCTGCGCCAAGCTCAGTGGGAGCCTTGTGGGAATTCCCGTGCCACAAACTGGGTACCTCATGGCCTCGGCGACCCCCCGAGCCCACAAACGTGCGTTCAAAACCTGAGCCGTGTTGTGAAAACATCAGGGAAAGGGACCCGCTCCCATCAGACCATCTGGTCCAGACCCTTGGGGCATCTGCGTCATCTGGATGAAGATGGGGGATTCCCAGGCCACAAGAACATTTTTTTTTTTTTTTTTTTTTTACCTTTGCTTATATGGTTTTGGATAAACGGGAACACGGGAATTTTGGTGTAAAGGAATGTTGTTCTGCGCAAAAGATAATACTGGAGATCGGAAGGGAAAATTTGGAAGGATAATTGAATCTGGATTTTTTCACGCATGGGAATTAGAGGAGCTAATTAAAGTTCCTCGTTCACCGTTTCTCACAGCCTCCTTCAAATCCACCCTGGGGGAGAGGGAGACAGAAGAGTCCAATTGTTTTCCAACCGCCCTGAGACAACGTTCACCACAGTACGATTTGGGAGAGACGCCGAGGGTTTGCGCGTTCGTTCCTTCTCCCCCACCCAGCAGAGGCGGAGCTCAAACTGGTGGTAACCGGGCAGGGATCGGTGACCGAAGCGGTCTTCCCTCACCTCTGCCCCTGTCCGGCACCCAGGGGATGATGATGATAATAATAATAATGATGATGATGATGATAATAACAGCGCTATGTGTCACGCGCTGTTCTAAGCGCTGGGGTAGATCCAAGCTAATTAGGTCGGACACCGTCCCCGTCCCACATGGGCTCACAGTCTTAATCCCCATTTGACAGATGAGGGAACTGAGGCCCAGAGAAGTGAGGTGACTTGCTCAAGGTTACCCGGCAGACAAGTGGAGGAGCTGGGATTAGAACCCAGGTCCTTCCGACTCCCAGGCCCGGGCTCTCTCCACCGGGTTGGACTGGTGGGGGGTTGGAGGGGAGCCCGCTGCTCTACCTTTCTCAGCAGCTCCCGGATCTTTTCCGCATCCTTAGCCGCGTAGATATGCCACAGGGCCCCGGGCTTCTCCTTCCCTTCGTGGATCCGCTGCTTCGTCACCTCGTCGGCATCCCCTTCGTCGATCGTCTTTAGGACCTCTGAAAGGAGCGAACGGAAAGTCTCGACGGGTGAGAAGGAAAGGAGTCCCTTAGACCGTAAGCTCGGTGGGGGCAGGGAACGCAGGGGCCAACTTTGATGTATTGGGCTCATCCAAGCGCACAGAAGACACAATAAATACTACCTCACTGGCACGGAGTTTGTGAACTCATCGCTGCCGGACTCGCAAGTATGACACTCAAATTCCACCCCCGACGTAGTAGACGCTCAAAAAATACTATAGATGATGAATCTAAATCTCGCTTTGATAATAATAATTATGATGGTAGTTGTTAAGCGGTTATTTTGTGTCAGGCTCTGTACTAAGCACCGGGGTGGATACAAGCAAATCGGGTCGGGCACAGTCCCTGGCCCGCATGGGGCTCAGAGTCTTAACTCCCGTTTTAAATCCTATTCCTTCCTACTTAGCTTGTGGGAAAGGGGCTGTGTCCAACCTGATCGGCTTGTATCTCTCCCAGTACTTAACCCAGAAGGGGAGGCTGAGGCCCAGAGAAGGGAACTGCCTTGCCCAAGGTCACACAGCAGACAAGAGGCGGAATGGGGATAAGAACCCAGGTCCTTCTGACTCCCAGGCCTGTGCTCTATCCAATAGGCTTCTCTTGACACTTGGGAAAAGAGGGGTGGGAATTTCTGGACAATCGCCATCCAGGAGCTCGGGAAGAGACCCGGCTGGGTCTCCCCCGTCCCGGAGGGCCTCCTCTCTCCGGCCTACGAAAGGATCCAGAAGTTCACAGCTCAGGCCACCGCTGCGGTTGACACCTGGCTAAAACCGGGGCTCCTGGACAGTGTCCGGGGCACCCATGGAGGCCGGGGGCCTGGAGCAGACGGGGAGGGAGGGCGGCGAGGTCTGGGACCCTTACCCTCGTCGTGGGCCCCCTCGCCGATGGGGATGCCGACGTACACCATGACGTTAACCGCGTCCGACACGTCCAGGTGCAGGTTGGTGGTGCCCACTCGCCGATCTTCTGCCGTTATTAAGCCTGAGGGGACGAGAAAAGGAGGTAGGATGAGAGTCGGTTTTGTCCTGACATCCAAAGCCCCCTCAGGAGGGACCCTCGGGGGCAACTAAACACGTACCCTCACGGCTACTTTTGCTAGGCGTCGGCTCGAGGGCAGGGATCATGTCTACTAACTCTCATGTACGCTCCCAAACGTTCAGTCCAGTGCTCTGCGCTCGGCAGGCTGTCAGCTCCTTGAGGGCTGGGATTCTATCTATTAACGCTACTGTACGCTCCCAAGAGCTTAGCCCGTTGTGCTGCACTGAGTTAACTGAAAGCTCCTTTTTTTAAGGGCATTTGGAGGGTGCTATGTGCCAGGCACTGATCTAAGCACTGGGGTAGATACAACGCAATCAGATTGGCCACAGTCCACGTCCTCCATGGGGCTCACAGTCTTAATCCTCATCAGACAGATGAAGGAACGGAGGGACAGAGAACTGAAGTGACTTGCCCGCGGTCTCCCAGCCGACAAGTGGACTCGAGACTAGAACCCGGGTCCTCGAGGGCAAGGATCGTGTCTTCCAAGTCTACTGTATCATACCCTCCCAAGTGCTCTGCACACAGTAAGCGCTCAATAAATACGACTGAATGAACGAACTTCCGCTTTCCCCAGATACGGGGGACGGGGGGCGGGGGGAAGTGCCTTCTGTTCTCCCCGCGTCCTCTGGCCACGATTCCCAGGACAGGGCAGGGCGGGGAGGCCGGGAGGGGACGCCACCCTACCGTAGGCGTTGTACATCTTGGGCCCCAGGTCAGGCCGGACGAAGTAGCTGGGCAGCCTGGAGGCCAGGTTCAGCCGGCCGTCCCGCTTGGTGTATTCTGGGAGAGGGAGGTTCTCCATCAGGTCTTCAAACCTACAAAGGGTGGGGGGGACACGGAGGGAGGGGACCCCGGTTAGGCGGCTTCAGGGGGAGAGGGGAGCGGGGGGGAGGCGGACACGCCCGCGGGTCGTCTTGCCGAGCGACCCCCACGTGAACGGGGAGGGGTCGGACGGACGTCGGCCCTCACCCACCTGGTGGGCATCATGTCCCGGAAGTCCTCCCCCGGCGGCCAGTCCTTCAGCTTCAGGACCATCGGCTGCCCGTCTTCCGACCGGAGCCGCTCTGCCAGAGAGGAGAAACGCTCCTGAAGGTCCAGGCCGATTCCGCGGGGGCCCCCGGGCTGCCCTGCGGGGCAGCTCCAGCAAAAACTTTTCCCCGTGACTCTGTTTTCTTTCTTCTCCAAACCCACGAGACTCCACCTCCCCGCCTGCCCCCAAACAACGCCCACGGGGGGCCTCTAGGGAGCACCAGCCGGGCGCCCCAAGCGTCACGGCGGGATCGGGGACGGCCGGCCCGGGGGTGGGGGTGGGGGACGGCTCTGCCCGGCCACGGCCAAGATGTCATCTGGGAGGTCGGCACCGGGCTGACCAGTGCCGGGGAGGAGCCCCGGGGGCCGCTGGCCTCCTTCCCTGGCTGCGCTTACTGGAAATGATCTCGAACCCATCCCAGAAGTCCCGCACTTTCACGTCGGAAATGATGGCGCAGTTCCGGCAGTTGACGAGGTCGACGTCCTGGTCCCCGAATTCCAGGCTGAAGGCTTCCGGCTTCCAGAGTTCCGACTTGAGCTTCTTGTGGACGCCCGACACCAGGACCGGCTGGGGAGAGGGACGGGCCCCGACTAGCTCGTATCTACCCCAGAGCTCAGTACAGTACCGGGCACGCAGTACACGTTGAACGGATACTCCCCTCCGGCCATCCACCCCACTCTGCCCCGAGACCGTCCGTCGTGTCCTCCTCTTCCTACCTCTTCCGGGAAGCCCACCGGAAAAGAACCCGACCCACACCCCACGGTTTCGGAGAGTGGCGGAAGTAAAACCGAAGAATGAGGAGAGACCGGTCCAACCCTGCGGACTCCAAGCCCCGACGTCGGTTAAGGCTACCAGACACGATTCCTTCCGGGCCGGGCAGGCTCCAACAGGAATTCTAAGTGGCGGGGGCTGGGATGGTGGGGGGGAGGGGGCCAGGGGACAGAGGTTAGAGGAGGTGAAATTCCTTTGCTCCCAACCACCTCCCTCCCAACCCGGTTCCTCGCTTGTTCCAGGGTCTGAGCAGGTAAGAAGCCACTTGGATCCAGGTCGTAGAGGAACACCCGGGCACCCCTCCGGCAGCGCCCCTGCTCCCTTGCCCCACCACGCGAGCCGGGGGTGGGGTCTCCTGCCCTGGGGGCGAGGGGGCCGCATCCCCAAAAGCCCAAACCCGGAGCTAACGCTAAGACCCCACGAGGGAACAAATGAGAGACGCGTCCAAAACTAGCACAGTATGAGTACTGGCTTAACGCTCCCAAAGCACCGGGTACCGTACTCAGCGCTGGGATAGATTCGAGCTGATCGGGTTGGACGGAGCGTCCACGTCCCACGTGGAGCTCACGGTCTTCACCCCGGTTTACGGATGAGGGAACTGAGGCCCAGAGGATCGAAGTCACTTGCCCGGGGTGACGCGGCGGACAAGTGGCGGAGTCAGGAGGAGAACCCTGGTCCTTCGGGCTCCCAGGCCCGGCTCTAGCCACTAGGCCGTGCAGATATTGCTCTGCCGCTAACGCACTTGGGCTCCCTCAGTGTCTCCTTTGCTGGTGCGTGTTTTTTCGTGTGGAAGCTCTCTGTGGGCAGGGAGCCTTGTGGCCTTGCCTTTCTTTTGTGACTCCCAAAAGCTTAGGACGGGGCCCTGCCCTCACCGGGCGTCCACCCAACACCACTGTTACGTGGTGTTACCGCTTCACCGCCCGAGAAGAAATGCCCTGGAGAACCGCCATGGGAAATCGCCCTCTACCCCGTTTCTCCGGGGGTCGAAGCCCACCGGGCCACCATCCCCGCGGTCCTTCCAGAACCTCCGTGAGTTGCCCGTCGGTAGCGGCCTAGGGCTCCTTCCGCCAGGGTCGGCTTACTGTTTGGGTTCCTCTGGACTGTCGGCTCGCTGTGGGCGGGGAATGTCTCTGTTTATTCTGTTGGATTCTCTCAAGCGCTTAGTACAGTGCTCGGCACGTAGTAAGCACTCAATAAGTACGACAATGAATGAATGAATGTAAGTTCTTCTCCTTAGGACCCCACCTGCCCCCCACTAACCCGAGGGGCAGGGGACCACTTACGGAGCCGCGGAAGTAGCCAACTGGGTGACTACATGCAGCTGTCTCTTGGGACCGTATTAATTAAAATAGTAATAATAATAATAATGCTATCTGCTCAGCGCTGACTACACGCCAAATGCTCTCGGACAGATGAAAGACAATGAGATCAGATCCAATCCTTGCCCCACACGGGGCTCACCGTCAAAGAGGGGGAAGGGAGAACGGGTATAATAATAACAACAATGATAACTGTTAAGCACTTACTATGTGCCAAGCACTCTTCTAAGCGGTGGGGTGGATACAAGGTCATCAGTTGGCCCAAGTGGGGCTCACAGTCTTAATCCCCATTTTACAGATAAGGTAAGTGAGGCACAGAGAAGTTAGGGACTTGCCCAAAGCCACACAGCAGACAGTGGTGGAGCTGGGATTAGAACCCATGACCTCTCACTCCCAAACGCACGCTCTTTCCACTGAGCCACGCTGCTTCGCTATACCGGTCCCCCGTGTGACAGATGGGGAAACCAAGGCCCGGAGGAGGAGTCGAACGACCTGCCCGCCCCGCGTGTCCCGGGTCGGTACCTGGCCCTGCTTCCAGCATTCCCGGAAGATCTTCCAGTTGTTCTTGTTGCTGGGGTCGTGGAGGCAGAGGAGCCGGCCGTCGCAGAGCCACGAGTGGGAGGTGTGGGGGTCCAGCACGTTCAGTCCCATCACCATCTCCTTCACCTCCCTCTGGGTGTCCGTCAGGCTGCTGGCCCTCTTGGCCGCGTCCGACGTCTTCTTGTTCTCCACCACCGAGGCGATGATGTGGTCCAGGAAGTTGGGCAGGCTGGCTTTGCTCTTCACCCCCTGTGGGGAGGCAAGTCCGCCGCGGGGCGGGGTCTGAGTGCCGGGGTCCCACCCGCCCCCAAAACCCATCCCCTGGAGCTCTGGGCCCCGGCGGGGACCTGATCGGAAGGGCCCAGACTTCCGCTCCGTCACCCGACCCTCAGTACAGGTGGGGGGCTCCGAGGGCTCGGGTCGTCCCCGACGGGAGAGCCCGGGACGGGAGGCGTGGAATGGGGGAGTCGCTTCCCGCATTTGGATCCGCACCCTCTATTCACCCTTCCCTCATCCCCATAGGACTTACGTTCATACCCCCGGTTTATTTCTATTCAAGTCTGCATCCCCTCGTTGCGGGCAGGGAGCGTGTCTACCACTTCGGTTGGATTATATTCTCCCAAGCGCTTACTAAAGTGCTCTGCACATAGTAATCGCTCAATAAATACCACTGATTAAGGGGATTGGGGGGGGGATGCTTTCTTCTCACTCCCTCCTTGAATGTCTCATCCCTGGTCACTAAGGGATGAAGGAGCCCAGAGAGGCCTTGCTCGGGGTGTGGAGTGAATTCTCACGCGTGGGAGGAAGCGGGAGGGGACGGGGGACCTGAAGAAGCTCCGTGAAGGGCCTCGGAAATCAGAAGATTTCCCAGGACGACCCCTTCAACCCCTGGGCCCGTAGAGTGGGAGCTCCTGTGGGCAGGGACCGTGTCTACCAACTCTTATTACCTTGTTCTTTCCCGAGCGTTCAGTCCAGGGCTCTGCACCTAATAAGCGCTCAATAAATACCATAATAATAATTAACGGTACTTGTTAAGCACTTACTATGTGTCTAGCACTGCCCTAACCGCTGGGGTAGAAACAAGTTAATCGGGTTGGCCACAGTCCCCGTCCCACCTGGGGCTCACAGTCTTAATCCCCATTTTACAGATGAGAAAACTCAGGCCGAGAGAAGCGAAGTGACTTGCCTAAGGTCACACGGCAGACATGTGGCGAAGCTGGGATTAGAACTCAAGGTCCTGCGGACTCCCAGGCCTGTGCTCTATCCACTAGACCGCACTGCTTCTTTACCCCCTGATGATGGATTTTCTTTTTCCCCCCACGGTTAGGGTGGCCATGCGATCTCCCTTCCCCCGTGCTTCTGGAAAAGCCAGCACTGGGGCGTCCGGGGCCTCCCCTCCCTTCACGCTCCGGCCCACCCCACGGCCCCCAAACTCGGCCCCCTGTCCACCGAGGGCGGCGACAACCCCACCGGCTGCAGAGCGAGACAGGACCCCAACCCGGGCCCGCCGGGGATGAGGGGCACGGAGGGCCGAGGGGGCCGGGACACTGACCGCCGAGGACGCGGAGAAGACGGGCGGGAAGGGGATGCCCGTGTCGAGCGGGGCCTGCGGGAGCTTCCCGGGGCCGGAGTGCAGCAGATCTCGGAGGCTGGAGCCCTCCGCCTTGTTGGCCGAGGCGGCGGGGCCGAGGAGCAGGCTGTTGAACAGCTTGGGGGTTAACGGAGACACCTTGGCGCTGGGGCTGAACGAGTCCAGACCGAAGGGGGAGTGGGATTCTTTACTGAGCACTGACCTCAGGGACCCGGCTTCTGAAAGACAGAATCACAAGGGTGAGGCATGTGGCGGGGAAGGGGGCGGGGGGCGTGCACCGACCTCTCCTCCAGGAAAGTACTAGCCCTCACTTCCACGGTGGGTAAGCGGGGCCGGGGGCCAGCGGTACGGCTATCGGAGGCCGAGGCCGAGCCACTCCTCACAGCTTCACAGCCTTTCACTGGTCAGAAGACTTATTCTCTGGCCTTTATATATATACCCAATTTATTTAATATAACTGTATATACATATCCCTCTCCCTTCTCTCTTCCTGATATATAATACGTATCGCCCTTTCTCCCTCTTTCTCACCCCGATTGGACCAGGGGCCCGCTCTTGGAGAAACCCAATTGACTTCTGAGAGAAATGCATGCGTTCATTCCTGCTGCCTGGGATCAATCCAGACGAGCAATGTTTATAAGAACACTGGGCTTGGTATAGATCGTGTATTCTCTGCCCACCTGTAGCACTTCCGTCCAGATCTTCCAGATCTGGTTACCTACGCTCCGTCTCATACTAATGACGATGATAATACTAATTGCGGGTTTTGTTAAGTGCTTATCCTGTGGCAAGCAATGGGGTGGATATTAGATAATCGATCAGACACGGTCCCTGTCCCACGTGGGGACACGGTCTTAAGTAGGAGCAAGGCCCAGATCTTGAATGCCCATTTTACCGACGGGAAAACACTGATGCTCAGAGAAAGGAAGTGACTTCCCTCCAGACTGTGAGCTTGTGGTGGGCAGGGAACAAGTCTACCAACTCCGCTGTATCGGAGTCTCCCGAGCGCTTAGTACAAGGGGGGTGTACAGCGGGGGTGCACCCCAAGCCGGGGTGAGGAGGAGAGGGGAAGGATTTTATGGGGTAGGAACCTTGCCCGGAGACTCGATCAGAGATCGAAAATCCGGGTCCGACAGCTGTGGAGAGAGCCAAATGTCGGTCTTCTTGTCCCCCTCCAACCCCAGTCGCCCCCACAAGCCCTCGCCCGCCGGGGCTGCGGCATCCGATCCCGGTTGGGCTCTTGCTGGGCTGAGATTGTAACCAAAGGGGTTGGTAGTACAGCGCTCTGCTTGGCCTCTTGGGAGAGCTTTCCTTTCACTGCTTGGTCGGGCGTCCTTCCCTGTCAAAGCTTTAGGGGTTCATCTGATCATCAAGCCCCCCCCCCCACCTTTGACTTGGAGGACGCGCTAGAGCTGTACCCCTTAAGCACTTTGATGTCCTAGCTCTGTTGGACTGTCCTCTCCCAAGCGCTCAGTACAGCGCTCTGCACCCAATAAGCGCTCAATAAAAGCCATCAATGATGATGCCAATCTCACAGGCCTTATGGCCGTAAACTGCTTCTCTGTCGCCTCCCCAATGCTTCCATTTCTGCCTTTCCCAGTGGACTGCGAGCACCTTGAAGGCAGGGATCATGTCGGCTGACTATTATACCGGCCACCCCCGGTGTCCCACAGCCAGTGAGCCTTTAATAAACGCCGCGGGTCGATCGATTGACCTGGCGAAAATTCCCCAACAGGCTTGTTCTGCCTCCTGGATTTGGGGCCGGTGGGGGGGGGTGTCCCTCCAACTCCATCTTTCTTCTACACGGAAGCTCTTCTTCACCCTCCCCGTGAGCTCCTCTGCCGACCGGGGGCCGTGTCCAACCCGATAGCCTAGTATAGACCCCAGCGCTTAGGACGGTACTTGACACGTAGTGAGCGCTTGAAGAGCACCGTGAAACAAAAACAAAGTCGGACAGACGAAACCTCGCGGGGGATGGGGCGGAGACCGCTCACCTTTCGTTTCTTCCTTGGCCTTCTGCGTCGCCAAGTCGGCCAGCCAGTGCAAGGCGGAAGAGGGCGGGGGCGGGGTCTCGGCGGAAAGCGGCCTGGCGGCCTTGGCGTCGCCGCCGCTCGTGGCCGCCGCCTCCGTCTTGAGCGCCTCTTCGGCTCGGGCGTCGGGGGCGTCGGGCTTGGGGAGGAGGTCGGCTTCCGGCGGGGCCGTCCCCGTCCCCCCCGTCGCCGCCGCCGCCGCCGCCCCCCCGCCGCCGCCAGAGAAGGGGGCTTCGTTTCCGGAAGAGGAGGTGGCGGGGTTTGTGCTGGGAAGCTGGAACACAGAGGGAGCAGGCGTTGATGACTGAGAGAGTGCCCTGGGGGACCGGGGTCGGGGAGAGACCACCAGGGTGGTCCCTGTCACCCAGAGCGTGGGGCTTTTTAGTTGGTCAGTCGTATGTGCAGAGCACTGTACTAAGTGCTTGGGAGAGGACAATACAACAACAAACGGACACATTCCCTGGCCACATCTGTGACGCTGAGGAGGCTCGATCGAACGAGCAATTAAGGAGCGGGAAAATGCTCTTCTAGAGCCTTCAGGGAGAGCTACAGTAGCCTGGGGGGGGGGGGGGGCCCTAAAGCCATACCCCTCAACGTGACTCCCCTGACTGATTAATTATGGTACTTGTTAGGCGCCTGCTATGGGCCAAGCCCCGTTCTAAGCACTGGGGCAGTTCCAAGCTAATCAGGTTGGACCCCATCCCTGTCCCATGGGGCTCACACTCTCGATCCCCAAATTCCAGATCGGAGAACTGAGGCCCAGGGAAGTGAAGTGACTTGTCCAAGGTCCCCCAGCAGACAAGTGGCGGAGCTGGGATGAGGACCCAGGTCCTTCTGACTCTCAGGCCCGGGCTCTATCCACTAGGCCACACTGCTTCTACGGTCCTGGAGGAGAACTCAGGGGCCACCCTAAACAAGTTGTGGGTAGGAATGTCTCTGCTCGTTGTTATATCCTACTCTCCCAAGCTCTCGGTACAGTGCTTTGCACACAGTAAGCGCTCAATAAATACAACTGAATGAACGAGGATGACGTCGGGCTGCTGAGAGGACGCCCACCCGTGACCGCTCCCGCCGGGGCCCGGCCCCCTGGCTACTTACCTGGGCCATCCCGTTGGTGACGGCCGGTCTCAGCACGGATTTGTTCTGCCGATTAATACAAGGGCAGTTAGCTTTAATCCCCCACTTGCCCCGGGCCGCGTGTACCATGTCTCCGATGTTGTAAAGAGCTAGAAAAGAAGGGGAGTTTCGTAACCGGCTGGAACGGGGGACCGAGGGAGGTTCGGGGAGGGAAATGGGGAGTGGGGAGGACGCCGAGACACCTGGGAGGAGGAGGAATTCTACCCGGATTTCTAAGGCTGAGGTTCGGGTGGAGGCCCATTCCCACCGGGAATGGGGCAGGGACGCAATCCCGCCGCGCCGGAGCTCGGGCCATGCAGCCGGCCCCACCGCTCTTAGAGGGACGGAAACGCAGGGCGCGGCTTTCTCCGTCCATCGGAACCTCCGGTGACGGGCAGGTGCGTCTTCGCCGACGGGTCGGGGCGACGCGACGGAGAGCGCGGTGGGGTGAGGCTGGCCTCGGGGGACCCACCCGCTAGCTCGCCTCCGGGACGCCCAGGTTGGGGATCGACCGGGGGGACTCCTCGGCGGGCTTGGGGGTGGCGGGGGTGCCCGGTTGCCGCTCTCGCCCCGGGTTGGGGGTAGCGCCCGTGTCACGTACCTGTGCCGGGAATGATCTGCGTGGGCATGAGGTTCTCGGGTTCGTGGGGCTGGCCCTTGGCACACTTCAGCCACGAGAAAACCTCTTCGTCCCCGATCTCCTCTGTCTCTGAAATGAGGAAGGGAGAGGGTGGGGGACCCTGGCTTACCCTGGGGGGCAATCCGTCTCGCCCATCTTCCCTGAAACCTTCAGACCCGCCCACTGGCACCGACAGAGCCGCATTGGGAGAAGCGGCCCGGCACACGGGAAAGAGTCCGGGCCCGGGTTCGGATCCCAGCTCCTCCCCTTGCCCGCTGGGCGACCTGGGGCTCGAAACTTCACTTCTCCGGGCCCGTTTCTCCCTCGGTAAAATGGGAATGAAACACCTCTCTCCTTCCCCCTTAGCCCGTGCCCAACCTGATTATCTGATTATCAGGGAAGCAGCAGGGTCTGCTGGAAAGAGCACGGGCCCGGGAGTCAGAGGCCGTGAGTTTTAATCCCGGCCCTGCCCCGCGTGACCTTGGAGAGCCGCTTCACTTCTGTGTGCTTCAATTCCCTCATCTGTAAAACGGGGATTAAGACCGTGATCCCCTTGTGGGGCAGGGACTGCGTCCGACCTGATTACCTTCTATCTACCCCAGCGCTTGGGACAGTGCTGAGCACGCAGTGAGCACTCGATACTGCAATTATTTTACTATTATTATTGTAGTTACCGTATCCGACCCGATGACCTTCTATCTACCCCAGGGTTTAGAACAGTGCTTGGCACCTAGTAAGCGCTTAACAGACCCCACAGGTAGTCCTGCCGAATCTGCCGCGTCCAACCCGATCGCCCCGTATCTCTCCCAGCGCTCGGAAGGAGGGGGCCGCCACTTACCGCTGCGGGGGCGGCTCTTCCGCAGCCGGTAACAGTCCAGGCAGACGCCGAACCCGCACTTGCGGCACACCCAGTGGATGTTGAAGAGGGTGGTCTCGCACACGTCGCACATCTCGCGGACCCCGCGCACGGCTCGCTTCCACGCCACTTTCTCTGCCGACGAGAGCGGGGGGGGAGGATGGCTCGCTGGCACGGGCCGCCCCGGCTGCCCGTCCGGCCCCTCTGGTCGCTCGCCCCCGTGGGAGGGCGGGGGCCGGCCGGCTCCGGCTGCGGCCTGGGGTGGCGTCCTGGGCTCGGAGGACTCGCCACCGCTACTCCCGCTAGAGGGGCGGCGGGCTCTAGCGGGACCCGAGTTCAGATCCAGGCTCCGCCACTTGCCCGCCGGGTGACCTCGGGCAACTCGCTTTACTTCTCTGTGCCTCGGTTCCCTCATCCGTAAACGGGGGGGCGGTTAAGGCTGTGAGCCTTATGTGGGACAGGGACGGGGTCCAACCTGATTAGGTTGCATCTCCCCCGCAGCGCTTAGAACAGTGCTTGCCACGTAGTAAGCGCTTAACAAATACCATTTATATACACATATAAATATATATAAAATAGATATTTTATATATTATATATGCACACGTAGTATATAATATATAAACACATCCAAACAAAATAATAAAATATAATAATAAAATAAACTATTATAACGTTACACATTATATATTGTTTATATTATATATAGCGCTATATAATGTAGGCTATAAAATAAAATGATAGAAAAATATATATTTATATATACACTATATGCATAAAATATATTATATATTTCTATATACATAAATATATATACATGCACGCTCCGTGACTCAGTTTCCCTATCTGTAAAAACGGGGAGGAGACACCTGCTCTCCCTTCCCGTCGGACTGTGAGCCCCACGAGGGGTCAGGGCTTGGCCCACTCTGACCATCCTCTACCTCCCCCGGTGCCTGGCGCACGGTAAGCGCTTAACCAATATCACAATTACTAATCCTGCATTTATCACATCTGCAGTTCTTCGTACTGCTCCGAATCCTACCCGCCTACTAAGTCACCGACGGAGGCAGGAGCTCAGTAACTACTACGATTCATATTGCTCCTCCACTACTCGTACTTCGACCGATATTACGCCTACAGCTACACCCAATAGGTAGCTCATTATCGCTACCTCATCGAACGTCATACTCGCCCCGGCCCCGAAGGCCTAATATAAATATCCTATGGTCTCCTTCTTATTTCCCCAACCTCTAAATTCTTTTTCACGCCTGTCTCCCTCAGTAGCTTAACAGTTGACGGCCCCACCCCAGGGAACACGGTGGCTCTATTTTACGGGGTCTGGATTTCTCATGCGATTCGGCGGCTGCCTGCGCTCGGGGGCCGCAGGAACTCGACGGGAAGCTCCTCGCGGGCAGGGATCGTCCCAGGCTCTTACTACAGTGCTCCGCACACGAGAAGCGCTCGGTAAGTACCGCCGCGAGGAAATGGACGGAAGGGAACACCGAGCGGCTTGAAAAATCAGGGGGCTTCCCCCCCGGCGTGGCCCGGATTTCCCGGGTGTTTCCCGGGTTGGGGAAACGGGTTATAGCCGCCCCCGGCTCCGTGAGCGAACGGCCGATTCCCTGGAGCGCCGGGACCACGGGCGGGGCTCCGGCGAGAGCCCCGTGGCCGGCGCTCCGGCCCCGGACTTTAAGATCCGTCCATCGAAAGGGGGCTCCGGGGCAGCCTCGGGAAGTCCAGTCGGGCCAGCCGATTCGCCTCTCTGGGCCTCGGCTTCCTCGCCTGGAAAACGGGGACGGGGAGCCCCGTCTTGCGGGACCGGGCCCGTCTGTTCCGACCGTACCCACCTCGGGGCTGAACGCGGTGCTCGGCACGCGTTAAGTGCTTAAGATACCCCCAACGTTGTTACGGTCACGGGAGATTTCCCGCGGCAAACACGCGGCGGAGGCCACGGCTCCCCCGGCTGCTTTAGCCTCCGAGCCCGGCCGTCAACGGAATTCCGTGAGCTTCCGGCGGGAGAGGCGGCTCTAACTGGAGCCGGGAAGGGGGACGTGGGGGGCGCGGGGGAGCCGGGGGGAGGGGGGACGAACGGTGCCTTACGGTGGGGCTCCACCATCATCATGGCCTCCTTCTCCGACATCACCAGCTGACAGAACTGGTCCCCGACGTTGGCCAGGATGTACTTGGAGGTCTCCAGGTCGATGCCCTCGGCCAGGGAGGAAGACGGAATCCACAGGTTCATGGCGTCGGGGTCGCTCTGCTGGGGGCTCAGGAACCCTTCCACCCGGAGAATGCCCTTCCGGGTGAAGATGAGCCTGGAACGGGATGGGGGAGCCCCCGCGAGTCGGTCCGGGCCACGGGACGGGCAGGTGGCCGGAAAGGCGGATCCCGAAGGGGAACCGGGAGGGACCCGGGAGGATGCGGCCCCGCGTCGAGAGACCTGGGTTCTAATGACGGCTCCGCCTCTTGCCCGCTGGGTGACCTCGGGGAAGCCGCTTCACATCCCTGGGCCTCGGCCGCCTCGACTGGAAAATGAGGACTGCGAGCCCCATCGTGTGCATTTGATCTGCTCTGATCACATCTACCTCAGGGCTTAGCACATTGCTTGGCACACAGGATAATATACTCCCATTATTATCATTACTGGAAAGCAGTCTGACTTAGTGGACAGAGCTCGGGCTTGGGAGTCAGAAGTCGGTGGTTCTAATCCTGGCTCTGCCACTTATCCGCTGTGTAACCTTGAGCAAGTCACTTCTCTGTGCCTCAGTTCCCTTTTCTGTAAAATGGGGACTGAGGCTGTGAGCTTCAAGTGGGACACTTACGCACATCCCTGTCATTTATTTATTTCTATTGATGTCTGTCCGTTCCTGGCCCAGACTGTAGGCTCGTGGCGGGCGTGGGATGCGTATGTTTACTGCTGCTGAAGTGTTCAGTACAGTGCTCTGCACACGGTAAGCGCTCAATAACTACGACTGAATGAATGAACGAACGGACCAACCCGATTTGCCTGTATCCACCCCGCCGCTCAGAACAGAGCCTGGCAGATAGTAAGAGCTTAACAAATACCATCTCTATCGTTATTATCACTATTAGGAAGTGGCGGGCGGGGGGGAGTGGAGGGAGGGTCCGTCCGGTACCTGCGGAAGTGGAAGAAGCGGCAGGCCACGGTGGAGTCGTCCTGCTCCTGCTCCTTGAACTTGCGGTAGCGTTCCAGGCGGCACTCGCGACATTTGTGCAGGTGAGGGGCCACGTTGATGCAGGACCCGTCCTGGAGGAAGGGCTCGCCCGACTGCTTCAGCTTCCGCACCTTGCTCATGTCCTTCAGCACCGACTGCCCCACTGCGCGGCGGAGGGAAGGAGAGGAGACACCGGTCAGAGACGGACGCCGACCGCGGAGGGCCCGCCGGTTCTTTCCCGGCGTCGTCCAAGCGGCGAGGCCCTACCGGAGAGGGCCCGGGCCTGGCAGTCAGAAGGACCCGGGTTCTAAGCCCGGCTCCGGCCCTTGTCCGCTCGGCGGGCGAGGGCAAGTCACTTCGTTTCTCTGGGCCTCGGTTACCTCGTCTGGAAAACGGGGATGAAGACTGTGAGCCCCATGTGGGACAGGGGCTGCGTCCACCCTCCGAGCCTGATTCTTCCCAGCGCTCAGAACGGCGCTTGACACATAGTAAGCAGGGCAGGATCGTGTCTACAGCTCGGTTGGACGCTCCCAAGTCAGTTCAGTGCTCGGCACGCAGTCGGCCGGAAGCTCCTTGAGGGCGGGGATTGTGTCCACTCGCCACGGCACTCTCCCAAAGGCTTAGTAGAGCGCTCTGCCCACGGTAAGCGCTCAATAAATACCACTGATTGACTGATTTCAGCCCCTGCCCCAAGAGCACCGGGGAAGGGGCCTGAACGGCAGCGGGGAGAGCCGGACGCTGAATATGGAGGGATGGCCGCTGACCGGGAGGCCGAGGGAGCCCGTGGGAACGGCTCTGGTGGGAGACCTCTAAGGTCCGGAGATCCTCCCCGGTGGTCCACCCCTGCCCAGGGCCCGGCCCCGGGTGGAGGGAAAGGATGGAGAAGCAGCATGGCCGAATGGCTACAGCCCGGGCTTGGGAGTCAGAAGGACCTCGGTTAATAATACGCTGGAGAAGCAGCGTGGCTCAGTGGAAAGAGCACGGGCTTTGGAGTCAGGGCTCATGAGTTCAAATCCCAGCTCTGCCACTTGTCGGCTGTGTGACTGTGGGCAAGTCACTTAACTTCTCCGTGCCTCAGTTCCCTCATCTGTAAAATGGGGATTAAGACTGTGAGCCCCACGTGGGACAACCTGATTCCCCTATGTCTACCCCAGCGCTTAGAACAGTGCTCGGCACATAGTAAGCGCTTAACAAATACCAACATTATTATTATTATTAATAAGTACTGTCCTCGTTAAGCGCTTAGTATGCGCCAAGCACTGTTCTAAGGACTGGGGTAGATACAGAGTGATCAGTTTGGACACAGTCCCTGTCCCACATGGGGCTCACACTTCTAACCTCCATTTTCCAGACGAGGTCACCGAGGCCCAAGGAAGTGAAATGACTTGCCCAAGGTCACACAACAGACACGTGGCGGAGCCGGGATTAGACTGACTCCCAGGCCCGTGCTCTATCCACTAAGCCCCGCTGCTTCTCCAGCCCCTCCGTCCACCCTGGGGCTCGGGCTCCCGGCTGTGCCCCTTGTCGGCTGGGTCCCGGGCGAGTCCCTTCTCTGGGCCTCAGTTCCCTCATCTGTAAAAGGGGGATGAAGACCGTGAGCCCTCTGTGGGACAGGGACCGCGTCCAAATCGAGTAGCTTGTATCTGCCTCAGCGCTTAGAAGAGTGCCTGCCACCCAGGAAGCGCTTGACCAATACCACAGTTATTATTCTCGGATGTGGGAGTCAGAGGACGTGGATTCTAATCCCCGCTCCGCCACGTCTGCGGGGTGACCTCGGGCAAGTCGCTTCACTTCTCTGGGCCCCAGTGACCTCATCCGTAAAATGGGGATGAAGAGCGTGAGCCCAACGCGGGATGGGGACCGTGTCCCGCCCGATTACCCTGTATCTACCTCGGAGCTTAAAACAGTGTTTGGCACACAGTAAGCGCTTAACAAGGACCGTAATTATTACGATTCCTTTCGTTACGGAGGGGGAGGAGGGCGGCGGCGGGGGTCCCCCCGGCCCGTCACCTTTGAGGGGGGCTGTGCGCGGGCGGCCCTTGGGCGCGGTCTTCCCCTTCCCCTTGCCCAGCAGGAGGTCGGCGGCCCGGCGGTCCCCGTTGGCGCCCAGCTTGCCCATGAGGTGGTCCGGGACGCCCTTGAGGCCGGCCTTGGCCTGCTGCTGCAGCTGCTCCTCCGAGTCGCTCATGTCCGACAGGTCGCTGTTGGTGCTCGAGTCCGAGTCCGGCTTGGACGTCAGGCTGCGCTCGTCCAGCGAGAACCTCTTCACCGCCTCGAAGGGGGCCGTCCGGCCCTCCGCCGCGAAGCCTCCCGCCGGCCGGCCGAACGCGCCGGCGAAGGTCTTCAGCAGCGGGTTGTCCTGCTGGCCGGGCCCCACCGCCGGCTTCTCCTCCGTCGGGCTGGACGACAGGGTGGGCATCTCGATGGGCTGCGTCAGGCCGCCGGGGGGAGAGGCCGAGCGCCCGTTGCCCACGGCGGACAGGCCGGGGACCCCGCCCGGGCCCGGGGCCCCGGGGCCCGGCCCGGAGGGGTCGGTGGCGATGAACAGGGTCTTCTTCTTCGCCAGGGCGGCCGGATCCGCGGCCGGGGGGTCGGGCCAGCCCGGCGCCGCCTTGGGGCCCCCGGCGGCCGGCGGGGCGAAGCCCCCGAAGGGGCCGGGGTCGGCCTTCTCGGCGAAGGCCAGGAACGGGTTGGAGGGCTCCTCGCGAGACAGTTTCGGCGGCTGTAGGAAGAGGTTCTCGTGGCCCTCCGGGGGCCGGGGGGCCAGGAGGCTCCGGGGGAAGGCCGGGGTCAGGGTGGGCATGGCCTCGGTGGGCGCCTTCCGGTCCGGGGCGGGCCCGGCCTTGGGGTCCGCGGCCCCGGGGCCCGGCTTGAAGGCGGCGCGGGCCGGGGCCTCCTCGGCCAGGCTCTCGGAGATGGTGGCGAAGTAGTTGCTGGAGGGCAGCGCCTGGGACATGCACTGGAAGAACAGGTTCTTGGATAGGGGGGCGTCCTTGGGGGCCTCCGGGGGGCCGCCGCAGCCGAACGCGAACGCCCCCGCCGCCTTGCCCTCGGCCGCCGGGACCCCGTTCGACTGGCTCCTCCCGCCGCTGAAGGCCAGGGGTGGGGACGGGCTCGCCAGCGTCGCTCCGAACCCGGTGGGCGCCGGGAGGGAGTTCCGGGGATTCTGCAACGAGGGAGGGAAAGAAACGTGAGCGGCGGCGGGGAGGAGACGAGGGGACGCGGCCGGCCCGGGGCGGGGGGGGGGGGGGACGGCGCGACCCCCGCCCGTTTCCTTCGCCCCCCCCGGCACCTCCGACGACCGCTGGGCTCTGCCTCTGCGCCGCTGGGACTTTCCCATCGGCCCTTACTCCGGCCCGGGGAGGCGGAAAGGGACACCGGCGGCGAGTGGCCTTCGCGACCTCTACGACGTCTGGAGGGAACCGGCCCCCACGACCTGTTTCTGCCCTAGGCTTCTCCGCTGCTGTGGCCGGGGTGAGCGTTAGACTCCGAGCCGCGCGGAGCCTGAAACTCTGTTTCCCATACCAAGGTCCCCCGGTGCCCTTAACGGGGTCCTTGTCTTTTTATGTGGTCTTGCTGTTCCCCCACGACCCCTTATTCGGAGACTGAGGCCTAATCGCCCCATTTTTGCCCGCACGGTACGGGCATAAAAAATAACGCTCGCTCTCCCCGCCACCGCTAAAACTCAGTCTCCCTCACCACTCTAAGCAGGCCGACCATTCTCCTGAGCCGTGCCCGGCGAACCTGCAATTTCCTCCTCGCCGAATGACCGCGGAGGCTATTTTGATCCAGGAGGGAAGTTATCATTTATCACTGGATCGCGACCAGCTGCCCCACCGTTCTACCGCGGCAAGTCTCCCGGGAATTCAAATGCCAATCAAACACGCTGTCTTTTCTTGGGCGTGGGGTGCCCCGGAATTCCTGATCCCACTAGATCGTACACGCCTCTGCCCCAGAGGAAGCCCTCTGAGGGCAGGGCCGGGGTCTGGTTTCCAGCCCGGGGGAGCGCCTGCCGTTCTTTGCTACACCCTGTGATGGAACCGACCACACAGCCCACCATCCAGCGCCATCTGCAAAATCTAAAACCTCACGCTAAAAACCGAGCACTCGGAACGGTTCCTGCCACACGCTTCACAGATACCAAAAAAACAACAAAAAACCCTCTTCTTCCCCTTTCCAAATAAAAAGCCCCTAAACAAAACCACCCCGAACGAGAACTGCGTTAAAGGAACCAGCTTGTTGGCTTTGGCCTCTGGGTTGTCAAACCTAGGTGCCATCTGAAGAGAACTAGCCGGTGCCCAGCAAATGCCACACGGAGATGAGAGACCAACCCGTGAAGGAAGACGAGGGTGTGACGAAAGAGATCTTGGCTACGCTTCAAAAGTTGCGGAGGGGAGGGGGCGGGCGGGGAAACAAAAGAGACAACCCGTGGGCACGTTTCTTTTCCAGAAGGCAGCCCTGTGGGGGTTGGAAAGATGGTCGTCGCTCTGGCCGGCCCCGGATGGTTTGAAAAGGGGCCTTTAAAAGGGAACACATTCGAGACAAACAGGAAGACGCAGTTTTGGCAGTTTGGACAGCCGGCTCAGCGGTCTCCCCGCCAGATTTTCCCCAGGGCTGCGCCCAGGTGCACGAAAACGGGGGTCTCCAGGGGGCGGGGGGGAGGGAGCTGGCAACCGCCCGGTGTCGACCCACAGACGCTGGCCGGTTACGTTTCCCTGAAAGGTGTTGTTCCTTGGTTCTGTCTCTCCTCCAGCCCTCCGTTCTCACCCTCCCCCGCGGACACCACCGGCCAGGGGAGACGCACACGGAGCTGGGGGCCGGCAGGCGGTCGACCCTCTCCCCGCCCACCCTCCTTTTTTGTCTTTTTATTTCGTCTCGGAGCTGCGGGGATGGGGCGGAAAGTGGACCGGGGGCGGTTTGGGGAGTCCGGGGCGCTTGGCGGGAACGAGGGGCTCCGCCGCCCGTCTGCTTTGAGACCGTGGGCAAGTCGCTTTACTTCTCTGGGCCTCGGTTCCCTCGTCTGTAAAACGGGGATTGGGACCGTGAACCCCGCGTGGGACGGGGACTGGGTCCAACCTGATTAGCTGGTATCTAATGGTATGACTCTGGGCAAGTCACTTCACTTCTCTGGACCTCACCTGTCAAATGGGGATCAAGACTGTGAGCCCCACGAGGGACAACCTGAGTATCTTGTATCCTACCCCGGCGCTTAGAACAGTGCTTGGCACATAGTGAGCGCTTAACAAATACCATAATAATAACAATCATTACTATTAACAGGTGCCAGAATCAGAGCTACGAACGACAGAAGGCATCGCTTCAATCGGCTACCGCTCCAATCGCCAGACGGCCCCACACCTCCGGCACAACGCTCCGACCTTTCGGGCAGAGGGTCGGGAAGACGGGAAAAACGGGATGGGGGAATCTCGTGGCTCTGGGGACCTCGGAAAACCGCGGTCGATGGAAAGAGCAGTATCAAAAAATTAAGAAGGCCGGGAGCCCCACGTGGGACAGGGACTGAGTCCAACCTGATTAGCTGGTATCTACCCCGGCGCGTAGCACCCAGTAGACACCTAACAAGTACCATTAAAAAAAAATAGGGCAGTAGTTGTGGCCCTCACAGACCATTATTATTATTGGTGCTTAATTATAGCACCGACTTCCCCAGACGTGACCCTTGACTTTGATAGGCTTCGGGAAGGCCGTGACCGTTCCTCGAACCAAATGGATCAATGAATTAATCAAAAAAAAACCCAAAACACTCCCCACTGGAAGGTTTTTCGCATCTCGGCAACCGAGACCGGATAGGTGGTTTTTTGATTAAACCAGTGGTTTGAGGGCTGAGAAGTTATTCAAACGGCCCCACCTGCCTAGACCGATCCACCAATCAGTCAATCCATCGATGGCTTTTCCCAAACGCTTACCGCGCGAGGAGCCCTGAACTAAGCGCTCGGGAGAGTACGATGCCATGGAGTTGGTAGGCGAGGGCCCCCGCCCACAAGGAGCTTAGAGCCCACGGATCATTTCGCCTCATGGCCCCGGCCACAAGACAACACTCACCGCAAACGCCATCCTCCCTAAGGCTCTGATGTCGCTGACAAAATTAACGTTGAGCTCCTCGAGGGCAGGGTGGCACCTACCAACTCTATCGGACTCTCCCGGGCCTCGGGACGGCGCTCGGCCCGGAGACCGGAGGCTGCTGGAGGGCAGGGATCGTGACTTCTATCGTTCTCTTCCAAGCCTCGAGTTCACTGCTCTGCACACGGTGAGCGCTCAAGAAATACCGCTGACTGTATCCGTATGAGCGCCCGTCCGCCCTTCTGGACCGTCAGCTCGTTGTGGGCAGGGAATGCGTCCGGCTACTGTTCTACTGTCCTCTCCCAAACGCTTAGAGTTCAGTGCTCCGCACACAGTAAGTGGTCGACAAATGCCCTCCCCACCGCCCCGACTCGCTCCCTTTGCTCTACCCCCACCCCCCGCCCTATAGCACTCGTGTCTAGATGTACATGTTTAGGCTTTTAATTCTATTTATTCTTTATTAATGATGTGTATAGATCTATTATTCTATTTATTTAGAATGACGCTACGCCTGTTGACTTGTTTTGATGTCTGTCTCCCCCCTTCTAGACTGTGAGCCCGTTGTGGGCAGGGATCGTGTCCCTTTGTTGTTGAACCGTAGTTCCCGAGCGCTCAGTACAGTGCTCTGCACACAGTGAGCACTACGACCGAACGAATGAAACACGACCGACCGATCGGGTCTTCAAACTCTCCCCTGCTCTCCCTTGCAGTCGGCCCAACTCTATCGCATTCTCCCCGGCGTTCGGTCCAGTGCCCCGCCCGGGGCAGGCGCTCAGATCGATCCCGCCGCCCGGCCTCGGGGCGACCGCCCAGGGCCCGCGCTCCGTGCCACTCACCTCCCCCTGCGCCTGCGTCCGTGCCGCCTTCTGCTTCTCCTGTCCGCCGACGGCCGCCAGGCCCGAATCCGAGATCCTCACCGTGGTCGGGGTGGGGGCGGCCGCCCCGGGGCCGACCGGCTCCGGGGCCTTGCCCGCCTCTTTGCCGCCCGGGCCCCCGACGTCCGAGCCCGGAGGGGCCTGCG
Source organism: Ornithorhynchus anatinus (assembly GCF_004115215.2). NCBI lineage: Eukaryota > Metazoa > Chordata > Mammalia > Monotremata > Ornithorhynchidae > Ornithorhynchus > Ornithorhynchus anatinus. The sequence goes on from NC_041750.1 coordinate 3,360,994, forward strand.
CGGCGGCCGGAGGGTACGGGGGGTAGGGGCCGGCCTCGTCCCCGCCCAGGGGCTCGTCCTGGACCACCAGGGTCCGGCCGTTCTCTTTGGTGTACGTGGCGAAGCGGATGTTCCGGTTGAGCGGGGGGACGAAGGGAGGCAGCGGCTTGGTCCTGTGGTCGGGGCCTGGGTCCCCTCCGGCGGCGGGCCCCTTCCAGGGCCCCCTGCTGACCTCGCCCCCGTCGCCCCCGTTGCTGTCCGCCTCGCCCCGCTCGCCCTTCAGCCTCTTGGTGGCCGGGTCGCAGGGGGCGTCTGGGCCGCTCTTCCTCCGCCTGCTGTCCTTGACCTCCACGCTCTCTCTCTTCTTCTTCCCTTTGGAGTGCTTGGCCGCTTTGAGGGCGCTCCCCTGACGGACAGATTCGGAGAGGTCAGGACACTGTAAGCTCCTCCCTTGAACGTATTTGTTAAGCACTTACGACGCTCTAATCGGTGGGGTGGAGACAAGCAAATCGGGCTGGACACCGACCCCTTGTCCCACTCGGGGCCCATTTTACAGAGGAGGTCACCGAGGCCGAGAAAAGGGGAGTGGACTTGTCCAAAACCACCCGGCGGACTCCTGGCGGGGCCGGGAATAGAACCCATGTCTCACGCCCAGGCCCGTGTTCTATCCACTAGGCTACGCTGCTTCCAGGCAGTAAGTTCCTTGTGGGCAGGCAGTGTGTCTGTTTACTGCTGGACTGTACTCTCCCGAGCGCTTAGTACAGTACTCTGCACAGAGGAAGCTCTCAGTAAATACTAGTGAATGATTGAGGGAACGACCACGCAGACGTCCCCCCGCGCCGGGGCTCTCTCGGCTGATTCCACAGAAGGGCGGACCCGGGCGGAGGGGCTGGTTTTTCAGGGCTGATTTAAATGGGAATAAAAAGAGGAGAAGAAGAAAAGGAGGGGAAAAAATAAGAGGCTTCTCAACTAAGCGGCGTTTGACCTCTCATCTGTACGGAAGCCATTTCTGGGCTGGCTCGTGTCTCTCTGAGGCGACGGCCCCCGGTGACCGGAAAAGGCCGGTCTGAGACACCCATATCTCCTCCCTTTCCGGTCCTGCTCTTGGGCCACTCCGAAAAGCAGTGAGGCCTAGTAGAAAAAGGCCGGGCCCGGGCGTCAGAAGGACCCGAGTTCTGATCCCAGCTCTGCCACTTATCCGCTGGGTGACCCTGGGCCAGTCACTGCACTTCTCTGCCCCTCAGTTCCCTTATCTGAAAAACGGGGATTATGAGCGGGAGCTCTTTCTGAGACAGGGACCGTGTCCAACCCGATTATCTTATATCTAACCTGGCGCTCAGAACAATATCTGGCACACAGTGAGCGCTTAAATATTGCAAGTATTATTACTCTTTCTGCTCGTTTCGGGCAGGGAACGTGACCGATTCTGTAGTACTCTCCTTAACGCTTAGTACTGTGCTCTGCACAGGGTAAGGGCTCAATATATACCATTGATTGCTTGGGGAAAGGCGTCCTGAGCTTCAGGGTTCCACGCCCACCCCGTCCCGCCCGGCAGTTTGCCCGCGAGGCAAGGTTTTGTGCCTGGAGGAAGGGGCGCGTCGTGCCCCAGCAGAGAAGACGGCCCCGACGCGATCGGAAGGAACGCTCTGCTGCTGCTGAGGAACCAAGACCCGAGCTGGGCATTTTCTGCGGGCCCGAGAGGTCACCCGCTGGATGGTCAATGGGTTGAAGGACCCACGCTGCGGAGTCATTCGGTCCATCGGATCGACGGAGCGCTTACGGTGCGCAGAGCACTGTACTAAACCCTCGGGAGAGTACAACAGAATAAGAGAACAGTCATATTCCTCGCCCAAAACAAGCTTCCGGTCTAGAGCCACGCGTGGCTCGCGGCCGGCGAGTCTCCAGGCGGGGCCCGGGGACCCGAGCACCCCAACTTTCCGACGTCCCCAGACGGCAGGGCCCGGAGGGGATGGCACGGCGCCGGGAGACCCGGATTCGAGGCCCGGCTCGGCTGCCGCCCAGTTGTGGGACCCCGGCCAAGTCACTCTGCCTCTCTGGGCCTCAGTTTCCCCATCTATAAAATGGGGGCGGGATCCCTCGGCTGCTGCCCCTTCTCCCGGGCGGGATGGGGACTCAGTCCGATGGGATCATCTCACATCAACCGCTCACGGGGGAAGTAATCAATAAATAGCATTATTATTACTGTCGCCGTAACGCTACCTCGTTCTGAGGCGTGGAGGAGTTGTCCATCAGCATCACGTGTATCAGCCTGGGATCCACTGACTTGATCTCGCCGGTCTGCGGTTTCGGGGGCCGGATGCCGGCGGGACGGAAGGGAACGAGAGGAAAAGAGAGGGAGAGGGAGAACATATTCAATCAATTTTCTCGCTCGTGGGAGAACACACCGACCTATCGCATCTCCGGGTCCCCTCTCTCCGGGGGGGGCTTTATGTGGAAAGACAAAATGGAAGTCGTCCATTCCTGCAGGTGAGACCCTCCCCAATAAGTCGGGCAGCCCCGAGGGGGCCCTGGGCCCGTTGTTCATCTGATTGTGCTCCCTCTTGCCCCCTCTTGTCCCTTTACTAGTCAACGATCACACTTCCCTGCTTCAAAGCCCTACTGAAAATTCACCTCTTCCAAGAGGCCTTCCCGGACTAAACCCCCCTTTTCCTCAGCTTCCCTTTCCTCCCCACTGCCCCAACTCGCTCCCTTCGCTACCCCATCCCTGCCCCACAGCTCCTGTGTACATACGTACATATCTATAATTCCATTTATTTACATTAATGTCCGTTCCCTTGTTTTGATGTGCGTATATCTATAATTCTATGGATTTCTATTGACGCTACTGATGCCCGTTTACTTGTTTTGATGTCTGTCTCCCCCCTTCTAGACTGTGAGCCCCTTGTGGGCAGGGACTGTCTCTCTGGCTGAATTATACTTTCCAAGCGCTAAGTACAGTGCTCTGCACCCAATAAGCGCTTCATAAATACGACAATGAATGATCATCAGTATAGCAATAAGTAATAATCAGTCAATCAATAATCAGTTAAGCTCCAACTGAGTCCCAACACAGTCATGGAGAAGCAGCGTGGCCTAGTGGATAGTGCGAACAGATAATATTAATAATACTAATAATGGTATTTGTTCAGTACTTCCTATGTGCCACGCACTGAGACGAGTTAATCGGATACAAGTTAATCAGGTTGGACCCAGTCCCTGCCCCACACGCGGCTCACCCCCTTAGCCTCCATCTTCTAGACGAGGGAACCGAGCCCCAGAGAAGTGAAGTGACTTGCCCCAGGTCACCCAGCAGACGGGTGGCGGAGTCGGGATTGGAACCCGGGCCCTTCCGACTCCCAGGCCGGGGCTCTAGCCGCTAAGCCCGCTGCTCTAGTCCAGGCCTCTCCGGACTAGAAAAGGAAAGCAGGGGCGTCTTCCCCCTAGGGGAGCGGGCGTCCCGGGCGGGTCCTCACCTCGGTCACAGACACGTCCATGAGCCGGGTGATGGGGTCCTGGCGGCTGACCACGCCGCCCAGCCAGCTCTCTTCGCCCTCCGGCTGGTAGACCTTCACCCTCTGGCCTTGAACGCTGTAGGGACCTAGAGGAAAGACCGGTCAACGGAAGACAGCGACGGTCACCCGGGCCCCGAGCCACGGAAACCGCGGCCGGGGGCCGAACTTCCGGGCTCCTGGCTCAGGGAGGGGAGGCGGGCGGCAAGGCGGGACAGAGGCCCCTGACGTTCTTCACGGATTCCCCCGGCCCGATGAGGTCTTTGGGATTCCCCGAACGCTCTGGTGGCCACAGTCCTAACTATCTGGAGGGCCAGGGAGGCCTTCCTGACCACGAAGGTGTCCCCCGCGGGGTCCGCCCTGGGCGGCAGAACCCTCAGCGGGCTCCGTCTCTGACTGACGGGCTCCGTCTCTGGGGGCGGGGAGGATCGGGGTGCCGGCGGGAGCTAGAGGACCGTTTCCGGCTACGGCGGCGAGACCCGGTGGACCGGTGAGCCGGCCAGACCGGAGAGCCCAGCCGCCGTGAGGCGACTTTGAACGGGTCGGGCTCTTTCGGCAGACGCCCCATGAGCTGAGGTGAAGTGGAAGGCTCTCTCCTCCCCATTCTCCAGGTGAGGCGACGGAAGCCCGGAGAGGGGAAGCGACCGACCCCAGACCCTCGGACTCCAAGCCCCGGACCCCCGTTCTCCCGACAGGAGGGAGGCGGAGACGGACTGGGCGTCTCTGACGTTCGGGGTGGCTCTCCGGCGCCGAGTCTCCGTCCAAGAAGGGGCTGGAGGTCAGGCGGGGAGGGAGGGGAGCAGAAGCTGCCAGGGAGAGGCTTCGGGGAGGGCAGACATCAGGGGGCACGGGGACAGGGAGGGCGGTCAGGGAGGACTCCGTCCTTCCTCCCGGGAGCGTCCCCGGGCTGAGCTACGGAACGCGGGAAGGCCGGGCCGAACCGAAGCGGCGTGGGCCCGGCCGCGGGGGGCGGGGGGAGGGTCTCACCTCTACTGAAGATCTCCTGCAGCTTCTGGTCGCTGATGAGCGCGTTGACCGTCTCTCTGAGCGCCGCCTGCTCCAGGAGAATCTGGTTCTGGCTCTCCGTCCCCATCTGATGATAAGAATAATAACTGTGGTTTTTGGTAAGCGCTTATTATGTGCCAGGCACCGTACTAAGCGCCGGGCTGGATACAAGCAAGTCAGGTGGGACACAGTCCCTGCCCCGACTGGGGCTCACAGTCTTCACCCCCATTTTACAGAGGAGGCCCAGACGAGAGAAGCGACCTGCCCAAGGTGACCCAGCGGAGAAGCGGCGGAGCCGGAATTAGAACCCGGGTCCTTCTGACCCCCACGAGGCCACGCTGCTTCTCTCTCTCTAAAATACACCCGCACCCACACCTCCGACACCCCTCCCAGCCCTCCCGCCGCACGGGATGGATGCCCGGCACCCATTTCCACAGAACCGGGCCGTACCTGGAACAGACGCAGCCCACTGGCATCCGACAGGAACCTAAGCTCTCGATCGAGAAGGAATTCCACCGGAACCACCGAACCCAGACCCAGCTTATCCACCAAAGGGGTGAAGGTCTGAGGAGAAGAGCGGCCAAGAAAAGGATAAGATAACCGTGGTGTTTACTAAACTTGCTTTTATCTTAAACGGTATCTGTCGTGGGCTTACTCTGTGCCAGACACCGTACGAAGCGCTGGAGTGGCTACCGGTTAATCGGGTCGGACACGGTCCCTGTCCCATCTGGGGGTCATTTTACAGAAAAGGTATCCGAGACCCAGAGACGCGGAGTGACTTGCCCGAGGCCACGCAGCAGAGAAGCGGTGGAGCCGGGATTCGAACCCGCTAAGCCAGGCCGCTTCTCTCGTTTTGGGCGGGGACCGTGTCTGCTAAATCTGCTGTTCTGTACCGTCCCAAGCGCCTAGTACAGTGCTGCGCACAGAGCAAGCATTTAATAGATACCACTGTTTGACCGATACGCCAGGGACTGTACTAAGCGCCCGGGTAGATACGACCTAATCGGGTGGGACACAGTCCCGTTCCACTTGGGACTCACAGCCTGAATCCCCATTTTACAGATGAGGGAACAGTGGCCCGGAGAGGTCAAGTGCCTTGCCCGGGGTCACCCAGCAGACGTGCGGCGGAGCCAGGACGAGAACCCAGGTTCTCCGACTCCCAGGCCCGGGCTCTACCCACTAGGCCACGCTGCTTCCCAAGAAGAGAAGAAGGAAAACCACAAAACAAGCTCCCAAGGCTTAGGATGGATTGGACCCAGCTAGAAATTATCAATTACAAATCATTCATTTATAGTCATATCGGTCTTCCCCGCTGGTCTGGAAGCTCAATGGGGGGAGAGGGTGGGCCTCTATCGATTAGTAATAATAATTAATAGTAATAACGGTATCTGTTAAGCGCTTACTATACGCTGAGCGTTGCTCTAAGCGCCGGGGGTAGATACAAGGTAATCAGGTGGGACACGGTCCCTGTCCCCGTTCTCTTGGGTCGGACTCTCCCAAACGCACAGTACAGTGCTCTGCACGCAGCAATCGCTCAATAAATACGCTTGATTGATTGACTGGTTGAAGGGGAGCAGCTTGGGGCGGCATATCTTTGAGAGGGGGAGCCCCCAAATTTGGGGACCCACTGTTTGAGCACCGGTGACATTCCCGGATATTCCAGCACGGCCTAGTGGATCGAGCCCGGGGCCTGGGAGTCGGAAGGACCTGGGTTCTCATCCCGGCTCCGCCGCCTGCCTGCTGGGTGACCTTGGGCCGGTCACGCTTCACTTCTCTGGGCCTCAGTTCCCTCGTCTGTAAAATGGGGATGAAGAACGACAGCCCCGTGTGGGACGGGGCTCGCGTCCGACGTGATTAAGCTGTAGCTAACCCAGCGCGTAGAACAGTGCCCGGCACAGAGTGAGCGCTTAACAAATACCGTGATGAACAAAAACAGGGTCAGGGAGGTGGCGGAGCCGGCTCGAGCCCCCTCGGGCTTCTGCTCAAGCCTCACTAAGGGGGGCTGGGGGATGAAAGCTGCCGGGACCACCCCCCGCCCTCGCTACTCACCAGGGCGGGCCACTGGGGGATGGAGACCCTCGTCCCCTGCAGCAGGAAGGGGTCTTTCCGGGGGACCCAGACCAAGGAGCCCTCCAGCAGCAGGACGATCACCTCTTCGGCGTGGACCTTCACCCAGGAGTGCTGCTTCCAGTTGCAACCGTCGAACTCCACGAAGATCTGCGCGAGACACCGGATCCAAAGGGGCTTCAGGCGGCGAGACCCCACCTGGCGTTGCCCCCCGTTCCTCTCCCTCAACACACACACACACACACACACCCCTTCTTCTTATTATTATAATAGTTATATTAGTTAAGCATTTACTACGTGCCAGGCACCGTATTAAGCGCTGGGGTAGATACAACCGTATCGGGTTGGGCACAGTCCCTGTCCCACACGGGAGTCACAGTCTTCGCCACCATTTTACAGATGAGGGAACGGTGGCCCAGAGAAGTGAAGCGACTGGCTCAAGGTCACACGGCAGACAAGTGGAGGAGCCGGGAGTAGAACGCGGGTCCCGCTGACTCCCAGGCCCGGGCCCTAGCCACTAGGCCACGCTGCTTCTCTGCATTTCTTCATACTTAATAAGAACGACGATGATAACGACGATAACTACGAGGTACCCGTTACGCACTTCCTACGTGCCAGGCGCTGTATTAAGCACCGGGGTAGATACGAGCTGATGGGGTTGGATACAGTCCCTGTCTCACGCTGGGCTCCCAGTCGCCACCCCTAGTTTCCAGATGAGGCCCAGAGAAGCCAAGAGACTCGAGGCAGGATTAGAACCCGGGTCCTTCTGACTCCCAGGGCCGGCTGAATGAATTTCCGGCCTCCCTCCCGATGGCTTGGCAGCCTTGGCAACCAAAGCATGGGGCCAGAGAGGGGCTTCGAAAGCCCCCAGGGGGTAAATCAGGGAAGGCGAGACCCGGCCCCTCTGGCCGCATCGGTTCTGACGGCCCGGCCCGGGACGGACGGGCCACAGCTCTCAGCGGCTCGTCAGCCGCCTTACCAACGTCCGTCCACCCAGCCGGACCAGGTTCTGACACTGTGGCTAAAGGAGTTCTGCTCGCCCTGTCTATCTGCACCTCGTATCTATCCCGGCGCTTAGCACGGTGACTGGCACACGGTAAGCGCTTAACAAAGACCACTCAAAAAATAAAAAATAAAATCCCCCCAGGGTTGGGCATGGAGGTTCTCCCCTAGGGCACGCCAGGGGTCCGGTCTGGCCCTCCCACGGACGGGCACGGGGGCCGGCCCAACGTAGCGCCTCCCCCATACCCGAGACACAAACAGGGCATGCCCCTTCACCGGCTCTTCACTAACCGCCAGTCGAGACGGGGCTCCTCATTTCCACCCCGCTCACCGGAGGGTGTCTCAGAATAACACTGATAAAAATCAAATAATCACGGTACTTGTTAAGCGCTTACTACGCGCCAAGCGCTGCTCTGCAACCACTGCACCACGTTAATACAGTCTCTCATCCCCTCCCGCCCGGTGACCGCATCAGCCTCCTCGCTGACCTCCCAAGCCTCCCGTCTCTCCCGGCTCCAGGCCGTATTTGGCTCTGCTGCCCGGATCAATTTTCTACCAAAACGTTCAGGACGCGTCTCTCCACTCCTCAAGAAACGCCGGCGGTTGCCCACCCACCTCCATATCAGACAAAACCTCCTCACCCTTGGCTTTAAAAAGCCCCACTTTTCCTCATCTCCCACTCCCTTCTGAGCCGCCCTGACTTGCTCCCTTGGCGACTGCCCAGGGTGAGACAGCAGGCGGGTGACGGCGCCGGGATTAGAACCCAGGTCCTTCTGATTCCCAGGCCCGGGCTCCGACCGCCAAGTCGCCACTGCCCCCGGGACGGGGCGGGGAACTGTGTGTTTTCGCCCTTTGCGCCCGGGGTTTTGGAAATACTGGTCGATCCCTCCGGAAACTGGTTGGGTCAGTTCTGCCTGGGGACGGACAGACTCGAGGGAGGGAGTGTTGGCCGCACACAGGGGAGCTGACCCAATGGCTGGCTTTTCCCGGGCGGCTCCACCCCGGAGGGCCGGACAGGACGCTCGGGACTGGTGGCGCGACGCGTGGGGGTGGTCCCGCGGGCCCCTCGCCAGCCCGGCCCGGGGCACCGGCCCCCGTCTCGGCTCCGGGAGGGACCGTCACCCAACTGGAAGCCGCCCCTCGCCCCCGACATTTCTCCGATCCCCCTCCCCTCCATAAAACCGGTTGGACGCATTTCAATAGCGGGAACTGGAAGAAGGGGCCGGTCGCAGTTCTGCGAGTTGGTTTGGAAAAGAAAAAAGAAAAGAAGTCGAAGGCGGATAAATTACAAAACTTCTGCCAGGCTGATGAAAAAGGTCTTACTTGCCACCCAGCCGGCCCTGACCACTCCGGTGTGGGTGTCTATGTGTGGTGGGCGGGCTATTCGCTCTGCCTAGTCTTTTGTGGCATTTCTTAAGCGACGTACTGTGTGCCAACCACCGTCCTAAGCGCCGGGGTAGATACGAGATAATAATAGTACTTGTGGCATTTGTTAAACGCTTACTGTGTGCCAGGCCCCGGACTAAACGTTAGGATGGATACAAGCAGATGGGGGTGGGACACCGGCCCCCGTGGATGAGGAAGGAATGGTATTTACTGAGCACCTACTGGGTGCAAAACACTGTTCTGAGCCCTCGCGAGTGAAGGAGACAAAAGCTGAATTGGGAGGCTGAGGGAGCTGGGACTTTTCTTTTTTTCCTTCAACCAGGCCAAGGGAGTTAAGGGCCACACCAGGTGCTGATGATGTGCTAAGCACTCCGCTGAGTGCCGAGGGAGAGGTGATCGGATCGCCCCGGGGGGGGGGGGGGGGGGGGGGGGGCAAATTTACGCTACGTTCTCCCAAACTGGGTTTAGTAATAACAAAAACCAATAACAACATCTTCATTTGTTACGGGCAAGTTTACACACTGCATTCTCCTTAGCTGGATTTTAAAACAATAAGAATAATAATGCAAATACTAAATGCCAAGCACTGTTCTAGGCGGTAAGGTAGATACAAGTTAAGCAAGTTGGACAAAAATCCCTGTCATTCAATCAATCGGATTTATTGGGCGCTTACTGCGGGGCTCGCGTTAATCCCCCGTTTTGCAGATGAGGGAACTGAGGCCCAGAGAAGAGACTGGCCCAAGGTCACCCGGCAGACAAGTGGGAGAGCCAGGATGAGAAGCCAGGTCCTTCCGCCCGGGCTCTAGCCACGGAGCTGCTCTGCTTCAGGGCACCGATCCCTCTCGTTATAATGATAATTCTGGTATTTGTTAAGTGCTTCCCACGTGCCAGGCCCCGTTCTAAGCGCTGGGGTAGATACAGGCAAACCGGGTTCGACAGAGACCGTCCCTGTCCCATATCAGGCCGAGAGTCTCGATCTCCATCGCACCGATGAGGCGCGGAGAAGGGAAGTGACTCGCCCAGGGCCACCGGGCAGCCAAGCGGCGGAGCCGGGATTAGAACCCATGACCTTTTGACTCCCAGGCCCGTGCTCTATCCACTTTGCCACGTGGCTTCCCCTCTCTAACCCCCGGCCTAGGCCGCACACGTTTGCGAAATTCCCCGTCTTCCCCTATTCCCTTTAGAGACGCAGCGTGGCGGCGCAGTGGATAGACCCCGGGCCCGGGGTTCAAATCCCGGCTCCGCCACCTGTCCGCTGGGGGGGGGGGGATCTTGGGCAAGCCACTTCTCCGTGGAAAGAGCCCGGGCCTGGGAGTCAGAGGTCGTGGGTTCTAATCCCGGCTCCGCCGCTGATCAGCTGGGTGACCTGGGGCAAGTCGCTTCACTTCTCTGAGCCGGATACCTCCGACGCTTAGTACGGTCCCTGGCACACGGTCAGGCGCTTAACAAATATCATAATCGCTATTATTAAAATGGGGATGAAGACCGTGAGCCCCACGTGGGACAACCTGATTCCCCCGTAAACCCCCCCAGCGCTTAGAAGGGTGCTTGGCACAGAGTAAGCACTTAAATACCATCGTCGTCATCATCATTACTATTCTCCGGGCCTCGGTTCCCTCGTCTGCAAAAGGGGGATCGTCGGTCGAGACCGTGAGCCCCACACGGGGCAGGGACCGTGTCCATCCCGACCCGCCCGTATCCTCCCCGGCGCTCGGCACAGTGCCCGGCACGGCGTAGGCGCTTAGCAAATACCACCGCCGGGCCGCGGGACGAGCCCGGATGGCCCGAGACCGAGCAGCCCGTCCAGGTCCCCCGGCCCCCTCGGGCTTGCCCTAATCACAAAACCGGCCTATTCCCCGGACGCCGGAGTTGTCCACCTCCGCTCTCGAAATAGAAATCCGAAATACTTCCTGGTGGGCGTGAGGGGGAGGACAGACGCGGCCGGGGCCGGATCCCACCGGTGCTCACTGGCCTCGGGACGGTAAGCTCGTCGCGGGCAGGGAACGTGTCCGTCTAACCGCCGCGCTTTCCTCTCCCCGGCGCCCCGCTCGCGGTAAGCGCTCGGTAAGTACGACCCGACGCCTGGACCGGGAAAGCGTCGAACGAGGCCCCGGGTGCGCGCGTCGATCTGGGAGGAAAGAGGGAAAAGCAAGCCCCTCGAGCCCGGGAGCTCGCGGCGGACAGGGAGCGCGTCTCTTCACGGACGGGTCGGACCTTCCCCGGGCGCTCAGCACGGTGTTCAGTAAATACGACCGGACCCCCACCGGGTCCCCCTCCTTGGCCGTCGGGCCCCGCCTGGCTTCCCTGAAGTGAACCCCCGGAGGAACGGACCCCCACCAAAGCCGCCCGGGCCCCGGGCGACGGACCGGGAGGGCCGAGACGAGACGGGCCGGGGAGGCCGCGGCCGACGCCGACACCGACGCCGGTCCAAGGGGGAGGCGCCGAGCGGACGTGCCCGCGACTGGCATCGCCCCACGGGCCCGGCACACCCAAACAAACGCGCGCTCTCTCGCACGGTCCTCTCTCTGAAGTTTACCCGACGAGTCCCCCCGGCCCCCTGCCCGCCCCCCAACCCCGGGCCCGGGGGAGTCCGGGTTGTAAACTCTGCTCCGCCAGAGAGGGGCCCTGGAGCCCCAGCCCGTCTTCGCACCCACGGAGGAGGAGAAGGGGGGGGGGGGGAGGAGGAGCAGAAGAGGAGGAGGAAGGGGAGGAAGAGAAGGGGAAGAGGAGGAGAAGAGGAGGAGAAGAAGGGGAGGAAGAGAAGAGGAGGAGAAGAGGAGGAGGAGGAGAGGGGAGGAGGGGAGGAGAGGAGGAGGAGAAAAGGGAGAAGAGGAAGAGGGGAAAGGGGAGAAGAGGGGGAGGAAGGGGAGGAGGGAAAGGGGAAAGAGGAGGAGGAGAGGAGGAAGGGGAGAAGGAGGAGGGGAAAAGGGAGAAGAGCTACCCCAGCGCTTAGAACAGTGCTCTGCACATAGGAAGCGCTTAACAAATACCAACATTATTATTATTATTAGAAGAGGAGAAGAGCAGCAGGAGGAGGAGGAAGGGGAGGAGAAGGAGGAGGAGAAAAGGGAGAAGAGGAGGAGGGGAGGAGGAGGAAGGGGAGGAGGAGGAAGGGGAGGAGGAGGAGGATAGGGAGGATGGGGAGGAGGAGGACCAGGCCGAGGACGACGAGGAGGAGGAGGAGGAGGAGGAGGGGGCAGCTGTTGCTGTCACCCAGAAAGCCAAAGGGGGGAGGGAAGGAAGGGGGCGGGGAACGAGGGGGAGGGCAGGGGGTGGGGGAGCACCCAGACGCACGGACAGAGACACACACAGGGGTGTGGAGGAGGTCGGCGCAGGAAGGCTCCGCGCCCCCCCCCCCCCCGCGGAACCGGGACCCCCCGGACCCCCCTGGGGGGGGGGGAGACAGGGAGGCCTCTGTGTGTGTGTGTGTGTGTGTGTCGGCGTGGGGGAGGGGGAGGAGGCCCCGCCCGCCCCTCCCCCGCACAAAGGCCCCCGGGGAGGGGGAGGGGCGGGGGCGCCCCCCACCCCCGTGTGTGTGTGTGTGTGTGTGTGTGTGCGCGCGCGCGCGGCCGAGGGGGGGCAGGGGGGAGGGGGAGGGGGAGGGGAGGGAGTGACTCACCGCCAGGTCCTGGGGCACCGCCCCGCTCATGGCCCGCACCGTCCCGGCCCGCCAGGCCCGGCTGCGCAGCGGCGACCCCCCGGGCCCGCACGGCCCCGCTCCCCCCGGGCCCCCCGGGCCCCCGCGCCCCCCGGCCCCGCCGGCCCCGCCGGCCCCGCCGCCTCCTCGAACAGCAGCAGCAGCCGCTTCCCCACCGGGGAGGCCGCCGCGTCCGCCATGGCCGGGACACGACGCCGCCCCCGACGCGCCCCGCCCCAACGCCGGAGCCCCGGAACCGACGCCGCCCCGAACACCCGGACACCGCCAGGCCCCAGCCCGGGCCCGGGCCTCCGCCGCCGCCTCCTCCTCCGCCTCCTCCTCCCGCCGCCGCCGCCGCCGCCCCCGGGCCGCCCTCCTTCCTTTCCCTCCCTCCCCGCCTCCCCGCCGCCGCCGCCGCCGCCGCCGCCACCGCCGCGCAGCACCGCGCCACAGCGCCCCCCCGCGGCCGGGACGGGCCCCGCGCCGCCGCCAGCGCCCCCCCGCGGCCGGACCCCACGCCCGCCGACCTCCGCCCACGGCGCCCCCCGCGGCCCGGAGGGGAACGGCCGCCCGGGCCCCCCACCCCCTTCCTCTCCTGCAGCGCCCCCCGCGGCCCGGAGGGGAACTACAGCTCGGGCCCGGGCCCCGCCCCCCTCGCGCTCCTACTGCGCCCCACCCTTCTTCTCCTCCAGCGCCCCCCGCGGCCCGGAGGGGAACTACAGCGCGGGCCCGGGCTCCGCCCCCCTCGCGCTCCTCCAGCGCCCCCCCGGGACCCGGAGGGGGAACTGCGGCTTGGGCCCGGCTCCTCCTCGCTCTCCTCCAGCGCCCCCCGGCGACCCGGAGGGGAACTACAGCTGGGGCCCGGGCCCCAGCGCCCCCCAGCGCCCCCCGCAGCCCCAACTACGCCCTCCCCGTCGCTCCCTTACAGCACCCCCTCGCGGCCCAGACGGGAACTACAGCTTGGGCCCGGGCCCCGCCCCCTAGCGCGCTCCTACAGCGCCTCCCGCGGCCCGGAGGGGAACTGCAGCCCACAGAATCTCCCCCGTTTCCTTCTTCCGATTTCCCCTTGGGGCAAAGGGTTGGGGCTCCCCTGGTGGGTGGCGATCTCCTGGGAGGCCGCCACCCCCTCCCCCCCAGCAGGAGAGCCGATTCTGCTACCTCAGTCCCAGGACCCCGGCCCAACCCCCTTAAATCTCTTTCTGAGCGAGGGAGGAGGAGGGAGGCAGGAACCAAGTGCAGAGGCCAAAGAAAGGGCCCAACTCTTTATTTTTTTTTCCAGCTCCTCTCCCTGAAACTTCCATTCAAACCCTCCCTTCCCATTGGCCCCTAAGGCCTACCACTTTCTTCTTTCCCATTGGCCCCACCGAACGATTCCCTTCCCTTCTCAGAGACCCAATGGCCAACCTCTTTGTTTCCTAATTGATCCGTGTCCCGGGGACCGTGATCCCTCCTTCCCCGTAGACCGACAGTCCACTTAGCGTGAACCCGGCACCTCGGTGCTCGTTTCCCGCATTAGTGCCTGGCAACGATCCCCGCTGGGAAATGTCGACTCTTCTTCGGGGCAACGCCTCACGGAGAGACCTCTCTTTGGGGGTAACTTGCACGGTCTTGACAACCCCTCCTTGGAGCCAAGGAGCTCTAAAAGAAGGATTTCCTCCTCTCGGGCCTGTCACTTGTGTCCGAGGGGAAGAGCCACGCGGGGGGGGGAGGGAAGAATCACGGCGCAGGACGACGTTTCCCTGGGTCACGGAAGTCGGCCCTCCGCTCTGGCTCGACGTAGAGCCCGGCCCAGACCCCATCTCGGTCCGTCGACCGATGGCGTTTATCGAGCGCTTACTCCGTGCAGAGCGCTGGACTGAGGACTCGGGAGAGGACGATGCAATTTAGGAGGGGCGGATGACCATTCTGGCAGCTGTGGCGGGAAATTCCTCAGCCTCGCGCGGTCATTTCCGGGCTGGGATGGGAAGTCCGAGCCGCTTGCTCCCCTTCGAAGAGGCATCTCGGTGCCACCGAGGCCGCCCCGTTTGCTGGGGACAAGGCTGACCGGCGGATGAGGCTGGCGAGGCTCTAGCCCTAGGAGGCCCCTACGGTCAATCCCTTTAGCTGCAAAGTTTCGATAAGATGCCCAAAAGAAAAGCCCCGTTGAGAGCACACCCACCCCATTTCTTTTTTCTTTAAGGGATCTGTTAAGCGCTTACTACGCGCCAGGCACCGTACCGAGCCCTGGAATAGGTGATGCATACGGCAGTCGGGTCGGACGCTGTCCGTTTCTCCCACGGGGCTCGCCGTCTTCATCCCCATTTTACAGATGAGGGAGGCCCGGAGAAGTGGACTGGCCCAAGGTCACCCGGCAGACTATTGGGGGAGCCAGGTCTTTCCGACTCCCGGCCCCGCGCTCTATCCACTAGGCCACCCTTCTCGCCCGTTGTGAAATCCTGGAAAGCAGACACCGTTCCCTTTGGCCGACCCTTTTGGCCGTCCCGGCCTTTAGCCCTCTGGGAAGACCCAGTGCCAGAGCAGGATGGGTTTGCGAGGGGGAGATCGGTCCGGGCCACACTAGCAGAGGGGAGGAAATGAGAAAAAAGAAATATTTGTGTTCTGAAAATGTCACAGAGGGGGTCAGAAAAGATCCAAGGCCTGCCTGGAAATTAGGGCAGGTATGGAAATCCCTCCGTAATCGGACCCTGGGTTGAAGCTTCAGGTCCACCCCAAGAAGGTTTTCCCGTCTCGAGGGATTCTTCCATGACTTACACGGTGGAGCGTCTTTATGAACTGGCGGCTAGGGCAGCTAAAAACGGAGTCTCCACGAAGCGCCCCCCGAAGCAGCTCGGCTTAGCGGAAAGAGCCCGGGCCTGGGAGTCGCAGGACCTGGGTTCTAATCCCGGCTCTGCCACTTACCTGCTGTGTGACTTCGGGCAGGACACTGCCTTTCTTAGTGCTGCAGTTTCCTCAACTGCAAAAGGGGGATTCACGCCTATTCCCTCCTACCTGGCCCCGTGAGCCCCAGGTGGGATAAAGGACCGTGCCCAACCCGATAACCATCTATTTATTCCAGTGTTTAGAACAGTGCTTGGCACCTAGTAAGTGATTTAACCCACGCCACGCTAATTAATTATCCCTCAGCCCTGGATCCACAGAGACCGGTCTCCATGCCAAGATGTAGGGAGGAGTCATTGGCTCGGGATTCCTCCTCAGCAGCCGGGAGCCTCGGGAATGTGGGAATGATACCGAGGGTGACAGAGTTCGATCCTTAAAAGCTGTGACGGCCGTAGCCCGGTCGGAATCCGGACTTGCGGAAAGGGGACGCGTGTCCCCGTTCTGTCGTACCGCGCTCTCCCAAACGCTCGGTACGGTGCTCCGCGCATAGTACGCACTCGATCACTACCCTTGATCGAGAGCCCTGCGGTTTCACTCTAAGGAAGTAGAAATAATCAGCCAGGTGCTTATTGTTATTAAAAACAGTAAGTGGTAGGGTCAGCTCACTTTGGACAGGGAACGTCTGCCAACTCTGGGGGACTGAATTCTCCCAGTCGCTCGGTACGGTGCTCTGCACGTAGTAGATGCTCAAAAATGACCATCGACTGATTTGTTAAGCACTAAGTGCCGAGCACTGGAGTATTAATAATAACGATGGCATTTGTTAAGCGCTATGTGCCGAGCACTGTTCTAAGCGCTGAGCACTGGGTAGAGACAAGATACACGGTGCTCGCAATCAAAGCAGGAGGGAGAACAGGTGTTCAGGCCCAGCCCAACCCGTAACGACCAACAGCAGCATCCCTTTCGGCCTAGGCCGGAAGCCCGTCGTGGGCAGGGAACGTGTCCCACCGCCCCACCGCCCGCCCCAACTCTGTGGTGTCGTACTCTCCCAAGGACCCAGTACAGTGCTCTGCACAGAGTGAGCGCTCAACGGATGGCATCGGCCGACGGCCCAATACGTGATCGAAAGCTTTCACGCCTGCTCCGGCAGGAAAACGACCACCACCCCACGTTGGGGGCTAGCTGGGGTGGGTTTAAAAAAGCAAAACAGAAAGACGACGACAGGGCAGCCGGGGAACTTCAATACGGGGATTCAGTGTTTGATTCCCGTAGGGCTCCTCTTGGGTAGGGGAAGCCACTACCAACTCTGTTGTATTGAATTGTAGTTCCCAAGCCTTTAGTTCGGTGCTCTGCACACAGGAAGCGCTCAATAAATACGACCGAACTCTTCCAAGCATTTTGTACAGCGCTCCGCACGCGGTAAGCGCTCAATAAATACGACTGAACGAACTCTTCCAAGCGTTTCGTACAGCGCTCCGCGCGCGGGAAGCGCTCGACAAACACCGTCGATTGAGGGAGTGATAAAATCCACCCCCACAGCGTGATGATTATTCCCCCCGTCCCTGCCGGCTCTCGTATATTCGTGGCGGGGAATCTCTTAGTCGCCTAAGAATACGACCGATTGAACGGATGACGGGCGGGCCTTGGAAGCCCCATCTTGGGTCGAAGGGTCTGGTCTCGAATGACCTCCGCCTATCAAGATAGAGTCGCGACCTAACCTATCAGAACGGAGGCAGAACCCTCCAGCCAGGCCCCCCAACGCCAGCCTCACCCCCCCCTGCATCCCATTGGAATTCTGAAACCTTCCTCCCCCCATCCAACTTGCATTCAATCATATTTACGGAGCGCTTACTGCGTGCAAAGCACCAGACTAAGCCGTCGGGGGAGTAGGCTAAAACAACCCACGGACACATTCCCCGTCCACGACGAGCTCACAGTCCAGAAGGGGACACGGTCCTTCTTCCCGCTGTCCTGAGCGCCTCACTGGACGGCTCAACGGAGCAGAGGTGGGCTCCGCTTCCCAGGAACCCCTGGGAATTCCCACCCCTGCCTGCCGGCGCCAAGGAACCGTCTTTCGGTCATCCCCCTCTTAGATCGTAAGCCCGCTGCGGGCAGGGGACGGGTCTCCTGACTGTTCTACTGGACTCAAGCGCTCAGTACAGTGCCCTGCACGGGGTGAACGCTCGGTGAACACGACGATCGCGGGCCGGCCGGGGCCGCGAGCGTCCTCCGGCTACGGAGGCAGCGTGGCCGGTGACTGGAGCGTGGGCCCGGGAGCCAGGAGCCCCGGGCTCCGCTGTGCGATGGCGGGGCGGGTCGCCTCACCTCTCTGGGCCCCGCTTTCCTCATCTGTAAAATGGGGCTACGCTAGTGGCTCTCTCCCTCCTTGGGACAACAATAATGATGACTGCGGTACTTGTTAAGCGCCGATCACGTGCCAGGCACCGTTCTAAGCGCTGGGGTAGCTGCAAGGTCATCAGTCCCGGTCCCACGTGGGGCTCACCGTCTTCATCCCCGATTTACAGATAACTGAGGCCCAGAGAAGTGAAGTGATTTGCCCGAGGTCACGGAGCAGAAGGATTGCGTCTTAGTCTATCAAGGGGCTTGGTATATACTAAGCGCTTGAATATCCTAATTGTTATTAAGACAGGGACAGAGAGAGAAAAAGAGAGAGAAATGAAAGCAACCTGGACGTTGCTCTGAAAGCCAGCTTAGGTCCAGGGAGATGGGGGATGGAGAACGGGCTAATCTCCACCTCCTCGCAAGGGATGGTCACCCCCGCGAGAGGACTTGTTCTAACCAACTTTTATTAGTTCGAAACACAGCCACGGAGGCAGGACCTCATGTTTGACCACACACACAGACTTTGTCTTTTAATAGAAAACAGAAGATTTACCAAAAGTGTTCGCTTCCCCCACCCCCTCCCTTTTTTGTTGTGTGTTTGTTTTGTTTTTTTTAAATCCCATTCCCGATGGGCCTTTGGCAGCAGGCGGGGGTGGGAGGGAGGGGGGGCCGGAGAGACGGATGGATGGACAAGCACCTGTCTGAGGGGCTCCATCTGAACATGCACCAACTCCCCTCCCCACCCCCGTACGCACGCTCACACACGCGCCCGTACACACACGCAGCCACACCCGGGGGGGTCGGAAACGGTCACTCACGGACGCTAGCTGAAAGCTTTTTACGGCAGCGACTTCCCACAGTGCCAAGGGCCCTGAAGATAGAGGGCCAAGACGGCAGGGGAGGAGCAAGGTGGGGCCCCAAATATGACAAGACAAAAAACCAAATCCATCTCCCCGCCTTCCCTAACTTCCGATTCTCACTAGACGGAGAGAGACCTCCGCAGCCGCCGGGGCCCTGGGCTGATTCGAGCCCGCGGGGGCGTCGCGGAGGGCGGGCCGGGAGGGTGGGGGAAGGACGAGGGACGGAGGTTTGGACGCCGCCCGCCACGAGCCTTGTCGAGGGGCTCTCCGCCGGAACGGGCCCGGCCCACGGGCCCCGGTCGGAAGCGGCCGGCCCCGGCTGGGGGAAGACCATCTCCGGCCGCCGTCCGGCCGCCGTCCGGCCGCGTGGGCCCAGGGTGGGGGCCGGCTAGGGGAAACCCGCCCGCCCACCCGCCTCGTCCTCCGCCCCCGGCCCCGCTGGGAGCCGTCGAGCCCGTTGCGCGGGGTAGGCCACGAACAGTCCCGAAGGGCACGGTCTGGTCCCCCAGTCTCCGCGGGGGTCCCGTGGACCCAGCCGGGGGGGGGGGGGGGCTCGGGCCCCGGGTTCGAGTGTGTGGCCCGGCGGCCCCGTTCCCGGCTGCTGGCGAGACTTCCCTCCCCCCGTCCTCGGGGCTCCCGACACCACAGGGGACAGAAAAAACAAACACCCCAAAACCAAAAAACCACCGGGTGGCCTCTCGGGAGGGGGAGGTGGTCGGGGAGTACCCCACCCCCGGCTGCGGCCCACGGGGGTCTCGGCCTCCCGCGTGATCCTCCGGGGGCTTGGTGGGTGACTCTTCCCGGCTCTGCCAGGGTCCCGCCCCCGCTGCCCGAGGGAGGAGGGGAGAGAGGAAGGGATAGGACGCGGGGGGATGGGATGGGGGCTGGACTGTCGGCTCCTTGCGGTGGGGGATCCCGTCGACCGACGCCGTACCTTCCTCGGCGCTCAGTACAGTGCTCTGCACACGGTAAGCGCTCAAGTATCACTGACCGACGGGGTGGGGAGACGACATCGGCCGTCGGCAGGGCGAGGATGACAGACGATGAACTGCCCCTCCCCACCCTCGGACCGCCGGGGCCGAGTCCACCGACGCAAGCGGTTCCCCCGGGCCGAGACCCGGGACTGGACCACAAGGGGCCCCTCCGGGGGAGCCCCCGGGCCCCGGCTGGCACGTCCCACCTCTGGCCACCCCGGAGCGGGAGGGATCGGCTCGGGGCCGGAGCCCTGACCGTCCCCAGTCTATTCTTCGGCACCTCGGCTCTCGGTGGGCGTCGCTGCCCTACCTGGGGGGATGCTCACTCTCCCCTCGCCCACCTCAGGGTCGGGCCCTCACCAGGCACAGCCGACCACTGGGGGAGGAGGGGAAGGGCAGAAGAGGATGGGGTGCGGGGGGGAACCCAACCGGCGACCCAACCGGTTCCCCTCAACCAAGAAAGGGAAAGTCTCGCACCGGGGCGGGTCGGAAGGGGCCCTCGTGCCAGCTCCAGCGACAGCGACCGCCGATACCGGTGCCCGCCGGCCTCGCCCCGTTTCTAGTTTCACGTTTTCGACCACGGCCGCTTGCCCCAAACGCTGCCAACCTCCTCCCCTCTCTGGCAACGGCTCCAGGCCAGACGCTGGTGTCCACCGGCCCTGGGGCACTCTGAGAAGACCCCGCCCTCCCCGGGGCGCTCTGGGAAGGCGCCGCCCACCCCGGGGCACTGTGGGAAGGCCCTGCCCACCCTGGGGTGCTCTGGGAAGGCGCTGCCCACCCTGGGGCGCTCTGGGAGGGCCCTGCCCACCCTGGGGCGCTCTGGGAGGGCCCTGCCCACCCTGGGGCGCTCTGGGAGGACCCTGCCCACGCTAGGGCGCTCTGGGAAGGCCCTGCCCACCCTGGGGCGCTCTGGGAAGATTCTGGCCGCCCAGAACCCGAGCACCTTCACTCACTCAGGCAACCCCACCCCGCCCATCACCTTATTCGTGGACATGAAGTTTGCTGCCCCCCAGGCTTCAGCGGCCCAACTCTAGTTCTCCTCGATCAGATTCAAGTCCAGGTCCCCAAAATCCTGCTGGGAAAATGTTCGCTTGGGGAGCAGAATCCGGTCCCACCTCACAGCCCCCTCCTCCTCCTCCTCCTCCTCCTCGTCCTCCTCGTCCTCGCTCTCGCTCAGTCCCCGTTCGTAGCCGCTGGTGGGGCTGTAGGCCATGAACCACGGCGGGGGCGGGGAGCTCCGGCCATCCTCCTGGCCTGGGAGACAGCGGTCCCCCGAGTACGGCTTCTGGCAAACGAAACGGAGGCGTTAGGGATGTCCCCCCCGCCGCCCCCCGGCCCACGTCGGCGGGGGTCCACTGGGCTCCATCGCCCCCGGGAGGAATGGGTGCAGTGACCATCCTCCTCTTACTGGGCAACGACTTCCTAGCATCCTCGAGGACTGCGGTCAAAGGTCCCGAGCTGGAGCCAGTGACCGGTAAGGGGGTCATCACGGGACCTGCCGCTCCTCCTCGTAGCCCAGAGAAATTTCCAGTCTCTTTTTTCTTCCCCCAAAGGGGAAACCAGCAAGGGCAGAAATTGCGTCGCGTAACTCTACCGTACTCTCCCAGGTGTTCGGTAGAGTGCTCGGCCCCCGGCAGACCGGCAGCTCCCCGAGGACGGGGATCGCGTCTCCTAACTACCGTCATCTCCCGGTTGCTCGGTACAGAGCCCGGCACACGGCAGGCTGTCGGCTCCTCCGGGGCGGGGATCGTGTGTAACTCTACCGTACTCTCTCAGGTGCTCACCCAGTGCTCGACACACAGCAGACCGTCAGGTCCTCAAAAGCAGGGATCGTGTCTCCCAACTCTACTGGACTCTCCCCAGGTGCTCAGTACAGCGCTCTGCCCGCGACAGACTGTGAGGTCCTCGAGGGCCAGGATCGCAGCTGCTTAACTCTATCGGATTCTCCCAAGCATTTAGTACAGTGCTCTGCACACGGCAGGCCGAAGCTCCTTGAGCACCGGGCTCGTGTCTCTCCCAGGTGCCGAGAACGGTGCTCTGCCAATCGAAGTTATTTATTGAGCGCTTGCTACGTGCAGAGCGCCGTACTAAGTAAGCGCTCGGGAGAGGATGACAGAATTAGCAGACACGTTCCCTGCCCACAACGAGTCTAGAGGGGGAGACGTTAATACGCGCAAATAGTAAGCACACAGTAAGCACTCGATAAATACAATTAATTGGTAGAAGCGGATAAACCAGGTGCTTCTTTTTAACTTCCGGTCTGTCCCCCGTGCTAGGGGAAGGATGGATTTTTACCCCTTATAGGAGCTGGCGGTCGAAGCTGGATATCTGAAGCAAGAGAGCACCCCCAAATCCGGGAAATGACAACCTATCCCAACATCGGAGCGCTTCTAAAATCCCACCCCCATAATGAGCCATCCCCAACAGCCCCCCAAATCCCAGTCACATCACAGCCCGACCCACAGCTATTACTTGGGTTGGTTTATCCAGTTGTCGAGCCAACTCTGTCTTATCTTTCTGGATGGTATAGGCTTACCACGTGCCAAGCACTGTACTAAACGCTGGGGGGGATAGAAGCTAATCCGGTTCCTCGTGAGATTCACGGTCTTCATCCTCATTTTACAGATGAGGAAATCGAGGCCCAGTGAAGTGACTTGCCCGAGGTCGCCCAGCCGACAAGTAGCAGAAGCGGGATTAGAACCCGGGTCTTCTGACTCCCAGGCCCTAGTTCTTGTACTTTTCCAAGTGCTCAGTAAAGTGCCTCGAAGATGCTCAATAAACATCCTCACAGGGGGCACGGTGGAAGCTCTGGGAGGTCAGGGAATGTGGTTCGTGCTTCTGATGAACTTTCTCAAATGCTCCATAGGTTGTCCTGCACCCATTTCGCTCAGTAAATAAGCAGCAAGGCCTACTGGAAAGAGCATGAGCCTGGGAGTCAGAAGGACTTGGGTTCTAATCCCGGCTAGGCCACATTTCTGCTGGGTGACCTTGGACAAGACACTTCACTTCTCTGGGCCTCGGTGACCTCATCTGGAAAATGGGGATTGAGACTGTGAGCCCCATGTGGGACAGGGACTGTGTCCAACCCCATTTGCTTCCATCCATCCCAGAGCTTAGTTTAGTGCCTGGAACCTAGTAAGCGCTTACCCAATACCACAATTATTATTATTAAGCTGATTAGCTGGTATCTCTCCCAGCACTTGATTCAATGCCTGGCACATAGTAAGTGCTTAAATACCACAATTATTATTATTATTATCATCGTCAATATTAAGCTGATTAGCTGGTATCTCCCCCAGTGCTTAGTACAGCGCTCTGGCGCACACTAAGCACTAAACAAAAACCTCTATTACTATTATTATTACTATGATTGTCAAGCTGAAGAGCTTGTATCTAACCCAGAGCTTAATACAGTGCCCGGGACATAGTAAGCACTTAAATTCCACAGTTACGATTACTACTATCATTATGATTATTGAGTTGACTAGCTTGGATCGAGCCCAGCGTTCAGTACAGCGCCCGGCCCGTAGAAAGCGCTTAACAAAGACCACGATTATTACCGCTAAAGGGGAGAGTCGGGGGCGGGGGGGATGAATCTGGCCGGGCCCGCCCCCACCCCGTCCGGGGCCGCCCGCGGGGGTCAGGGGTCGCCCCGGGCCCACCTGGTTCATCTTGTCGAAGTCCAGAGAGGGCCTCTGGCGACGGGGGTCGTCGTCGTGCGGCCGCTTGACCGCGCCCCGGCGGGCGTCCAGGTCGCAGGGCTGCGAGCGGCTGCGGGGGAGGGCGCGGGCCCGGCGGGCCGGCCCCGGCGAGCGCGACGGCGAGCTGCGGGCCGAGGGCGGGCGGCGGCCCCCCGCCGGGCCCGGCGACAGCGACAGGCGGCGTTGCGGGCCGGGCGGGCCCGGGCGGCCGGCCGCGGGGGACCCCCGGCCCAGGGCCAGGCTGAAGAAGGGCGGGCTGCAGGCCCGGGCGGCCGGGAGGAACCTGAGGCTGGACCCGCGCTTCGGGGGGCTCTGGTGCTGCGGCTGGGGGCCGCCCCCGGGCCCGCCCCCGCCCCGCCGCTTGACGGGGGCCCAGAGTTTGGAGGGGGCCGGGCGCCACAGGGGCCGCCAGCGGGACAGGTCCACGGGCATGGACAGCGAGCGGCAGTGCCTCTTGGACGGGGGCGCCGGGGCCGGCGGGGGGCCGGGGGGCTCTGGGGCGGGCGGCGGGTCCGGAGGCCGGGGCAGGCTCAGGCCGGGCGGAGCGGGCCGGTGGCAATGCGGCTGCTGGGGCGAGCCCAGGCCCAGGCCCAGCCAGGAAGCGCCCTCTGCAAGACACAGGAAAACAACGGCCGTTACAAGGGCCCCACGACGCTCAGAACCCTAATGGATGGTATTTGTTAAGCGCTCACTATCTGCCAAGCTCTGTACTAAGCTCTGGGTTTGACACGAGGTCAGCGGGTTGCCCCCCGCGGGGCTCGCAGTCTCCATCCCCCTTTTACAGATGAGGGCGCCGAGGCCCAGAGAAGCAAAGCGGCTTGCCCAGGACCGCGCGGCAGACGAGTGGCGGAGCCGGGATTAGAACCCACGACCTCTGACTCGGGCTGTTGCCACTAGGCTATGCTGCTTATATACATACATATCTATAATTCTACTTATTTATACGGATGTCCGTTCACTCGTTTCCATGTCCGTCTCTCCCCTCTAGACTGTATCCCCGTTGTAGGTAGGAACTGCCTCTCTCTATTGTGCTTGCCAAGCATTTAGTACAGTGCTCGGCACACTTGAAGCACTCAATAAACGCAACTGAATGAATGAATCGATGAATGAAATCCCTCTATCTCTTTTTCTTTTTAATGGTATTTGTTAAGTGCTTACTAAGTGCCGGGCACCGTTCTAAGCACTGCGGGAGATACAAGCTAATCGGGTTGGACACGGCCCATGTCCCACGTGGGGCTCTCAGTCTCAATCCCCGTTTTACAGATGAGGTAACTGAGGCACCGGGAAGTGAAGTGCCTCGCCCAGAATCACCCAGCTGATAAAGGGCAGGGTGGGGATTAGAACCCACGACCTCTTACTCCCAAGCCCGGGCTCTTTCCACTCGGCCACGCTCGTGGTCTTCAACTCCATCTCACAGAGGAGGAACCCGAGGCCCACCAAAGTGACTTGTCCAAGGTCACCGAGCAGCAGAGTGGCGGGGGCCGGGATTGGAACCCAGGTCCTTCTGATTCCCAGGCCCGGGCTCCACCCCCTAGGACGTGCTGCTTCTCCTCTCTATCTGGCTCACGGCCCACCGGCCTGGCAAGGTGGGGGCAGGGTGGACACCTCCTTCCCTTCCACCTAATCAGGCGGGGCGCCTTTCTGGTACGCGATGCCTCCACCTCTCCCCACGTGCGTGGGGCTGCATATGCACGTTGACACGTGTGCACGCGTGCGCAGGATGCCGTCTTACCGGACACGAGCTGGAACGGGCGGGCACAGCTGGAGACGTCCGCATGGTCGGGTAACGCCTGGGGGAGGGAGAAGAATTGCAGGCCGGGGAGCCCCCGACCTAGATGGACCCCCCTCACGCCCCGAGGGACCACGAGCCGGGCGGGACCCCCCTCCCCACCCCGGGGCGGACACCCACCCGGGAGGGACGGGGAACGGCGGCCAAGGGGGATGGCGGCAGTGGTCACGCAGGCCCTCTGGATGTACAAGGGGAGACCAGAGGCCCACCCGCCCGGGCAGGTGGGGCGTCACCCCACGGGACGGCCGGGACCCTCTGTCCCCGGACGCTGGTCGGGAGGTCCCGGCGAGGCCCGGGGGCGGGAGCGTTGGGCTGGGGGGCCGGGACCCCGGGTGCGAATCCCGGCCCTATCCCCGTTCCGCCGCGTATCCCACAAGGCGGAGGGGATCCCAGGTCCCCTCGCGTGCAGAAAGTGACACCGGGGTCCCCGGGGGCGGGGGCGGGCGGCCATCTCACCAGGCTGATGCTGAAGGGTGGGCACGTCAGCTCCTCCAGGCTCTGATTCTGGAGCTGCTCGGTGATCAGGGTGATCATGGTGCGGTCCGGGCGGAGGGCGGGGCCGGCGGGGGGCCGGCGCTGCGGCCGGACGGACCTCACGCCCCGGTCAGCCCGGGCCCGGGTCCTACGGCCGGACGGCCCCCGTGAGCCATCCCTGAGGGGCCTGGGGAACTCACAGGGGGCCCCCCGCCCCCTCTCCCGCCCCCGCCCCGGTTAGAAGGGGAGCCCGGCCCGACCGATTTTCGGGATCGGTCGGGTTGCGGTGCGGAAGGGGGGGGACCCCCATGGGGTCAGAACTGAAGCTTCGATCGATCGAGAGTTCAACCGACGGCACTGATTTTTTTAATGGTACTAACTAACAAGAATAATGTCTTATAATAAGATACTATTATATATATTGTAATATAATAATAAGAAGAAAAAGAATACCTATCCCCATTTAATAATAATAATAATAATAATAATGGCATCTGTTAAGCTCTTACGTGTCGGTGACTGTAGTAAGCACTAGAGTTGATACAAGCTAATCAGGTCGGACACAGCCCCTGTCCCACATGGGACTCGGTCCCGTTTTCCAGACGGGGGAACTGAGGCCCAGAGAAGTGAAGTGACTGGCCCAAGGTCACCCAGGAGACAAGTGGCGGAGCCGGGAGTAGAACTCACGACCTTCTGACTCCCAGGCCCGGGATCTATGCGTTACACCCTGCTGCTTCCTGCTTACGACGCCGTCAAACACTGCCCCGAGCGCTGGGGTACGTACAAGTTTAGTAGGTCGGAGACGGTCCCTCTCCCGCCGGGGGGCTCACAACCTGATTACCTCGTATCTACCCCAGCGCTTAGAACAGCGCTCGGCACAGAGTGAGAGCTTAACAAATGCCATCATTGTTATTATTATTCTCTATAGTTCCCTCGTCTCTAAAATGAGGTTGAAGACTGGGAGCCCACCCCAATTACCTTGTCTCTGACCCCCAGCCCCCCAGGAGAAACACATTCCCTGCCCATGAGGAGCTTCCAATCTACAGGACTTCTTATCCCAACTTTAAAGAGGAGGAACCTGAAACACTATATTGGACTCTCACAAGGATTAATATCCAGTAGGGCACTGAAACTGAGGAGACCGGTTGAACTAAAAGAAGGGGGAACTGGGGCACAGAAGAGTTAAATGACTTGCCCAAGGAGGAGCGTAGCCTAGGAGAAGCAGCGGGGCCTAGTGGAAAGAGCCCGGGCCTGGAAGTCAGAGGACCTGGGTTCTAATCCCCGGTCCACCACTTCCCTGCCTTTTGACCTCGGACGAGTCGATAAACCTCTCTGGGCCTCAGTTTCTTCATCTGTAAAATGGAGAGACAAGGCCCATTCTCGTTCCTAATTGGACCGTGAGCTCCATGCAGGTCACGGACCGTGTCTGACCTGGGTATCCTGTACCTTATCCCAGCGCTTAGTACAGGCCCTGGCACGCAGTAAGCCCTTACCAATACCATTATTATTATTATTATTATTACTACAGTACACAGTAGGCCATTGGCAGATCCGGGATTAGAACTCAGGACTCCTTTCTCCTATTCCCATATGCTTTCCAGGAAGTCACGCCACGGAATTGAGCGGTAAGGACTCCAATACTGAAGACAGATAAACCCTTCGGTCCCTTTCTGCTGGAATCGGATCACTGTGATTCCCTTCTCGCGGATTCAATTGTTCATTCGGTATCGACGGAGTGGAGTCTGAACGATAGCCCGGGCCCTGCTGACCGCATTAGATGGATTAAGGAGGACACGATCTTGAGTTGGGTCAGGGCAAAATGGCGGAAGCAAATGGGCACACGTGTGGAAATGATCGCGTCAGCCTGGGGAGAAGCTTTTGGACGCTCTCTCCGCTGACTCGCTGTGGGACTCGCGTCAAGGCAGTGGACCTCTCTGTTCACTCTGGCCAGGGGGAAGAAGCCTCCCGCAGAAGGATGTCTTGGGGGACCGGAGGGAAAAAAAACCAAGACACCCCCCCAGGTGAAGACCCAAGGTCCCGGAAGGTATAGGTCAATAATAACAACTGGGGTATTTGTTAAGCGCTTACTGCGCGCCGAGCACTGTACCATCAGGCGATCCTATTTACCGAGCGCTCACCGTGTGCTCAACACTGTACTGAGCGCCTGGGAGAGAACAATATCAGCCCTGAGGCGGATACGACGCAATCGGACGGGATGTAAGTCCCGGGCCCACCCGGGCAGCCTAAGAGGGAGGGAGAGGGTATTTTAACCCCATTTTACGGATGAGGTAGCCGAGGCACAGAGAAGTGTCTCCCCCACGGTCACCCGGCAGGCAAGCGGCAGGGCCGGAATTAGAACCCGGGTCTTCTGACTCCCAGGCCCGCCGCTTCTATCCCGCTGCCTCCACTCTTCGGTCCGGATCAATCCATCGGTGGTACCGACCGGGCGTCGAGCGCTGTACTGAGCGCTTGGGAGAGGACAATGTGGTGCAGTAGGTAGGCCGGATCCCTTCCGTTCTCCGGCGCTTTCTAAGACGGACGGGGAAGACCCTCGCCCAGAAGGAATCCCGCAACGCCCCCCGGCCCCGACAGCCAGCTTGAAGGCCCGGGGCCGGCGTCCCCCAGACGAACAAAACTTTGATCTCCCCCCGACCCCGTCCATCTCTAAAAACCTCCATCCTCCCCGTGCCCTCCGAGAGCCGATTAAAGGGCCGAAGTTTTCCCATCCTCTCCAGGGTCTTTCGGGTCCGCGGGACCCGGCCGGTTGCCACCGCGGCCCCGCAACCGACAACGACCAACACACCCAACAACGCACTCGGCTTCCTAAAATAGGCAAGGCAGAAAGAGGGGGGCTGGGGGAAAGAAGCCATGAGGAATCAAACCAGGACACAAAAGAAGCCAAACCAGTCCACCAGGGGCCTCGCTCCCAGGCGGTCTGAGCTCCGCTCCGGCCTAAGAGGGGGGACCCCCCCCCCCGCCATCCCTCCCCCCTTCCAGCTCGTATCTCCGGGGCGCTCAGGACAGCGTCGGGCCCCCGGTGAGCGTCCAGTAGATACCACTGATCGATCGGGGCTAGTCCTGGGCCCGCACCAAAGAAGTTCAAACTTCCCAGTGCCAAACGACTGGAATGGGTGGGTGGCAAGCTGGGCTGCTCTGGGACATGGGGACCCTTCCAGGTGCAGAGGTGGGGTGGGATGGGCTGGCCCGGGCTGGGGGAGGGCCAGATTCGGGGGGCTTTTTTTTTTGAGCTGGGGAGGGGGAGGTGGGCAGCTTCTTGGGCCTGGTGGTGGGATGCTAACCATCGTGCTGAGAGCCAGCCAGGCTGGATGAGCTTCTTTTCTGCAGGAGAGGGGAAGGGGGGGGTGGGGAAAAGGGGGCTGGGGATCCAAGCCCACCCCAGGTGGGGGTAGCCGAGCTGCTTGGGAAATCATAACAGGGGCAGAGGAAGGGGTGGGAGAACAGGGGGTCCCAGGTGGGGGGTGGTCAGCAGAGAGGGGGTGCGTTTGGGGGGGGGGGGGCGACAGGTTGAGATCCCCACCCCTGGTTTCTCAGCAGGGGGAGGTCCACCCCTCCCCCGCCAGTCTGGGGGTCTGCACCCACCCCCTCCCCGAGCCGCGTGGGAAAAGGGGGGGAAGGGCGGAAAAGGGCAGGCAGGTCCCGCCCCGACCTACCGCGGCGGCGGCGGCAGCAGCACCTCCTCCTCCCGCTGCTGCTCCCGGGCCCGCGGCCGGAGCAGCTCTGAGCGCTCCGCCGGCCCCGCCGCGCCCTTAAATACCCCCGGACCCAACCAAGCGCCTCCCGGGGGGGACCGCCCCCGACCCCACCCTCCCCTCCCTTCCTCCTCCCCTCCCGGATCCCCGACGCCCCCCGTCCCGCCCCCGTCGGGGGTCACCGACCGGGAGGACATCCGACCCCGGCGTCGGACCCTCCCCGGAGACCAACCGGAGACTCGTCGTTGGCCTCGACCCCCCCCGCCCCCGAAAAGGGAAATGGACGGGCCCAGCTGGAGGGGGCGGAACCAAGTTCCAGGCGGGAGGGGGGGGGAGGTAAACAAGCTCGACGCCCCCCGCGACCCTTTTTCCCTGCCTCACGGGGACATTGACGGGATAACGCGATGGGGTCGAAGGGGAGGTCGCCCTCGTCGGTCGCCAGAAGGGCTCGGGCCTCCAGTCGCCCCCAAACCCTTCTGAACCGCCCCCCATCTTCCTGAGGCGAAACTAGCGCCCACACTGAGGGATTCTGGGAAATGTAGTCCCCGGGTCCCAACCCGGGGCCTGCTCTTGGTCCCCTAGAGATGCTCTGACTTCATCACTCGAGGAGAGAGGATCCGGCTGGTCCTTTTTCCCTCCCATCCTTTCCAGCCCTCCCGGCCCACTCCTTCCACTAGCCACCCCCTTCTCTCTTGGGGTAACGATGATGTCATCCGTTTCTTATGACATCATCATGCTCACCAGCACCCTGCGGGCAACACCTCCCGAGGTCGGGGATGAATTGGGACCTCAGAGAATGAGATCAAAGCCCCTGTATTTCCCTCCGGATCGGGGTGCGGCGGCTCTAGGTTGTGCATCACTGAAGGAGCTGGAGGGGGGTCTGTGGTCCCCCATCCAGTTGGGTGTAGGAGGGGGCGGCGATCAAAAGTGGGGGTGTCTCCGTCCCAACCTCGACGCGAGCCAAGCCGAGGAACGCCCCGTACAGCAACGGCAGAGACGGCCGCCAGGGCCGGGCAGAATTCGGTCCTCGAGTCCCCAAGGGGGAGGGAACGGGAGCGGAGAGAGGGGTCGCCTCTTTTCCTCCTGGAAAAAAAGAAGGGCCAGGTGGGACACGGAGGGGTCCCGGATCGAGCAGCGATCTATTCGGCTACAGGTCCGAACCCCTCGAGTTTCGGCCGGGAGCCCGGCTCAGAGCCGGGGACCCTCCGAGGGGGCATCCACTGGAAAGGGGTAGCCTGTTCCAGCCAGGGAAAGAGGGGAACAGGAGGCAGTAGTCCATCAAGCTGAAAGAGAGCAGGAGAAACAACATCGGTGGGGAAGGGAGAGGAGGAGAGGGGCAGGGAGCTCGTCGTGAGCCGGGAGTGTGTCAGTTTATTGTTCCGTTGTACTCGCCCAACCGCTTAGTACAGTGCCCTGCACACGGTGAGTGCTCCATCGATACGACTGAATTGAGGAAGGCCGCTCGATCGCATTTAAATTCCCTTGACGATTAAACCGGCGTTCTCACTCTAATGCCAACCTTCTCACTGTTCCTCCATCTCCTCTACCTCGCCACCGACCCCTCGCCCACGTCCTGGAACACCCTCCCCTCCTCGAATCCGAGGGACC
The DNA here is from genome assembly GCF_004115215.2 of Ornithorhynchus anatinus. Taxonomy (NCBI): domain Eukaryota; kingdom Metazoa; phylum Chordata; class Mammalia; order Monotremata; family Ornithorhynchidae; genus Ornithorhynchus; species Ornithorhynchus anatinus. The sequence continues at coordinate 3,391,855 of NC_041750.1, forward strand.
CTCACTTCAAAGCCTTATCGAAGGCACGGCTCTTCCACGAGGCCTTCCCTAAACCCTCCTTTCCACTTCTCCCAATCCCTTCGTTTCCCTTTATTCATCCCCCTTCCCAGCCCCACAGCACTCACGTACACATCTAATTTATATTAACGTCTCCCCCTCGACTGTCAGCACGTTGTGGGCAGGGAACGTGTCGGTTGTTTGTTGTAGGGTACTCTCCCAAGTGCTTAGTACAGTGCTCTGCACACAGTAAGCGTTCAATAAATACGACTGAACTTAGGGAGGCCGCCCAATCTCATTTCATCCCCTTGGAGATGTAGGTGTTAAACCAAATTGGACAGGGAAGGGAGCTGATTACATTTCCCTGGGGCCTCTACTCTCCGAGACACGCGAAACTCCCTTGTACCAGAAGCAGGATGTCACGTGAAGGGGCCGAGGGGCGGTCTCTTTTTGGATTCAGCCTCTCTTCCCTTATCCTCCACCTCCCCGAGCTGGGTTCGGGGGCCAGGAGGACCTGGGTTCTAATCCCTCCTCAGCCACTTGTCTGCTGTGTGACCTTGGGGTACTCACTTAACTCTGGTGCCTCAGTTCCCTCATTTGTAAAATGGGGATGAAAACTGGGCGATCCATGTGGGACATGGGTGGGCCCAACCTGATTAGCTGGTCGAGTGCCTGGCACACACAGTAAGCCTTTAGATACCATTAAAAAAAATAAATAAGAATAAAAAGGCACCCTGGTCCACCACAGCAGTCTGAAAGAAAACTCACTCCCTGACAACTGAAAGCTAGGGAAGTCCCCATAGAGGTCTTACAGGCCAGGAAAATGTTATCAGGTTGTTGCTTCTAACCATATCTGCAAGGCCTCATTAAATTAAAGGTGCCTTGAAGCAAAGACGACAGGTTCTAGCTGCGCATCCAGGTGTCTCCTATTCCTCCGTTTAAGCCCTCTGTCATCCTGAGGGTTCCTGGCCCTGTTATTTTAAGATCCACACCCACAAACTGCCTGTCACCCAGAAAGCCCCCAGCGATTTCCATGCAGCTTCCAAGAGGCCTTCCTTGATTAAGCTTTCTCTTCCCAGATTTCCTCTCCCTTCTGCGTCGTTCTGGGTTTGTATCTGTCCCCTTGGAGTCTCTGGTATTCAGCCCACCCCTCAGCACTTAAGTACGGATCTGTAAAGTATTTATTTATATTACTATCCATCCCCTTCTCTAGACCTGTAAGCTTGTCGTGAGCAAGGAACGTGCCTGCCAACTGTGTCGTACTCACTCGAGCGCTTAGCCCAGTGCTCTGCACGCAGTAAGCGCTCGGTCTTTTTTTTATGGTATCTGTTAATAATAATGTGATTTGTTAAGTGCTTACTATGTGCACAGCACTGTTCTAAGCGCTGGGGTAGATACAGGCTGATCAGATTGTCCCACGTGAGGCTCACAGTCTTCATCTCCATTTTACAGATGAGCTCAATGAGGCACTTACTATGTGCCGGGCACTGTATTAAGCACTGGGGTGGATACATGCTAATCAGGTGGGCCACAACCCATGTCCCACAGGGGGCTGATGGTTTCAATCCCCACCTTACAGATGAGGGAACTGAGGCGCAGAGAAGTTAGGTGATTTGCTCAAGTCACGCGACAGACGGGCGGCAGAGTGGGGATTAGAAGCAAGGTCCTTCCGACCCCCAGGCCCGGGGTCTATCCACTAGGCCACGCTGCTTCTCAATAAATACTATTGATCGATTGATTGCATTACCTGGGCGGCTAGTTGGTCTAGAGTCAGGTCCTTCGGGGGTGGCTGGAACCCAAGCCAGTCTTCCGAGCGGCCATACGGAAAGCCCGAATCCGTCCCCTCCGACAGGTCCTCTGTTTGCCATCTGACAAAGAGGAAGAGGGGAGAACCTGGGGGCTGAGGAGACCCAGAAACGAGGCTCCCTCTCCCCCAGGCTCCCCTCTTCTCCGGGCTGGCCAGTGGCCCGCCTTGTGTGAGGATAGGTCAGTCCGGACAGTTTAAGTTCCCGTACGGCATCTACTCGCTCTACTGACCTCTCGCCCAGGTCCTGCCCCGGGCCTTAGTAGAGTGCTTTGTGCACAGTAAGCGCTCAGTGAATACGACTGAGTGAACGAATGGCCTGGAACGCCCTCCCTCTTCGTATCCGCCGGACGATCACTGTCCCCACCTTCAAAGCCTTGTTGAAGGCACAACTCCTCCGTTCATTCATTCAATTACATTTATTGAGCGCCTCCTGTGTGCCGAGCTGTACTAGGCGCTTGGGAAAGTACAGTACAACAATAAGCGGTGACATTTCCTGCTCGTAACGAGCTTACGGTCTGGGGGTGGGGGGACACAGACATCAGTACAAATAAATAAAATTTCAGATACAGACATAGGTGCCGTGAGGCTGGGAGGAGGGAAGAGCAAGAGGTCTTCCCCGACTAAGCCCTCATTTCCTCTTCTCCCGCTCCCTTCTGCGTCATCCTTGTGCTGGATTTGCACACTTGATTCACCCCTCCCTCAGCCCCACAGCACTCGTGTCCGTCACTTATTTGCATTAATGTCTGCAAGCTTGTTGTGGGCAGGGAAGGGGTCTATCAGCTCTCTTCTATTGGGCTCTCCCAAGCGCTCGGTACAGCGTTCTGCACAAAGTAACCGCTCAATAAATACGGTGGACTGGCTGAAGCCCCACAACTCACGGGAGCCCGAGGCAAACAGCCCACAGGGGGTCCGGGTCCAGCAGGTGTGACGGGTCAGGGGGGTCCCAGGCGTGTAAGGCCCGTCTCCACCGCCTGATCTGGGCGTCCCAGGAGCGACGACTGTACCTCCGATGCTTGTTGGGGGTGCCCGGGTGGAGCCCCGGCTGCCGAGCTCTCCTGGGAACGAAACGCGATTTCGGCCCCGGGGCTCGGAGGGCAGACGGGTGCCAGTTGATCGGGTTGGACACCGTCCCTGTCCCACCTGGGGCTCACTCTCTTCATCCCCGTTTTACAGGGGAGGTCATTAAGGCACAGTGAAGTGACTTGCCCAAGGTCACACGGCAGGCAAGTGCCAGAGCCGGGGTTAGAACACAGGTCCTTATTATGATTAATTGTATTTCTTGAGCGTTTAGTGGGCAGAGCTCTGTACTCAGCACTTGGGGGAGTACAATACAACAATAAACGACACATTCCCTGCCCACATCGTGGTTACAGTCTAAATGGGGAGGGAGACATTAATAGAAATAAATGACAGCTACGGACATAAGTGGTGTGGGGTTGAGAGCGGGGATGAACAAATGGAGCAGGTCAGGGTGACACCAGAAGGGAGTGGGAAAAGAGGAAAGGGGGGCTTAATGAGGGAAGGTCTCTTGGAGGAGATGGGCCTTCAATAAGGCTTTGAAGGGGAGAAGAGTCGTTGTCTGTTGGATCTGAGGAAGGAGGGTGTTCCAAGCCCTAACCACTAAGCTACATTGCTTCTAGTAGACTGTAATCTCCTTTAGGTCAGGGATTGAGTCGACCCCAGTCGACTATGATCGGCCATAGTCTATTATATTGTATTCTTTGAGTACTTGATCTCCCCCCCATCCCTCCTTGGCCCACACCACTTATGTACATAGCCATAGTTTATTGATTTAGACAGCAAGCTCCTTGTGGACAGGAGATGGGTCTTCCAACTCTGTTACACTGTGCTCTCTCGAGAGTTTAATTCGGTGCTTTGCAAACGGTAACACTCAATAAATATCACTGATACATAGAACAGTACTTGACACAGACACTTAATACCGTAATTATTATTATTTTCCCCAAACACTCAGTAAAGTGCTCGGCACACAGCATAAGTGCTCAATAAATACCAGAAGCAGCACGGCCTAGTGGCAAAGAGCACAGGCCTGGGAGTCAGAGGACCTGGGTTCTAATTCCGGCTCCACCACTTGTCTGCTGTGTGACCTTGGGGAAGTCGCTTCACTTCTCTGGGGCTCAGTTACCTCATCTATAAAATGGGGATTAAAAATGTGAGCCCTGTGTGGGACAGGGACTGTGTCCGACCCATTTATCTCGTCTCTACCCCAGCATTTAGCACAGTGAGCACTTAAACACCACAATCATCATTATAAAGACTCAGAACAGTCCTCGCCCCATAGTAAGCACTTCTATACCATAATTATTATGCTTTCCCAAGCATTTAGTACAGTGCTCTGCACAGTAAGTACTCAATAAATACCCTTATAATTATTACTTTCCCAAGTGCTTAGTTCAATAAGCATTCAACCCAACTGATTCAAGTATTTCTTCTCAGAGAGAAGTGAAAGCGTTCTGCACTCGGTAAGCCCCACTGATTGATGAGGAGACCCCACAGACCCCCGCCTCCTCGTCCACCCCACTCCAGGCACCCCTCTTACTTGGGGACCTGCTGCAGGAAGCGTTGGTAGCCAACCGTACACTTCCCATAGTCGATCTGCTTCTGCCGGCGACGCAGAACGACCTCATCGGTCTCCACTTCCCACCTGTGGAGAAGCAGATCATTGGCATCACAGGTAGAGGGGATGTCCATGGCCTCCTCCATGCCCTCCCTGGCCTCCTCCTCCACCCGCTCCTCCAGTTCCCAGCATAACTCACCTGGGGCCAAAGCCCTGGCGGATCGGCTCTGTGCCAACTCCCACACTGATCATCTTTATGCCGGAGATAGAGGTTGCTCGAGGCCAGAGTTTTCCCTGACAGGAAATACAGGATCTATTAATGAAAGAAGCACCATTTAGTGGGTGCTGGGTTGATGCATTTAGACCAGTTTGCCCTCCAATAAGCAGCTGCTTAACACCTATTCACCAAAAAAACCAAGTGAAATTTTTTCCAGGGTCAAAGGAGGTGATGAGTGTAACTTCAGATGCTCCAAAAAGAGCAATTAAACACAGAAGGTTAATTATCATTGGGTGACACCCCTTATCGCCCTTGAGTCTGTTTAGGGAGAAACAGGGTGGCCTTTTGGAAAAAAGAAAAACAACACAGGCCTGGGAGTCAGGAGATCAGGGTTCTAATCCTAGTCCTGCCACTTGCCAGGTGTGTGACCTTGATCAAGTTACTTGACTTCCTCATTTCTCAATGGATAGAGCACTCAAAAGATCCACAGGTTCTAATCCCAGCTCCACCACTTGTCTAACCTTGGGCAAGTCTCTTCACTTCTCTGCGCCTCTGTTACCTTAACTGAAAAATGGGGAATAAGGCTAGGAGCCCTATACGGGACAAGGACTGTGTCCAACACAATATCCACCCCAGTGCTTACTACCAGCACCTGACACATAGTAAGCACTTAAATACCGTAATCCTTATTATTCAATAAAGTCTTGGTTGATGCTTCCAACCCACTTGGCTTGCATCTACCCCAACACTTAGTACAGTGCCTGATACATAATAAGCACTTAACAAATACCATAATTATTATTCAATAAAGCCTTGATTGATGCTTCCAACCCACTTGGCTTGCAGCCACCCCAGCGCTTAGTACAGTGCCTGATACATAATAAGCGCTTAACAAATACCATAATAATTATTATTCAATAAGGCCTTGATTGATGCATCCAACCCATTTGGCTTGCAGCCACCCCAGCGCTTAGTACAGTGCCTGATACATAATAAGCGCTTAACAAATACCATAATTATTATTATTCAATAAGGCCTTGATTGATACTTCCAACCCACTTGGCTTGCATCCACCCCAGCGCTTAGTACAGTGCCTGACACATAACAAGCACTTAAATATCGTAATTATTATGATCAATAAGACCTTGATTGATGCTTTCCTTATTATTGAGCTAGGCTCCTTACTCAAAAAGCGACTGAACACACCCACCTGTCTCCCCTAATCATCCATAACTCCAGGACCTTGAAGCAGCAACATCACAAAACACACTCTAAGGAAGAGGAAAAAATAATAATAATAAAAACACAAAAATCCCACCCCCAGAGACACCAAAACGCCCCCCACATCTCCTACAACGCGAACAGGTGGCCCCCCATTGGGGCTTTAAATTTCCCCGGGAAGAGGGCGAAGGGAAGGCCAGCTCGATGATTGGCAGGTGGCTGAGCCAATCGTCCTCGCGGATCCCCAGCGAGGGGGGCGGATTTGACCAATGAGCGTCGATCCCTCCCTCAGCCCCGCCTCCCGGGGGGAGGGGGGAGCCGCTCCTCGTGCCCGCCGCCCCGCGCCCCCGGCTCTGGCTCCGTCGCGCCCTCTGATTGGCTGGAGCGGCGGAGAGGCTCGTGCTGATTGGTCGCTGGGCCGGCGGGCGGGAGCTTTAAAAGCTCTCGGGCTCGCGCCGGGCGGGCGCGCGCTTGTGGGGTGCTCTGAGGGGGAAGGAGTTTGGCCTTGTTGGGAGCCATTAATCCTCATTTTTTTTAGGGTTCCAGCGGCTCTTTTCGTCCTTTTTGTTCCCCAGTTTGATAGGATAAAAGGGGTTTGAAGGGGAGGTGGTGTTTCTTCATAAAAATTATAACATTTGTTAATAATGTTGGTACTTGTTAAGCGCTTACTATGCGCAGAGCCCTGTTCTAAGCGCTGGGGGAGATACAGGGTCATCAGGTGGTCCCACGTGAGGCTCACAGTCTTCATCCCCATTTTAATAATAATAATAATAATGTTGGTATCTGTTAAGCGCTTACTATGCACAGAGCACTGTTCTAAGCGCTGGGAGAGATACAGGGTCATCAGGTTGTCCCCTGTGAGGTTCACAGTCTTCATCCTTCAGGTGAAGCAGCGTGGCTCAGTGAAAAGAGCACAGGCTTTGGAGTCAAAGGTCATGGGTTCAAATCCCGGCTCGACCATTTGTCAGCTGTGTGACTTTGGGCAAGTCACTTAACTTCTCGCTGCCTCAGTGACCTCATCTGTAAAATGGGGATTAAGACTGTGAGCCCCACGTGGGACAACCTGATTCCCTTGTGTCTACCCCAGCGCTTAGAACAGTGCTCGGCACATAGTAAGCGCTTAACAAATACCAACATTATTATTCATCCTCATTTTAATAATAATAATGTTGGTATTTGTTAAGTGCTTATTATGCGCAGAGCACTGTTCTAAGCACTGGGGGAGACACGGGTCATCAGATGGTCCACGTGAGGCTCACAGTCTTCATCCCCATTCTACAGATGAGGGAACTGAGGCACCGAGAAGTGAAGTGACTTGCCCACAGTCACACAGCTGACAAGTGGCAGGGCTGGGATTCGAACCCATGATCTCGGACTCCCAAGCCCGGGCTCTTGTCACTGAGCCACGCTAAGCGTTTCATTCATTCAAAAGTATTGATTGAGCACTTACTAAAGGCAGAGCACTGGACTAAGCGCTTGGAATGGACAATTGGGCAACAGATAGAGACCATCTCTGTCCAACGAGGGGCTCACGGTCTAAAAGGAGGGAGACAGACAGCAAAGCAAAACAGAACAAAATGAAAACAAGACAAGCGTTTACTATGTGCCAGACTCTATACTAAGCGCTGGAGGTTGAGGGAAGTGAGGCCCAGAGAAGTGAAATGACTTGCCCAAGCTCACACAGCAGATACGTGGCAGAGCTGAGATTAGAACCCAGGTCCTTCTGACTCCTAGGCCTGTGCTCTATCCACTAAGCCACTCTTGTTAGACACAGTCCCTGTCCCACCTGGGGCTCTTAGTCTTAATCCCCATTTTACAGATGAGGGAACTGAGGTCCAGAGAAGGGAAGGGATTTGCCCAATTTCACACAGCAGACTAGTGGCAGAGGGGGATTAGAACCCATAACCTTCTGATTCCCAGGCCTGGGCTCTAGCCACTACACCATGCTGTTTAATATGGTGTTTCATATGATATCTATCTATAATTTATTTTTCTAGTTATATAAATGTCTACTTCCCCTTCTAGACTGTGAGCTCATTGTGGGCAGGAATGTCTGTTGTTATATTATAATAAATGTGGTACTTGCTAAGCGCTTACTATGTGCCAAGCACTGTTCTAAGCAAGTCACGTCACTTCTCTGTGCCTCAGTTCCCTCACCTGTAAAATGGGGATGAAGACTGTGAGTCCCACGTGGGACAACCTGATCACCTTGTATCCCCCCAGGGCTTAGAACAGCGTTTCACACATAGCACTTAACAAATACCGTCATTATTCATTTATTGTTAGGTAACTGAGGCACAGAGAAATAAATAACTTGCTTGAGATCACACAAAAGACAAATGGTGGGATTGGATTTTAACCCGCGTCTTCTGACTCCCAGGTCTGAGGTCTTTCCACTAGGCCTTGCTGTGAGCCCCCCGTGGGACAACCTGATGACCTTGTATCTCCCCCAGCGTTTAGAACAGTGCTGGGCACGTAGTAAGCGCTGAACCAATGTCATCATTATTACTAAGGGGGAGTACCACATTCCCTGCCCCCAGCGAGCTTACAGCCTAGCTACAGTCTAGAAAAGAGAAGCGGCCTGGTGGATTGAGCACGGGCCTGGGCATCAGAAGGACCTGGGTTCTGATCCTGGCTCTGCACCTAGTAAACGCTCAATAAATACCAGTCAAATTTATTGGTGATAATACCAATGCTCATTAGTTGATTGGGGATGGACTGAGGGAGGGAGGACCAAAAAAGATGGTCCAAAAGGAGGGAGGGAGGACCGAAAAATCAGGAATATTTTGGGAATTAGGGCGAGACGCAGCGGCTGTTGTGGGAAAAGTCCAGTAGAGGGCGCTGCTGCACCGTCCAAACCAGACCGGGATTCATTCATTCATTCATTCATTCATTCATTCATTCATTCATTCATTCATTCATTCATTCATTCATTCAATCGTATTTATCGAACTCTTACTGTGTTACAAAGCACTGCACTAAGCACTTGGGAGAGTACACTATAACAACAGACACATTCCTGCCCACACAGAGCTCCCAGTCTAGGGGGGAGCCAGACCTTAATATAAAGAAATGGATAAATAAATTACGGATGGGCTGCAGGGAGGGGAAGGATGGATGAAGGAGCAAGAGCGGCCCAGCGCTTAGTACAGTGTTCTGCACACGGGAAGCGCTCAATAAATGAGTGGGAGAAGAGAGGAGGGCTTAGTCAGGGAAGGCTTCTTGGTGGAGATTGCCTTCAGTAAGGTTTTGAAGTCGTGGGGGAGCAGTTATCTGTCTGGTACGAGGAGGGTCCAAACAGTTCCCAGCCACTCTTTGCTCTAGGAGATCTGCAGCGACGTCCCCTCCTCCAAACAAGAGTGCCTCAAACTCCACAGCCAGGGAGGTGAAGGAAGGTCACCATCCTAGGGTTAGAGCGGTGACCACTGTCCTGTGATGCTCATTTACTCCCAGTGGCTCTAAATTACCCCCAAACCAATCAATAATATTTATTATTATTTTACTTGTTGAGTGCTTTCTATGTGCCAAGCACTGTTCTAAGCACTGGGGTAGGTACGAGGCATTCGGGTTGGACCCAGGTTGTCCCACATGAGACTCTCCCATTCTTTTAACCCCCATTTTCCAGATGAGGTAACTGAGGCCCGGAGAAGCGAAGTGACTTGGCCGAGGTCACACAGCAGACAGGTGGCGGAGTCGGGATCCGAACCCAGGTCCTTCTGACTCCTAGGTCCGTGCTCTAGCCATTAAGCCATGCTGCTGCTCAGCGCTTACTAGTGCAGAGCACTGTACTAAGCGCGCCGGAGAAGACAGTCCAATAGAATCAACAGACACTTTCCCTGTCTATAGCGAATTTACAGTCTAGAGGAAATAGGGTGGAGAGTTGAGAGACCGGTCAGATAGAGGAGAGAGATTGCACATTCAGAGGATCTGGGTTCTAATTTCCGCCCCAACCACTTGTCTGCTCTGTGACCTCACTTCACTCCTCTGTGCCTCAGTTGAAAAATGGGGATAAAAACTGTGAGCCCCATGTGGGACAGGGACTGTGTCCGATCCGATTTTCCTAGATCCACCCCAGCGCTTAGTAGAGTGCCTGGCACATGGTAAGCGCCTGACAAACGCCTATCACAATTATTATTATTATTAGAGTTTCCGGATGGTGAAGATGACCGGTTGTGTCCGAGGGAAGTGTCAGCAGGCCGGGGGTCCCGGGGCCCCCCTCTCCAAGCCTGTGGTGGGGTTGGGTGGGGAGGGGGCTGTGTGGGCCTCCGCAGACGGGTGGGCGCCTCGGGGACCCCGCAGCGGGCTGGGAAAGGCCCCCCGCCACCCACCACCAGCTGCGGTTCACCTCCGGCCTGGTTTGCATTTGCAGGCGCCGGGGGAAGGGAAGGAGGAAGGCTTTGGGGAGTCGTTGGGCCTGATGGCTGCTGCTACTGCCGCCCGCTCCCTCTCTCCCCCCTCCCTCTCCCTCTCCTCTTTCTCTTCCTCTCTCCCTGTCTCTCCTTCTTCCTCCCTATCCTCCTCTCCCCCCTTCCTTTCCTTTCCTTTCCTTTCCTTTCCTTTCCTTTCCTTTCCTTTCCTTTCCTTTCCTTTCCTTTCCTTTCCTTTCCTTTCCTTTCCTTTCCTTTCCTTTCCTTTCCTTTCCTTTCCTTTCCTTTCCTGCCTCCCTCTCTCCTTTCCTTTCCTGCCTCCTTCTCTCTCCTCTCCTTTCCTGCCTCCTTCTCTCCCCTCTCCCTCCCTCCTCTTCCCCTCTTCTCCCTCTCCCCTTTCTCTTCCTTTCTCCCCCCTCCCTCCGTCTCCCCTTCTTCCTCCCTATCCTCCTCTCCCCTCCCTCTCTCCTTTCCTGCCTCCTTCTCCCCCCTCCCTCTCTCCTTTCCTCTCCTGCCTCCCTCTCTCCCTCCTTCTCTCCCCATCTCCCTCCCTCCTCTTCCCCTCTTCCCCTCTCCCCTTTCTCCTCTTCTCTTCCTCTCCCCCCCTTCCCCATCCTCCTCTTCCTCCCACTCTCCCCCTCCCTCTCCCAACCTTTGCTCTCTCACCTCCTTCTCTCCCCTCTCCCTCTTCCCCCTTTCTCCCCTTTCATTCATTCAGACATATTTATCGAGCGCTTACTATGTGCAGAGCACTGTACTAAGCGCTTGGGAAAGTACAATACAACAATATACAGCGACATTCCCTGCCCACAACCAACTCACAGTCTAGAGGTGGGGAGACGGACACCGACACATATTAATAAAATTACAGACGGCTACATAAGTGCTTTCCCTTCCTCTCTCTCTCTCTCTCTCTCGCTCTCTCTCTCTCGCTCCCTCCTCCCCATCCTTCTCTCCCCCCTCCCTCTCTCCTTTCCACTCCCCTCTCCCTCCCTCCCTCTCCCCTTCTGGCACCAACAACTCCCTTCTGGGAGCGGCACATTCTTTCCTACGGGTGGGAAAGGTCTGAGGGGAAGGAAAGCCCCAGGAAAACCAAATCCCCTTAACCATCCCGGCTTCAGGCAGGGGCATTTTTGTACCAATGCCCTGGGCCTGGTTTTGGATCCTCCTCTGGGCCTCTGTCTACAGTTCCCAGCTGGGATGGGGGGCTGGGAACCACCGGATCAGCATTTGGGGCGGGGCATCCCCTGGGACCCTCAGCATCTGATGGCTTCTCCCTGCGGGGGGCCTCTGACTTGAGGGGGGGGGGTCTCTGTTTTTCCAGGCTCCATTTCTCTCTGGAAGCCTTCCCAGCCTTCCAGATCCTGTTTTTCCCTGGGGAGTGGGAAGGGTCTCTGCTTGTTCTCCAGGGGTGGGAGGGTGGGCGGCCGTGGCTAAATCTCAGGACCATCTGTCTCCGTGTCTCTTCCCAGCAAACGGGGTGGCCCAGCCCCATCCCCTCCCATGGGATTGTCCCCATGACGCTTGCGGTGTTTGTTAAGCCCTTACTCTGTGCCAGGCACCGTGCTGAGCCCTGGGGTGGACTCATTCTCTCGTTCAGCCCTATTTATTGAGCGCTCACTCGGTGCAGAGCACTGTAGTGAGCGCTTGGAAAGTACAGTTCAAGAATAAAGAGGACAATCCCTGCCCAACAAGAGGCTCACAGTCTAGAAGAGGGGAGGCAGACATCAAGCAGGCGTCAATAGCCTCAGTAGAAATAAATCGAATTATACATATACTCATTCAATCGTATTTATTGAGCGCTCACTGTGTGCAGAGAACTGTACTAAGAGCTTGGAAAGTACAGTTCGGCAACGGTTAGAGACGATCCCTATACACTTCATTAATAAAATAAATAGAATAATAGATACATACAAATATACACACAAGATGGGAATGTCTGTACTCTCCCAAGCGCCTTAGTACAGGGCTTCGCACACAGTAAGCGCTCAATAAACATGATTGATAATCAGGTTCCACATGGGGTTCCCAATCTATGTAGGAGGGAGAAGAGGCATCTCCCCCGATTAGACCGTAAGCCCGTCAGACGGCAGGGACCGTCTCTATCTGTTGCCGACTTGTTCATCCCGAGCGCTTAGTACAGTGCTCTGCACATAGTAAGCGCTCAATAAATACTATTGAATGAATGAATGAATGAATGAATGGGTCCCCATCTTACAGTTGAGGGAACTGAGGCACAGGGAAGCGACTTGCCCGAGGTCACACAGCTGGCAAGGAGCGGAGCCGGGATTAGACCATAGGTCAGTCGTCGTATTTATTGAGTGCGTACAGTACTAAGCGCTCGGGAGAATACTATATCGCAATAAATAGACACATTCCCTGCCCACAACGAGTTTATAGTCTAAAGGTCCTCTAGGTGAGCTCTTCACACACCCCGGCTCCGCCACTCGTCTGCTGTGTGACCTGGGGCCGATCTCTTCACTTCCCCGTGCCTCAGTTCCCTCATCTGTAAAATGGGGCTGGAGGCTGTGAGCCCCACTTGGGACAGGGACTGTGTCCGACTCCATTTGTTTGTATCCACCCCAGAGCTTAGTACAGTGCGTGGCACAGAGTAAGCGGTTAACAAATACCGTAATTATTATTAACAGTGGTAGTAAGGGCCCAATAAATGCGATCGATCGATGGGTCGATTACCGATACCGGCCATAAGGAGCTACCGAACCCTCCCTTTCCCTCTGCTCTACCCCCGTCCCCTTCCCACAGCCCCGGCGTATATTTGTATATATTATATGTTACTCTATTTTATTAATGATGTGTGTATAGGTGTCTATGATTCTATTTCTCTATTTTGATGCTATTGTCTGCTTGTCTTGTTGTCTGTCTCCCCCTCTTAGACCGTGAGCCCGTCGTTGGGCAGGGATGGTCTCTATCTGTTGCCAAATTGGACATTCCAAGGGCTCAGTACAGTGCTCTGCGCACAGTCAGCGCTCAATAAATACGACTGAATGAATCCCCATTGACGTCGACAGGAGCGAAGCCAAATATTTATTCGGGAGCTTGTTGCTCTGGGGAAGGGCCCAGAATGGAGCTCTCACTATCCTGTCAACTCTGAGGTTTCCACTGAGAAGCAGAGCCCAGACTTGACGCCTTCCCTTCTCTTCCCCCGTCAACCTTAGGCAGCGGTTCAGCCCGGCCCAGTGGGAGTCAGGAGGACCTGGGTTCTAATCCCGGCCCCGCCACCTGTCTGCGGCGCGGCCTTGGGCAAGTCGCTTCGCTTCTCTGGGCCTCGGTGCCCTCATCTGGAAAACGGGGATGAAGACGGTGAGTCCCATTCGTTCATCCATTCATTCAATCGGATTTATTGAGCGCTTACTGGGTGCAGAGCACTGTACTGAGCGCTTGGACAGTAGAGTTCGGCAACAGGTAGAGACAATCCCTGCCCAGCAACGGGCTCACAGTCTAGAGGGGGGAGACAGACAACAGAACAAAACAAGTAGACAGGCAACAGCATGTGGGACAGGGACTGTGTAAGCGCTCAGTATATACGATTGATTGAGGGGAAGATGGAGGCTGACGGAAGAAGGAGAACTGGAGCTTCTTATTAATAATGAGAATAATGTCATAACATAATAATATTCATAATAATGATGACGATGATGGTATTTGTTAAGCGCTTACCACACGCCGAGCACCGTTCTAAGCGCTGGGGTAGATACAAGGTCATCAGTTTGTCCCACAAGGGGCTCACAGTCTTCATCCCCCTTTTACAGACGAGGTCACTGAGGCACAGAGAAGAATAATAACAATGTTGGTATTTAAGCACTTACTGTGTGCCAAGCACTGTTTTAAGCACTGGGGTAGATGCAAGGTCATCAGGTTGTCCCACGTGGGGCTCACAGTCTTCATCCCCCTTTTACAGATGAGGTCACTGAGGCACAGAGAAGTGAAGTGACTGGCCCGAGGCCGCACAGCAGATGAGTGGCGGAGCCGGGATGAGAACCCAGGTCCTTAATAATAATACTAATTAGGACACTTGTTAAGTGCTTACTACGTGCAAGGCACTGTTCTAAGCACTGGGGTAGATCCAAGTAAATCAGGTTGGATCCAGTCCCTATCCCACATAGGGTTCACCCTCACAAGCTTAGAGAATTCTTAGAGAGGCAGCGTGGCTCAGTGGAGGGAGCCCGGGCTTGGGAATCAGAGGTCGCGGGTTCTAATCCCGGCTCCGCCACTTGGCAGCTGTGTGACTTTGGGCAAGTCACTTAGCTTCTCTAGAGCCTCAGTGACCTCATCTGGAAAATGGGGCTTTTGAAGACTGTGAGCCCCACGTGGGACAACCTGATGACCTTGTATCTCGCCCAGAGCTTAGAAGAGTGCTTGGGACGTAGTAAGCGCTTAGCGGACACCATCATCATTACTATTATTGTTACGGATCCCCATTTTACAGACCAGGTCACTGAAGCCCAGAGAAGCGAAGCGACTCTCCCACGGTCGCCCAGCAGACGAGTGGCGGAGCCGGGAGGAGGATCCAGGTCCTCCTGCCTTCCAGGCCGGGGCTCTAGCCACCAGGCCACGCTGCTTCTCGTCGAGAAGTCCCGGGACACCCCCCGCCCCACCATCCCGGCAGCCCCCCGCCCCGGGGCAGGGGCTGCGAGCCAGCTGTTATTCCCCTTTGCAGAAAGAGTCTGCCTCTGGGATGTATTTTAGTGGGTTCTCTCTACCAGCAGGAGGACAGGCGCAGATAAAACACAACACAAACTCCATTTAAAGTGCATTAAGACTGGAGAAACAGCGGCTAATGGGGAGCGAGGGCACAGAGGCCAGTGTCTGTCTCCCTCCTTATCTGGGGCCACGTGTCTCTCCCTCTCTCAGCTTCGAGATGGGTGATTTACACCCCCAACCTGCCTCTAGACTCTATCTGGCCTGATTACTTCGGTCCGTGCCCCTAGAGGCCCCAACGCAATGGGTCCATTCAATAACGGGCGATCAATAAATCCCCCGGCTGATATAGCGCCTCTCAACGAACCTCCCAGCCCTCCTCGGAGGCCTGGAGCGGGCCGGGTGAGGAAAGGGGTTCGGGGCCGGGGGACCCCTCTCTCTACCGAGGATTCAGGAATCCCCGGGCGTCTCCCGGGACCCTCGGCCGGCCGGGAAGGGAGCCCCGGGCCTGTGACGGTTTAGGCTGGTGGGACGCGTGGCGCTCAGCAAGTATTCGATGACCGATTCTGGCGCTGGAGAGGCTGGGAAATCTTCAGGATGATAATAATAACGGTGGCATTTGTTAAGCGCTTACTATGTGCCAAGCACTGTTTTAAGCGCTGGGGGAGATACAGGGTCATCCGGTTGGCCCACGTGGGGCTCAGAGTCTTCATCCCCATTTTGCAGATGAGGTCACCGAGGCCCAGAGAAGCGAAGCGACTTGCCCAAAGTCACACAGCCGACAAGTGGCGGGGCCGGGATTAGAACCCACGACCGCTGACTCCCAAGCCCGGGCTCTTTCCACCGAGCCTCGCTGCTTCTCTGGGAATGATCCCTGGGAAAGAGACTATCCCAGCTCTGCCACTTGTCTGCTGGGTGGCCTTGGGCAAGTCGCTTCACTTCTCTGTGCTTCCTTTACCTCAGCTGTAAAATGGGGAGTGAAGACCGTGCGCCCCATTTGGACAGCTAACTCTGTTGTATTGTTCTCCGAGCACTCAGTACAGTGCTCTGCACATTGTAAGTGCTCAGTAAATACCACTGATTGACAGGGACCATTTCCCACCTGATTATATTGTATCTACTCCAGTGCTTAGTACAGTGTCTGGCACGTAGCGCATAACCAATACCGTTAAAAAGGAAGCAGGGAGGCTCGGTGGAAAGAGCCCGGGCTGGGGAGTCAGAGGTCGTGGGTTCTAATCCCGGCTCCGCCACTTGGCAGCTGTGTGACTTTGGGCAAGCCGCTTCGCTTCTCTGGGCCTCAGTGACTTCATCTGGAAAATGGGGATGAAGACTGTGAGCCCCACGTGGGACAACCCGATCACCTTGCATCTACCCCAGCGCTTAGAACAGCGCTCGGCACAGAGTAAGTGCTTAACCAATAATATCATTTATCACCCCTCAATCTCCTCTTCAGGAGCATCAAAAGGGAGCCCCCCCCCCCCATCCCCTTCCTGCAATCAGAGAGGAGAGAATGGCTGGCTGTAGGATGGAAGTAAAGGCTGAGGTTGATAATAATAATAATAATTTTGGTATTTGTTCAGTGCTTACTATGCGCCAAGCACTGTTCTAAGCACTGGGGTAGATACAGGGTCATCAGGTTGTCCCACGTGAGGCTCAAAGTCTTCATCCCCATTTTACAGTTGAGGGAACTGAGGCACAGAGAAGTGAAGTGATTTGCCCCAAGTCACCCAACTGACGAGTGGTGGAACCGGGATTAGAACCCACGACCTCTGACTCCCAAGCCCGGGCTCTTTCCACTAAGCCACGCTGCTTCTGGCTTCGTTAGAGAAGCATCGAGGCCTAGTGGGATGGGAGCGGGACTGGGAGCCAGAAGAGCTGGGTTCTAATTCCCATGCCTTCTGTCCTTGACGTTCTAATTCCAATTCTGTCCAATTCCAATTCCTCTGCCACTGCCTGCCGTGTGACCTTGAGCTTGTCATTTCACTTCGCTGTGCCTCGCTTTCCTCTTCTGTAAATCAGGGCTTTGATACCTGTACCCCCGCCCCCCCCCGAGGATGTAAGCCCCTGGCGGGACGGGGACTGGGGAAGAGCTGCTTGGATTTATCCTGACGCTTGGCCCAGAGTAAGCACCGAACATTATCGTGATTATTACTAGAATAATAATAGTAATATTACTATTACTATTAATAACAGTAACGTGGCTCAGTGGAAAGAGCCCGGGCCCGGGAGTCAGAAGGTCATGGGTTCTAATCCCGGCCCCGCCACCTGTCAGCTGTGTGACCTTGAGCAAGTCACTTTGCTTCTCTGTGCCTCGGTTCCCTCATCTGGAAAATGGGGATGAAGACTCTGAGCCCCACGTGGGACAACCTGATGACCTTGTATCTCCCCCAGGGCTTAGAACAGTGCTTGGCACATAGTGAGCACTTAACAAATACCATTATTATTATTAATAAATACGATTGACTAAATGAATGAGAAGCCGGGGGGCGGGTAGAGGGGCCAACTTTGCCTGGCGAGGGGTGGGGTGGGGTTAGGGGGAAGGAGCGTCCCCCCCAACACCCACCCCCCCCCCCACCCTAATGTCCTTTCTTGCAGCTTCCAAACGCTCAGGACAGCGCTCTGCACCCAGTGAGCGCTCAATAAATGCGATTGAATAGAATGAATGAATAAAGGAGAAGCGGGAGGGGGGCGGGTAGAGGAGCCAACTTTGCCCGGTGAGGGGTGGGTTGGGGGAAGGAGCGTCCCCCCCAGCACCCCCACACCCCCTACTATCCTTTCTTGCGGTTTCCGATCGCTTAGTCCAGTGCTCTGCACCCAGTCAGCGCTCAATAAACACGACTGGGTGAAGGGATGCCGGGGTGGGGGGCGGGTAGAGGGGGCCAACTTCGCCCGCTGAGGGGTGGGGTTGGGGGAGGGAGCGTCGTGCCCCCCAACACACCCACCCACCCTCTTTTCTTGCGGTTTCCGATCGCTTAGTCCAGTGCTGTGCCCCCAGTAAGCGCTCAATAAATACGATCGGATGGATGGGTGAGAAGCCGGGGTGGTGGACGGGTGGAGGGGGCCAACTTTGCCGGGTGAGGGGTGGGGTTGGGGGCGGGAGAGTCGGGCCCCCCAACACACCCACACTCCCTTACTGTCCTTTCTTGCAGTTTCCAGTCGCTTGGTACAGCGTTCTGCGCACAGTAAGCGCTCCACAAATAGGACTGAATGAATGAACGAATGCTTGCGTGAATGAATACTGTCACCTCCCCCCCCCCCCCGGCCTCCTGCGGCGTCCCTGGGGTCCGGAGGGGGTTGGGACTGGGGAGGGGGAGTTGGAGGCTCCCCCTCCTTCCCCCCCCCCACCCCCCGAGTCCTCGGGTTCGGGGTTCGGGTCCTGCGGGTCCAGGGAGGGGGGGCCGGGTGGGCGGGGGGACCCCGGCTGGCTTCAGGGGGTGGACCCTGGCCGGGCTGGGCGGGGGGATGGGGCGGGGCCCGGGAGGAGGCGGCTCTCACACTCCAGGGCCACCGCTCCGGGATCAGGACCGGCACCGGGACCAGCTGGACGATGAAGGGCTCCCCACCCACCGCCCTGATCCTCCTCCTCCTCCTGCTCCTCCTGCTCCTGCTGCCTCCGCTGGACGGGGCCGGTGACCCCCCCCCCCCCCGCCCTCCTCGCCCCCCGGGAGCCGGGTCGGGGGGCGGTCAGCGAGCGGGCCCGGGTCTCCCCCACCCCCGGGACCCCCACGCCGAGCCGTGTCCTTCCCGGGGACAGACGGCAGCTTCAACGGCAGCGAGAGGGATGGAGGTTAGACTCCAGGACCGGGGGACCGCCCCTCCCGGGAGGGGGGAGACCGCCCTGCTTGGGAGCGGGGGGCGGTGGGAGAGACGACTCCGAGGGGGGAGTCTCAAATCGGGCCATCCCAGGGAGGGAGGAGTCCACTACGCTCCCTCTCCAGCGGTAGGGAGGCTCAGCGTCCCCCCCCCCACCCACCCACCCCGGGGGGGTCTCCCTCCCACCAGAGCCGAGTCCATTCAATCGTATTTTTTGACCGCGTGCAGAGCACGGTACTAGACGTTCGGGGGAGAGTCCACTACAGTCGCCAACGGCCGCATTCCCTGCCCAAAACGAGTTGGCCGAGGAGACCCCGTATGGAAGTCTCCCAAGCGCCGAGCCCAGTGCTCCGCACACAGTAAGCGCTCAGTAAATAGGAGCTGTGGGCAGGCCGCCCGCCAGCCCCCTTCCAAGCCCCACTTCTCAAAGTCCGCGGACTCTATCCCGGAGTCCTCGCCTCTCGGGAATGCTGTGTTGGTCCAGGTTTTCCAACAGAGGGAACGGGATGGGCCGGAGGGAGGGGAGGGAGGTCGCCCCCCTCCACCGAGGAAGCCTTCCACCCTTCCGTGGGGCCTGAACGGTCATGGTGCATGCAATCGTATTTACTGAGCGCTTACCGTGTGCAGAGCGCTGTACTGAGCGCTTGGGAGAGTACGACACAGTGCCATCCGATTGCCTTGTCGCTCCCCCGGCACTACTAGACTGCTTGGCACAGTGGTAAGCGCCCAACGTGTCATTACTACCGTTAAAACTGAAGGTGACGGTTCTGAGGAACGTCAACTCTGGGGAGAGCCGGGCCAGCGCCTTAGTCCAGTGCCTGGCATAGAGTGAGCGCCTAATAAATACCACGAAATAAAATCAGATTGAAAAATGAGCGCGATTCCTCTAAGAGCACCCAGGCGAGGAGGGGCAGGATTAGAGCCAGGGAGGCGCATTGGTTTCCCCGTGAAGGTAACGGGAAAGAACTGAGGCTCCCCAACCTTTTCATTCCATAGTATTTACTGAGCGCTTACTATGTGCAGAGCGCTGTACTAAGCGCTTGGAATGGACAGTCAGCCTCGACACCCGGCTGAGAGGGATGAGACTGCGGGTCACCGAATCTGGAGGAAAGCAGGGCATGTTGTCCCCCTGATATCCCCCAATCCCCCTGTGGGGCGAAGGGCAGGGAACGTGTCTGTTTATTGTTGTGGTATCCTCTCCCATACGCTCAGTACAGTGCTCTGCACACGTTAAGCGCTCAATCAATACGACCGAGTGAAGGAGGGGCAAGCAGTGAGGCTGGGAGGTTCAGAATCGACACAAAAGAAAACACTTCTTCGTCTAGGGAGGGGCAAACACGTAGAATTGGCTCCCACAGGAAGTCGTCCAGAAAGGAAGGTTCCGCCATCATCTTTACCCTCATCGGTGGGATTTATTATTAGGTGCGGAGCACTGGGCTAAGTACTTGGGAGAGGACCCTACAACACAGTGGGCTCATGCGTTCCCTCACCACAGCGAGCTGCTAGAGGGGTTCCCGTAGACCCGAGGATGGTGGTTTGTAGTGAGTCACTGAGGGCAGAGTCGGGGGTGTGGGGTGGGCCAGGCTGGGTCACCGGGGAAAGGGTCAGGGATGGAGAGGGGACAGGCAGGGATGTGGGGTGGTCCGTGCTGCTGTGGTGGGTCACCGGCGAAGGGTCAGGGATGGAGAGGGGACAGTCAGGGGGGTGGGGTGGTCCACCTCAAACCGAGGAGTGGGTGTCTAGGTCAGCAATCAGCAGCGTCCTGGTGCCCCTCAGAGACAGAGTCCCGGGCTGGCTGGACCCAGCGGCCGAACCAGAGATGGCCATCCCCGTGGACCGATGTTCTAAGGTTTTTTTATTTTTGGAGGGACAAAATGAAGTAGGGGGATTTGGGGAAGGGGACGTGATGGGGTGTTGCTCTTCTCCTGGTTCAGCTACGACATTATGCCGGGGTTAGGGGGCCTCGTTTACTGTGGGGGTGTGAGGGGTTCAGGTTTGCGGGATCCTGGAGAGATGCCATCAACTGACCCGCAGCTGAAGCGACATAGTGGATCGAGCCCGGGCCCGGGAGTCAGAGGTCGTGGGTTCTAATCCCGGCTCCGTCTCTTGTCTGCCGTGTGGCCTTGGGCGAGCCGTTTGATTTATCTGGTGGGCCTCAGTTTCCTCATCTGAAAAATGGGGATTAACGTCCCCGTCCAACCCGATCCACTCCAGCCCTTAGTCCGCTGCTTTGCACGTAGTAAGCGCTTAACAGATACCGCATTTATTATTATTCCCCCCAGGGCCAATCGATCCATCGATCAATCAGTCGTATTTATTGAGCGCTTACTATGTGCAGAGCATTTTACTATGCAGAGTTCAGTAGAACAGAGTTGGTAGACATGTTCCCTGCCCAGAGCAAGTTTATAATCTACAGGGAGAGATAGACATTAATAAAAATAAGTAAATTATAGGTATGTAAATGAGGGGAAAACGTAGTGCGTTTTGGGAGGGGGAGCTGGGATATATGGGGGGGGGGGTCTTATCCCTCATGAATTAGACTTTTCCTTCCTTTTCTCACGGAGTCTCCAGATCCTGTGGCTTAGGTGGTAGGTTTGGTTATTATTATGAATAATAATAATAATTGCGGTATTTGTTAAGCGCTTACTATGTGCCAGGCACTGTACTAAGCTGGGGTGGATTCAAACCAGTCGGGTTGGACACAGTCCCTGTCCCACGTGGGGCTCACCGTCTCAATCCCCATTTTACAGATGAGGGAATTGAGGAAGAGTGAAGTGAAATGACTTGCCCGAGGTCACACAGCAGACAAGTGGCGGAGCTAGGATCGGAACCCAGGTCCTTCTGTCGCCCAGGCTTTATCCACTTGAAACTCTGAGCTGTAGGCCCTGCTCCCACCAGAGACTAGGGAAAAGGCATGCTTCGGCCCCTGGATATTTACTAGCCGGGAGAAGCAGAGTGGCCTAGTGGGTAGAGTTCGGGAGTCAAAAAGATCTGGGTTCTAATCCCGGCTCCTCCTCTTATCTGCTGCGTGACCGGGAGCAAGTCACTTCTCCGGGCCTCAGTTCCCTCATCTGTAAAGTGGGGACTAAGTCGGTGAGCCCCATGTGGGACATGGACTGTGTCCAATCTGATTAGCGCGTACGTACTCCAGCTCTTAGTAATAATACTGATAATTACGGTACTTGTTAAGAGCTTATGATGTGCCAAGCCCTGTTGTAAGCGCTGGGGTAGATACAGGTAATGAGGTTGTCCCACGTGGGGCTCACAGTTTTAATCCCCATTTTCCAGATGAGGTCACTGAGGCACAGAGAAGTGAAGTGACCTGCCCACAGTCACACAGCTGACAAGTGGCAGAGCGGGGATCAGAACCCACGTCTTCTGACTCCCGAGCCCGGGCTCTTTCCACTAAGCCACGCCGCCTCTCTAGCGCAGAGCCTGGCGCGTAGTAAGCGCTTACCGAATGCCGTAAAAAACAACCCCGCAGTTGTTCACTTCAAGTACAAACCGAAAGGCCCCTCGCGAAAACTGGTCCATCTCGGCCTAGCAAGCCTTCCTCCCCTAGACCGTAAGCTTGTTGTGGGCGGGGAATGTGTCTAATGTCCTCCCCCAAGCGTTTAGTACAGTGCTCTGCACACAGTAAGCGCTCAAACGATACAACTGACCGACTCCTTCCTCTCTCCCGCCCTGCCCCTGCCTCACACGGGGTCCGTGCCCAAACAGGGGGTCTCCTACCCACTACGATCACCACCGCGACCGGCGCGGGCCCGCCGGCCAACTGCTTGGAGGCCAAGGACCGGTGCCTGGCAGATGCCACCTGTAACGTCACCTACCGGCGTCTGGAAGCTTGCACCCCCGCCCGGACCCGGGGACCCTCGCCGGAGCCCGAAACCCAGGCGGCCTGCCTGGAGGCGGCGTTGCAGCTCCGGGGCAGCGCCCTGGCCGGATGCAAGTGTCAGTGGCGCATGAGAAGACTCCTCCTCTGCCTGCAAGCCTACTGGGCCGCCCATCCCCTGGTCAGCCACGGTGAGGACCCCGGCGGGGGGAGGAAGGGAAGACTGGGGGGCTGCCGATTGGGGGCTGGGGAGGGGGTCCCCTCTCTTGTTGACAGAGGAGCTACTAATTAACCAGGCGGAGAAGGTCAGAGAGATAAGGGGGATGGAAGGATGGGGAGAGGAGGAAGTGTAACTTTGGGGAAAAGCTGTCCCCTCTGTCTCTCTCCATAGCAACGCCTGTCCCCCGCCCTCTTCCCCTTCTGTTCTCTGGCTTCTCCCCTCGGGGGTCCTTGCTCTGCTCACCCCCAGCCTTGTCCCCTTGTCCCCATCCTCTTCTCTCCCCTCCCCCTGACAACGGAGACCCCCCCCCATCTTCTTCTCTTCCCTCCCCCTGACAAAGGAGACCCCCCGTCCCCGACGCCTGCCTTGCGACCACCTCTCCTTCCCGCCAGTCCGGTCCCCCTCCTCTTTTCTCCCCTCCCCATGATAACGGAGACCTCCCCCCCACCTGCCCTGTGACCACCTCCCCTTATCCCCCTTCCCAGTCCCCCTCCTCTTCTCTCCCTTCCCCCCGACAACAGAGATTCCTCCCCCCCCCACCTGGCCTGCGACCACCTCTCCTTCCCTCCAGGCCCACCCCCATCTCTTTCCTCTAGGACTCCCCCAGCCCCCCGACCCGGGATGTGCCCTCAAGCCATTCCCCGACTCCACATCCCGTTGCTAGGTGACCGCGACCCGGGCGTCTCCCCCTTCGAGGACCCGGTGCCGGAGGAGACGTGGACCGTGGTGGATCGCAGCAAGCTGGAGCAGCTGGAGGCAGGTGAGCCCCGGACGAGGGGGGGGGGGGGGATGCCCGTGGGGAGGGGAGCCCGGGGGTCCCTGCAAGGACAAGGAGGATCGGGGTGGGGGGTGTCAGGCCAGGCCCCGAGGACGGGAGAGAGATTACCTCCCTGGTCTGCATCGGCAGAGCTGCTCCGGGGGTTGGGGTTGGAGCTTTGGTGCTGAGACTTTAGGACCCCCAAATCAGTCCCCCATAAGAGCGTCAGATTCCGGGCACGGCCATCCCTGGATCAGCCCCACCGTCCATCCGCCGAAGGCTCGGTCTCCGGCAGAGGCACCGTGATAAGTGGATGTGGGCAGAGAATGCATCCGTTTTTTGTTATATTATACTGTCCCAAGCGCTTAGTACAGTGCTGTCCATACGGTGAGCGCTCAGTAAATACGATTGGCTGAATGAATGAAGGAACCGGGTGCTGATCGTCCTCCTAGACCTAGAGCTGGACCATCCAGCGTCCCTGACTGTCCCTTCTCCATCCCTGATTCTCCCCCAGTGAGCCAGCGCGGATTGCTGGCCCATGAATCTGTCCCTGTGATGCATTCATCTGTTTATTTGTTATTAATGAGGACTTATTACCCTGGAGCTCTTTTTTCTTCTCATTCAGTCAACCTACCAGTGGTATTTATTGAGTGTTTATTGTGCGGAGCGCTGGAGAGGGTACGACGTATCAGAGTTGGTAGACGCGATCTCTGCCCAAAACAATGAGGAAGCACCACGGTCCAGTGGCTAAAGCCCGGGCTTGGGAGTCAGAGCCCCCGAGTTCTAATTCTGACCCCGCCATCCGTCCGTTGTGTGACCTTGGGCAAGTCATTTCACTTCCTCTGTGCCTCAGTGCCAAATGGGGATTAAGACGGTGAGCCCCGTGTGGGATACGGACTGTGTCCAACCTGGCCTGGCACAGTGCTCTGCCCTCAAGAGGTCCCCAGGACGGTGTTCTGCTCTCAGGAGGCTCCCAGTATAGTTTGCTCTGCCCACAGGAGACCCCTGGCACGGTGCTCGACTCACAGGAGGCTCCCAGCACAGTGCTCCTCCCACTAGAGACCCTCGGCCCAGTTCTCGGTGGGTCCCGGGGCCCTCCCTGTGTGGCCGCTCAGCCCCCGGGGCTCACTGCTCCTCCCTCCCCTCCCTCCTGCTCTTCTTCCCGCTGCCCACCTCCGCCCTGCCGGGGCCACAGTGCCGGAGGCGAGCTGGGGCCCGATGGACCCGTGCCTGAAGCTGACCTCGCTGTGCACGCTGAACCCCAAGTGCACGAGGCTGCGGTCGCTGTACGGGGCGGCCTGCGCGGAGGGCCGGGGCCCGGGGGGCGGCTGCGCCCCGCACCACTGCCGCCCGGCCCTGCGCGGCTTCTTCGAGCGGGCGGCGGAGCCCTACACCCGGGCGCTGCTGCTGTGCCCCTGCGGGCCCGGCGACCGGCGCTGCGGAGAACGGCGTCGCAACACCATCGTGCCAAGCTGCTCCTACCAGCCCGGGGACCCCGACAACTGCCTGGCCCTCTGGGACGCCTGCCTGGACGACCTCCTCTGCAGGTCCGGGACCCCCGCTGACCCCGGGACCCCCTGACCCCTTGACCCTGCCGCCCCATGGGACCTTCCAGAGCGGGGCCATTCCTTCTCCCCCTGACCTTGAGGCCCGATGGATCCTTCTGGAGCGGGCTCTCTCTCTATCTCTCTATCTCTCTCTCCATCTCTCCCTCCCTCTCTCTTTCTTGGAGAAGCAGCGTGGCTTACTGGCAAGAGCCCGAGCTAGAGAGTCGTGGGTTCGAATAATGTTGGCATCTGTTGAGCGCTCACTATGTGCCGAGCGCCGTTCTGAGCGCCGGGGTAGATACGGAGTAACCAGGTTGTCCCGCGTGAGGCTCACAGTCTTAATCCCCATTTTCCAGATGAGGTCACTGAGGCACCGAGAAGTGAAGTGACTCCCCCAGAGTCACACAGCTGACAGGTGGCGGAGCCGGGATTAGAACCCGTGGCCTCTGCCTCCCAAGCCGGGGCTCTTTCCACCGAGCCACGCCGCTTCGCAGCTGTGTGACTTTGAGCGAGTCACTTCACTTCTCTGTGTCTCAGTTACCTCATCTGGAAAATGGGGATTAGGACTGTGAGCCCCATGTGGGGCAACCTCATTACCTTGTACCTACCTCAGTGCTTAGAACAGTGCTTGGCACGTGGTAAGCGCTTAACAGATACCATCATCATCAACGCTGTATCTACCCCAGCTCTTAGAACAGTGCCCGGCACATAATAAGCGCTCAGCAAATGCCATTATTATTATTATTATTATTATTCGCCCTTCCCCTCCCGGCCCCCCCGGGGCCGGGTGGTCCTTCCGGAGGGGTTCTCAACTCTCCCCCTACCCCTGTGTCCAGGTGGATCCTTGCAGAAAGGGTTCACCACCCCAACCCCTCAGGTCAGGGGGAACCTTCCGGAGAGGGTCTATTCCACGTCCATCCGTTCCCCGCCCCACTGCGGCTCGATGGATCCTTCCAGAGTGGTCTCTGTCTCTCTCTTCCTCCCTCCTTCCTTCCCTCCTTCGCTCCCTCTCTCTCTTTCTTCCTCCCTCCCTCCCTCTGTCTCCCTCTCTCCTTCCTCCCCTTCCTTCCTCTCTCCCTTTCTCCCTCACCCCTTTTCTCCCTCTCCCCCCCACCAGGCCCGGTGGATTCCAACAGTGTAGAGGTCACAGACTCTTTATCCCCCAGCGAGGGCCTGGGAGTGTGGCTCAGTGGCTAGAGCGCAGGCCTGGGAGGCTGAAGGACCTGAGTTCTAATCCCGGCTCTGCCACTCGTCTGCTGTGTGACCTCGGCCAAGTCACTCTGCTTCTCTGGGCCTCAGTTCCCTCGGCTGTAAAATGGGAATGGAGAACGTGAGCCCCACGTGGGACGGGGACCGTGACCGACCCGTTGATCTCGAATCTGCCCCAGTGCCTAGCACAGTGCCTAGTACGTAGTAAGGGCTTAACGAATACCACAGTCGTTCCTATTATTACCTCACTGCCTCTTCCTCTCCCCGCCCCGATCGTTCACTCGATCGTATTTATTGGACGCATACTGCGTGCAGAGCAGAGAAACAGCATGGCATAGTGGGTAGAGCATGGGCCTGGGAGTCAGGAGGTCATGGGTTCTAATTCTGGCTCTGCCTCTAGTCTGCTGTGTGACCTGGGACAAGTCACTTCACTTCTCTGAGCCTCTTATCTCATTCGTAAAATGGGGATTGAGACTGTGAGTCCCGTGTGGGACAGGCACCGTGTCCCACCCGATTTGCTTGTATCCACGCCAGCGCCTAGTACAGTGCCTGGCATAATAATAACAATAGAAGAATCAACACATATCCCCCGTCCACCACGTCTCCCTCCTCAGCTCGGGTCTTCCTCCAGGTCCCGCCTGGCCAACTTCCTGACGCACTGCGGGTCGGGGGCACCGGCAGACGGGTGCCCCCGGCAGAAACCCCCCGGCTCCTGCCTCCGGGCCTACATGGGCATGATCGGTGAGACCGCCGCGGGGGACGGGGTGGAGGGAGGGGGCGGGGTGGGAAGAGATCTCGGGGAGGGGCGGCCCCGGAGGGGGTGGTCGCCTTGATGCCGTCCCCAGCTCCCCCTCCGCCCCCCGGCCAGGCACCGTCATGACCCCCAACTACGTCAGCAACAGCAGCGCCCAGGTGGCCCTGCACTGCACCTGCCAGGGGAGTGGGAACCAGCAGGAAGAGTGTCAGCAACTCGAGGCCACCTTCTCCAAGAACCCCTGCCTGCGTGAGTCTGGGGCGGGGGGGCACCGGCGGGGGGCACGGGGAGGCGGGGCCGACTCTCGGAGGGCCCTGCTCCCGATTAGGCCGGCGGGGGTCTCGTCGTGGGCAGGGAATGCATCTGTTAGATTCTTCTATCGTGCTCTCCCAAGCGCTTCCTGCAGTGCTCTTCACACGGTGAGTGCTCCAGAAATACGATGGAGCGAACGAATGGGTCGGTGGGGGGGCTTAATCTTTCTGAGCCTCCGCGCCCTCCGCCAAGCTGGGGCCAGAACCTGCCGTCCCCTCGTCTCCCTTCCCCGGTAATAATAACTGCGATTTTTGGTAGCATGGTATAGCGCTTGCTATGTACCAGGCACTGTACTAAGCGGACCGGACACACGTGGGGCTCACAGTCTTAATCCGCATTTTAAAGGTGAGGGAACTGAGGCCAGGAGAAGTGAAGCGACTTGCCCAAGGGCACCTAGCGGGCAAGGGACGGAGCTGGGATTAGAACCCAGGGCCTCTGACCACCAGGCCCGTGCTCTATCCACGAGGCCACACTGCTTCTCTTCAGGATGCAGGCAACTTGGCCCTGGGGAGCCCTGACCCCCTCCAGCACCTCCCCACCCTTTCTCCTCGGCTGCTGGGAGCCCTCTCCCCTTCCTATCATTCCCACGGGCGCCCTTGGTAAGGCTGGGGGGTCAGGGACGCCGGGGTCAGGGGCCTAGGGAGGGGTGGAGGGGCGACTCTCCAGCCCTGGGCCTCCTTCCCCTGTCCCCCGCAGGTGCGGCTATGGAAGCCCAGATGCTGGTCCACTGGAGGCTGCTGCCCGACTCCTCGGCCTCAGACTTCCCCGAGCCCGGGGCAGCCGGGGCCTCGTTCTCCGTGATCACGCACCAGGTACCGCCCGGGCCCGCCGGGCCCAGGGGGCGAGGGGGGCGAGGGGGCTGGGTGGGGTGTCCGGGCCGAGGAGTCTGACAGGGCTGAGGAGGCCGAGGGGGTGGGCCCACTGGGGGCCGAGAGGTAGGCCCGGGCCCTCGCCTCGGTGACTGCCGCCTCCGGGAATAGGGGGGCGGTCTCTGGGTACCCAGCCCCACTCCTCGCCCGCCAGTCACGACCCCTCATCTTTTGCAGGGGGTCCCGGGCAGCGGGGCGCAGAGGCCGAAGCCCTGGGGAGCCCTCCCGTTTCCGCTCCTGCTCCCGCTCCTGGTCCTGGGCACCCCCTAGCCGGCCCCGCCGCCCACCCTTCTCACCGGACCGGCCCCGGCCTCCCCCGGACCCTCGACCCCCGGCCGCCGCAGCAGATGGGGAACCGTGGGGCAAGGGGGGGACGTGGCCAGGAGGAGCGGGGTGGGGGGAGGTGGAGGGAGGGAGTCGGAGGGAAAGTGAGGGGACCCGATCCCCCACTCCCAGGGGCCTGCAGGCCCTACGGTCAGGCCCGGCCGGCCCCATCCCCTCCCCCTGGCCGTCAGCTGACCGGCAGGGCCGGGGGAGCCCCCCTGACTCGAACCCACTCCCCAGCTCTGATGGGTTGGGCGGTCCCGCTGTGGGGGTGGGGAGAGAAGACCCTCTTTTCCTTCCCCCAGTGCTTAGGGCTGGACATTGGGTGGAGCGGATCGGGCTGTGGTAGCCCTCCCCGCTGGCTCCTCCCCTTTCCCCTGTTCCGGCTGCTTGGGGGGCCGCTGGGCCCGGGCCCATGAGGGGGAAAAAGGGGGCTCCACCCCGGGGAGCCGGTCGGTGGGGGGACGGACGTCCTTCAGTGACCCCCTGCTGTGGATGGGGTAATGGCACAAATTTGGGTCTGGGGGCTTCGCATCCTTGGGCGGGCCCCAGGCCCCGTCTCTGGGCTCCTGAGAGGGGGACACGGGGGTCCTGGGCCTCTCCCTCTCCAGCCCCGCCCGGCTCACCGCAATCATACAATCATTAAAACGTTTAGTTTCAACCTCTCTGGCTTCCTTCCTCTTTCCCTGATACATTTACTCAGAATGCCACGGTGGGACCCCTCCCAGAGGTCAGCCGGGACGGCCCCTCTGGGCGGGATGGGCGGGGAGGGGGCTTCACTTGGTCTCACAGCCTTTCGGGGCGGGGGGAGATGCTCTTAACCTCCTTCCCTCACACTATCCCCGCTCTTCCTTCCTTAATCCCTCTCCCTGTAGCTAGGGCAGAGGGGTGGGTGATTTGGGGCATCAGTAACTTCATTCATTCAGTCGTATTTATTGAGCGCTCACGGTGTGCAGAGCACTGTACTAAGCGCTTGGGAGAGTATGATATAACAATAAAAAGACACATTTCCTACCCACATAGAGCTTACAGTCTAGACGGGGGCGGGGGAGGATGAAGGCCTGTGGGGAGAGGCCAGGGGAATCAATCAGAGCTTGGTGTGGGCTGTGTGTCAGATTAATAATAATGATGATGGTATTTCTTAAGCCCTTATTATGTGCCAAGCACTGTTCTAAGTACTGGGGTAGATACAAGGTAGTCAGGTTGTCCCACGTGGGGCTCACGGTCTCCAACCCCATTTTCCAGATGAGGTAAATGAGGCCCAGAGCAGCCAAGTGACTTGCCCAAGGTCACCCAGCAGACAAGTGGCAGAGCTGGGATTAGAACCCACGACCTCTGACTCCCAAGCCCGGGTTCTTGCCGCTAGGCCATGCATTTTCCAGGGTCTCTGGGTGAAGCCCACCACGGCCACCTCAATCCCGCTGCTCCTCACAGCCCCGGCTCCGTCACCGCGGACGCCGGGCACCAGTGCGGGCACTCTTGGCCCGGAGAAAGTTCAGACCCCCCGCTCAGGCACTGCCGCCCTGTGGGGCAGCCTCATGCTTCCCTCTCCTACCTCCCCCCGCCCCCCCCAGCCCGGTGCTCCCTCTCCAAAAGGGTGAGCGGGACGTTGAGAGGAAGCGGGCGCTGGTTGCCGTTGCCCTTCTGGACACCCTTCCTCGTGGTTAGAGATGGACCATCCCACACCCCTGACTCTCCCCTCTCCATCCCTGACTCTCCCCCAGTGACCCAGCATGGACAGTGCAACACCCCTGACTCTCCCCACTCCATCCCTGACTGTCCCCAGTGACCCAGCAGGGACCACCCCACATCCTGACTCTCCCCTCTCCATCCCTGACTGTCCCCAGTGACCCAGCAGGGACCACCCCACACCCCTGACTCTCCCCTCTCCATCCCTGACTGTCCCCCAGTGACCCAGCAGGGACCATCCCACATTCCTGACTCTCCCCACTCCATCCCTGACTCCCCCAGTGACCCAACATGGACCATCCTACATCCCTGACTCTCCCTTCTCCATCCCTGACTGTCCCCCAGTGACCCAGCTCAGACTATCCCACCCCCCTGACTCTCCCCTCTCCATCCCTCACTCTCTCTCTAGTGACCCAGCACAGACCAGCCCACACCCCTATCTCCCTCCAGTGACCACTGACTCAGAAGTTTACAGTAATGCCGGTATCGATCAAGCGCTTGCTCCGTGCCAACCAATGTGATAAACTCGGTGATAAACTCAAGATAAACCGATCGGACACGCAGTCCCTGCCTCACCTGGGACTCACCATTGAGAAGAGAGGGCGAGCAGGTGCTTTCAGCTGTTTTTTCTTCATTCAATCGAATCGTGTTTATTGAGCCCTTGTACTAAGCGCTTGGGAGATTATAATGTGACAATAAACAGACGCAATCCCAGAGAAACTGAGGCACACAGAGGATAAGGGACTTGGCCGAGGGCAGAGCTAGGAGACGCAGAACAAGGTGGGGCGTTGAGCGGTGAGTCAGGGAGGGCTTCCAGGAGGAGATGGGATTTTAGGAGGGTTTTGAGAAGGGGGAGAGGGGAGATTTGTCGGGTATAATTGTGCTGTTTGTAGAGAAGCGGCGTGCTCAGTGGAAAGAGCAGAGGTCATGGGTTCGAATCCCGACTCCGCCACCCGTCAGCTGTGTGACTGTGGGCAAGTCACTTCACTTCTCTGGACCTCAGTTCCCTCATCTGGAAAATGGGGATGAAGACTGTGAGCCTCGCGTGGGACAACCCGATCACCCTGTATCTACCCCAGCGTTTAGAACAGTGCTCTTAACGGTGCGCTTAACAAACACCAACATTATCATTATTAGTATTGAGCGCTTACTACGTGCCAGGCACATGAAGGGAGGTCGGGGAGGGGGTGGTCTTTCCCGCCCTCCTAATTTTAAGAGACCAACCTCGGTCCTCCCCTCATTTAGCCCCCCAGGCCAGGGCCTCCACTAGCCGGGAGAGCAGCGCAGGGCAGGGGAGCGTAGAGCTGGGCAGGGCAGGGCAGGGCAGGGCAGGGCAGGGCAGGGCAGTCTAGGGCCGCGCAGGGCAAGCGCCGTTAAGTGCTCAAATTAGCTTAATGGCTCGGCTGCTCCTCTCCCATCTAATGGGGGGCCGGATTCCTGGTAAACAGGCCGAGCCGCCGCCGCCCCGGTCCTCCCCCTGGACCCCCGGACCCCCTCCTCCCTCCTTCCCCGACCCGGCCCAGAGGAGCTCATTATCCAGCCGGGGGCTTCGGCCTTTTAAATGACTGAGGTAGATACAGGGTCGTCAGGTTGTCCCACATGGGGTCCACAGTCTTAATCCTCCTTTTACAGATGAGTTAACTGAGGTACAGAGAAGTGAAGTGGCTTGCCCAAGGTCACCCGGCAGTCAGGTGGCGGAGCCGGAATTAGAACCCACGTCCTCTGCCTCCCGAGCCAGGGCTCTTTCCACTAAGTCACGCTGCTTTCCCTTCTTTCCTTCCCCCCCGCTTCTCCTCCCTCCCTCCCTCCCTCCTCGTTCTCCCTTCTCCTTCCTCTAATCATCATCATCGTGGTATTTGTTAAGCGCTTACTATGTGCCAAGCACTTTTCTAAGCACCGGGATAGGTACAAGATCATCAGGTTGGCCATAGATCCTGTCCCACTTCTTTCACTCCCCTCCTCTCCTTCCCTCCTCTCCCTTTCTCCCCATAACATTAATAATAATGTTGGTATCTGTAAAGCGCTTACTATGTGCCGAGCACTGTTCCAAGCCCTGGGGTAGATACAGGGTAATCAGGTTGTCCCACGTGAGGCTCACAGGTAAGCCCCATTTGACAGATGAGGTAACTGAGGCACAGAGAAGTGACTTGCCCACAGTCACCCAGCTGACAAGTGGCAGAGCCGGGATTCGAACTCATGATCTCTGACTCCCAAGCCCGTGCTCTGCCCCTTCCCCGCTCCACTCCCCGTAGGGCGGGGGTGGTGGTGGTGGTGATGATGATGGTATTTGTTAAGCGCTTACTATGTGCCAAGCGCTGTTCTAAGAAGCGGCTTTTATCCCGCGGCTGCAGAGCATATCCCGGGAGCGGGCACCTTCGGGAGCAAGGGGGACAGTGGCAGGTTTTTCCCACAGATGATTTCCTCGGCCCATGTTGTGAAATGGGGATTAAGACTGTGAGTCCTATGTGGGACAGGGACTGTACTATCCCAGCGCTTAGTACAGTGTCTGGCACATAGTAGGCGCTTAGCAAACATCATTATTATAATTAGTAGTCGTAATAACGTTAGTAATAGTGGAAGTAATAGTCATACCCCCTATCAATGCTACTCTTATATTCTCGGCCCGAGGTGGGAGCCCTCGGGTGGTTGAGGCCTGCTGTGTTATCTTGGATAAATCACACAACTTCTCTGGGCTCCAGTTTCCCCATCTATAAAACGGGGAACATGAGCGCCTCCCCCCCGCCCCCCGCCAAGCCCTAGGGTCCGCTGGGTGGATAAATCCGATAGTTTTATATCCCTTTCTCTGACTCTTCTTACCCACTTGTCCACTGTGCGAACTTGGACAAACCCCTTATCTTCACTGTGTCTCAGTGACCTCGTCTGTAAAATGGGGGTTAAGACTGTGAGCCTCTCGAGAGGCAACCTGATTCCCTTGTATCTCCCCCGGTGCTCAGAACAGTGCTTGGCTCATAGTAAGCGCTTAACAAACACCATAATTATTATTATTAGACGATTGACAGTTTTTGCCTTTTCCATTTTTCCATTAAAGGATAGAGAAAGAGCAGAGGAGGAGGAGAGAGGAGGAGGAGAGAAGTAGGAAAAAGAAGAGAAGGAGGAGGAGAGAAGTAGCAGAAGGAGGAAAAGGAGGAGGAGGAGAGAAGAAAGAGGAGGAGAGAAGTAGCAGGAGGAGAAGAGAAGAAAAAGGAGAGAAGTAGCAGGAGGAGGAGAGAAGAAAGAGGAGGAGAGAAGTAGCAGGAGGAGAAGGAGAGAAGAAAGAGAAGGAGAGAAGTACGAGGAGGAGAAGAAAAAAAGAAGAGGAGGGAAGGAGGAGGAGGGGGAGGAAAAGGAAGAGAGAGAACAAAGAGGAGGAGAGCAGAGGAGAGAAGTAGCAGGAGGAGGAGAGGAGAAAGAGGAGAGAAGTAGCAGGAGGAGGAGGGGAGGAAGAGGGGAGGAAGAGAAGGAGGAAAAGGAAGAGGAGAGAGAAGAAAGAGGAGAGAAGAAGTAGCAGGAGGAGAGAAGGAGGAAAAGGAGGAGCAGGAAAGAAAGAGAAGAAGGATAAAGGAGGAGAGAAGAGGAGAAAGAGGAGAGAAGGAGAAGAGGAGGAGGAGAAAGAGGAAAAGAAGGGAGAGGTGAAAGAGGAAGGGAGGGGGGTGAAGAGGAGGATGCTAATGGAGCAATCTAGCTTCCCCCGGGGACCCCTTTGGGCTCTTAAAGGGATAAGGCCCCCCGAAAGATTCCCAGGCCTTCAGAGGCCTCTCCCTCCTCCCGGGGCCGGGGGGGCCGGGGGGCCCCGGGAAGGAAGCAGACCGGGCCCCAAGCAGCAGGACAGCAGCACAGCAGCAGCAGCAGCAGCAGCAGCAGCAGCAGCAGCAGCAGCTGGCACCCCGGACCCCCAGCGGAGGGGAAATGGGGGGGGGGGTGGGGGAGGTGGGGGGATGGAGAGGAAGGGGAGGGGGAGCGGGGCCGAGCCGTCTCTCTTGATTAACCGAAGGCAATTTGGCTAAGTGCTGTGCTGCGGTGAGAAGCGGCGGCTCCCACCCTCTGGGGAACGTTGCTTCGTTAGGAGGGAGGGCCCAGTCTTGCTGTCTGGAATCAGTCGTTCTGGGCGCCCCCCTCCCCCGGCCTCCTGCCCCTCCCTCCCGCCCCCCTACCCCTCTCCCCTCCTCCCCTGACACCTCCCCCCCCCAACCCACCCACACACACACTGCAGCTTGCCAGCAGCTTCTAACTCTCACTCTTTTCTTCCCCCTTCCCACCCCCAATTCCCGCCCCAGGGGGCCTGAGGCGTCCCCCTCCCTCCCTGGCCCAGTCTTCCCCTCCCTGGCCCGGCCTCCTCCTTCCCTCCCTGGCCCCGTCCTCCCCTCCAACCAATTCTGGGGGGGGGGGGGCTGAGGGTGTCTCCAACCCCCACCAGCGGATGGGACGAAGCCCTTGTTTCTGTCCCCACAGCCAGAGCAATAATAATAATAATAATAATAATAATTGTGGTATTTATTAAGTGCTTACCGAGTGCCAGTCACTGTACTGAGCGCTGGGGTGGGTATAAGCGACTTGGGTTGGAGGGATTATCTCTCTCTGTTGCTGAATTATACTTCCATTCATTCCACCGTATTTATTGAGCGCTTACTGGGTGCAGAGCACCGTACTAAGCGCTTGGAATGGACAATTCGGCAACAGATAGAGACAATCCCTGCCCAACGACGGACTCACAGTCTATAAGGGGGAAATTGAATGAATGAATGACTACAGTCCCCGTTCCATATGAGGCTCCCAGTCTCCCCATTTTCCCGGGGAGGTAATCGAGGCCCAGAGAAGTACAGCGATGTGCCCGAGGCCACACAGCGGACAAATGGGGTGGAGCGGTGATCGGAACGATTATCTTCGGACTCCCAGGCTGGGGCTCTATCCACTAGGCCAAGCTGTTCAGAGTAATCAGCGTACCTGTTAAATACCTACAATAATAGGGGTATTTAAGTGCTTACTATGTGTTAAATACAAGATAATCAGGTCAGACCCAACCCCTTTCTCACCAGGGGCTCGCAGTCTGACAGGGAAGGGGACCGGGGAGTGAATCTCAATCTGTCAACCGTATTTACTGGGTGCAGAGCGCTGTACTAAGCGCTTGGAAATGAAAAAATGTTTTACAGAGGTGGAAACTGAGGCTCAGAGAAGTGAAGTGACTTGCCCGAGGAAGCAAGGATTAGAAAGCATTAACTCCGGCTCCCGGGCCCGGGCTCTTCCAGTAGGCCACACTGTCTGGGTCGGGCTCCCCTTTGCTTCCCCCCCACCGCCCCGTCAAGTCTCTGGAGAGCTTCCCAGCTGTGTTGGACGGATCCCAAATCGGGTCTTTATGATCCTTGAGCCAACAGAAGCTGGCTTTTCCCAAGCTCCGCCCCCTTTTTATGGTCTCTGTTAAATGCTCACTATGTGCCCGGCATTGTACTAAATGTGAGGGTAGATGAAAGCTAATCCGATTGGACACAGTCCCCGTCCCACATGGGGCTCGCAATCTTAACCCCCCCCCCCATCGTACAGAGGAGGGAACGGAGGCCCAGAGAAGTGACCGGTCCAAGGTCACCCAGCAGACAAGTGGCGCAGCCGGCATCAGAACCCAGATTCCTTCCTTCAGTCGTCTTGACTGGGCGCTTACCGTGTGCGGAGCGCTGCGCTAAGTGCTTGGAAAGTACAATTCGGCAACAGATGGAGACAATCCCTACAGTCAATCCTCCTGACACCCGGGCCCGGGCTCTGGCCACTCGGCCACGCCGCTTTTCATCTCTCCACCCACCTCAGAAGTTGGTACCTAAGAAACCATACTTACTCCAGGCACCGGAGAAACGCAATTCCCCCCTGCCCCTCACACAAGCACAGCAAGGCCTTTGGGGCCCTACCGGCGCTGAAGCCGATACCCCGGGGTCTCTAGAAACTTGGGTATGTGCCCGGGGGCAAAGGGGAGAGGGAAATGAGGATCCGGGGGATCCCCAGTTATCCGGGACTCGCCCCTGAGGGGAGCAGGGATGCAGTTCACCAGCACATCTCTTCCAGGAAGCCTTCCCCCCACCAACCCCTCATCTCCTCCAATCCTTCTCCCTTCTGCGTCACCTTTATTCTTGGATCTGTCCCCTTTAAGCCCTTGATAGTCGTCCCACCCTCAACCCTACAGCACCACTTCGAATCAATCCATCGGCTAATGAGTAGCATTTACTGAGCGCTTACCGTGTGCAGGTCACTGTACTGAGAGCTTGGGAGGATAAAATAAACAGACACATTCCCTGCCCACAAGGAGCTTAGAGTCAAGAGGGGGAGACAGACTTCAGTAGAAATAAATAAATGACAGATGTGGACGTAAGTGCTGTGGGGCCGGGTGGGTGGGGGATGAATAAAGGGAGACTCTTTGACCTCTGTCGTTCTGGGCCTCCGTCCCGACCATGGCTGCTGCTGGCTAGCTGGTCTCTCCGACGCTCAGCATTCATCGGGGATGGGCCCAGGCCCCCTCCCAAGCCCCTCTTCCCCCCTATCAAATCCCTCTCCTCTCCTCCCACCATTCCCTCTTCCCGCCCGCCGGGAGGGGAGAGAAGGAAGGATGCTGGGAGTCAATGAAGCCCTTTCTCCCCTCAAGACAAACCCGCACACTTAATTCATAACTGGTGACAGGGCAGCTATTGAATGTGGAGAAGGTGGAGGGAGGGGGCGGCGAGGGGAGGGGCAGGGAGACTCTTCCAGAAATAGGCTGTGGCCGGGAGCAGGGAGGGGGGCCGCTGGCCAGAGGGAGAGGCAGAGAGCGTGAGACGGGCAGAACAACTGAGGAGAACAGAGAGAGGGAGGGAGATAAAGGGGAAGGCAGAGAGAAAGAGAGATTCAGGGGAAGGCAGGGAAATAAAGAGGAAGGCAGAGAAGCAAAGAGTTAAAGAGGACGGCAGAGAGATAGAGAAATAAAGAGGAAGGCAGAGAGATAGAGAGATAAAGGAAGAGAGATAGAGAGACAGGAAGGCAGAGAAATAGACAAAGAGATAAAGAGGAAGGCAGAGAGATGGAGAAATAGAGAGGAAGGCAGGGAAATAGGCAGAGGGATAAAGGCAAAGGCAGAGTGATAGACAGAGATAAAGAGGAAGACAGATGGGGATGGAGAAGAGAAACAGAAAGAAAAAGGGAGGAAGAGAGAGGGGGAAGTCAGAAAGAGAATCAGAGTGCTAGACAGTCAGAGATAAAGGAGAGAAACAAAGAAGAATAGAGAGAGGAGAGAGAAAGATAGAGATAAAGAGAAAGGAAGACATTAGAAAGAGACAGGCAGAGAGATAGGCAGGGAGAGATATAGAGGAAGATAGGGGAGTGAGGGAGAGAGGCAGAAAGAGGAGATAAAATGAAAAGATAAAGAGAAGCAACAGAAGAGAGGAATATGGAGACAAAAGGATAAAGAGAGACAAAGAAGAGAGAAAGGTAGAGAGGAACAGAGACAGCAGAAGGCTGAGGTTTGGAAAGAAACAGAGGCGGGGAGAAGAGACATAGAGACAAAGAGAAAGGAAGAGAGACAGAGAAAGAAAGATACACAGAGAGACAAGCATAGAGGTAATCACAGGAGAAAGAGGAAGAAAAAAGGCAGAGAAAAGAGACAGAAAGATAGAAGCAAGAGAGGAAAGCAGTCAGAAAGAGAAGGCAGAGATAGAATGACCGAGAGCGAAGAGAGGGAGGGGAAAGAGAAGGAGGGAGGAAAGAGGATCGAGAAAGAAAGAGGAGAGAAATGATAGAGAGGAAAAGAGAGAGGAAAGCGTCAGAGAGGGAGGCAGAAAGTTAGAGCACCAGGTAGAGAGAAGAGAGACAGGATAGAGAGAGAGGATAGAAAGAGAAAGAGAGGAGACACGCAAGTTAGAGAGAGGAGAGAGAAATGGGATGGAGAAGAGACAAGAGACAGGATATAGAGAGTAAAGAGAAAAAAATAATAATGATGATGGCATTTGTTAAGTGCTTACTATGTGCAAAGCACTGTTCTAAGCACTGGCAAGAGAAAGGAGAGGCAGGATAGAGAGATAGAGGAGGGAGAGGTTAGAGAGACAGGATAAAGAGATAGAGGAGAGGCGGGGTAGAGAGGAAAAGATAGAAAGCAGGGAATGTGTCTGTTTACTGTTGTATTGTACTCTCCCAAGTGCTTAGTAGAGTGCTCTGCACACAATAAGTGCTCAACAAATACAAGTGAATGGAGAGAAAAGGACAGGGTCAGGGGGTGAGGCAGAGATGGAATGAGAGAGACAGGAGAGAGAGATAAGGGAGAAGGAAAAAGGGAGGAGAGAAACAGGACACAGACAGAGGAGAGAGAGGAAGAGAGAGGAGACAGGATAGAGAGAAAAAGGGAGCACAAGGGAGCACAGCTCCTTGTGGGCAAGAGTGGGTCCGTTTATTGTTCTATTGTCTTCTCCCATGTGTTCAGTACAGTGCTCTGCACAGAATAAGCGCAAGATGCAAGCCCCTTCTCCCCGAAGTTACCAAAAACCAGAGAACCTGGCCCTGGGGCCCCCGTCCCACCTTCTCCCAACCAAAATCTGGCCAGCCCGGGCATCCCCCTGCCTCTGGGCCATTCCTTTCCCTCTTCACGTCCACCTCTTGGGGTTCTTGGCTGCTCCACAAAGACACGGGGACCTGAGCTCGGGGTCGTGTGAGCTGGGTTCTTATTGTGGCTTTGCCATGTGGCTTTGGGCAACTGGTTCAACCTCCCTGGGCCTTGATGTTTTTAGCTGTAAAATGGGACCAGTGGGCCCCGTTCCTCCCCGCCCCCGGGGGCGGGCCTGGCAGGTTTGAGCGTTTTGGTGGAGACACCAGGTGTTCACCCCCAGCTGCTCTACTTCTACTACTAATAATAGTGATAATATTGATGATGGTATTTTCTTAGCGCTTACTGTGTGTCAAGCACTGTCCTAAGTACGGGGGTAGATACAAGCTGATCAGTTTGGACACTGTCCCTGTCCCACATGGGGCTCACACTCTTAATCCCCATTTTCCAGATGAGGGAACTGAGGCCCAGAGAAGTTCATTCATTCAATAGTATTTATTGAGCGCTTACTGTGTGCAGAGCGCTGTACTAAGCGCTTGGAATGTACGATCCGGCAACAGATAGAGACAATCCCTGCCCAATGACGGGCTCGCAGTCTAAACGACTGTGAAGCGAAGCGCCTTGCCCGAGGTCACCCAGCAGACGAGCGGCAGAGCAGGAATGAGAAGGATCCACCAGATGGGCGGGGGATTTGTCTGTTTATGGTTCTGTCGTGCTCTCCCAAACGCTTAGTACAGTGTTCTGCCCACGATAAGCGCTCGACAGCTACGAGGGAATGAAGGAGTAGGCCGCGCTGAGTCGGCTAATCTAGCTCCACGTCCCAGCTGTGGCCGGAACTCCTTTTTGGCCCCCCGCTCCAACCACCACCCGAGGCCTGGGTTCCCCCGGGATCCGAAATGGCTTCGTGGAAGCCGAGCGGGGCGAGAGGAGGCCGAGGGCGGGAGGGACCGGGCCCAGCTGGGGTCTGGGCCCGCCGTAATGCAGATGTCAGTTAATTAGAGGAAAAGTTCATGTCTTTAGCGACGGGATCGATACCGAAGGAATTAAGAGCCGTGGGCGATGAACTCTCTCCCTCCGGGTAGTGGGGGCTGCGTGGAGCTAGAATTCAATACGCATTAGTGGGGCAATCAATGAACGCTGGCATCGGGAGGGGCCCGTCGGACTCTCTACCTGGAATCCCCGAACCAGATGTTGGGGCGAGGCGGGGGTCGTCCCCAGCCTCTCTGTCCGGCCTGCTGGCTGGAGGCGGGACAGATGGGAAGGAAGCGCGTGGCCTAGTGGATAGAGCCCGGGCCCGGGAGTCCAGCGGACCTGAGTTCCGATCCCGGCTCCGACGCTTGTCTGCTGGGGACCTCGGTCGAGCCATTTCCCTTCTCCGGGCCTCAGTCGCTTCATCTGGAAAATGGAGGTTAAGACCGTGAGCCCCAGCTGTGTCCAACCTGATCGGCTTGTGTCTACCCCAGCGCTTAGAACGGTGCCTGGCACATAGTAAGGGCCTAACAAATCCCATAAAAAAGGGGGAAGTGGCGGGGAGAGGAGGGATGCGGGTTCTTCCTTCCAGATCCCGCCTCTCCCCCGGCTCTCCTGCGCCTCAGTCGGTCAGTCAATCGATCGTATTTATTGAACGCTTACTCTGTGCAGAGCACTGTACTAAGCGGTTGAGAGAGGACAATCCGAAAGAATTAGCAGGCACAGTCCCTTACAGTCTAGAGGGGGAGACAGATGTTAAGATGAATAAATAAGTCATTTATAGCGTACAATTTAAAGATATGTACAGATATGTACACAAGCCCGTCAGAGGGCAGGGACTGTCTCTGTTACCGATTTGTACATTCCAAGCACTTAGTACAGTGCTCTGCCCATAGTAAGTGCTCAATAAATACTACTGAATGAATAAATGTTATGGGGTTGGGAGTGGGGCGAATATCCCTTGTCCAAACTTCACAGAAGGTTCTGAGGGCTCCCTTTATTCATCCCCCAGCCCCACAACACTTAGGTCCATATCTGTCATTTTATTTATTTATATTAATGTCTCTCTCCCCCTCTAGACTGTAAGCTCGTTGCCGGCAGGGAATGTCTGCCATATTGTTCTACTGTCCTCTCCCAAGCGCTCAGTACGGTGTTCTGCACACTTAGAACGGTGCTTGGCACATAGTAAGCACTTAACAAATAGCATCATCATCAATAAATAGAATCGACGGACCGATTGACGCCCTCCTCATATCTGACAACTACCCTCCCCACCTTCCAAGCTTTATCGAAGCCCCACCTCCTCCAAGAGGCCTTTCCTGACTAACCCCCCCCTCTCCTTTTCTCCTACCCACTTCTGCGTCCCCCTGACTCGCTCCCTTTATTCATCCCCCCTCCCAGCCCCACACCACTTATGTCCACATCTGTCATTTATTTATTTCTATTAATATCTGCCTCCCCCTCTAGACCGCGAGCTCGTTGCGGGCAGGGAACGTCTCTGTTTATCGCTGTATTGTCCTCTCCCAAGCAATTAGCCATTCATTCATTCATTCATTCATGCATTCAATCCTAGTTATTGAGCGCTTACTGTGGGCAGAACGCTGCACTGAGCGCTTGGAAAGTACAATTCAGCAATACAGACAATCCCTGCTCACACCGGCCCGGTGCTCTGCACACAGTAAGCGTTCAATAAATACGATTGATTGACTGACTGGACGGGGCGAGCTCTGCCGCCTGTCCGCCCGGGTGCCGCTTGATAAAGGCTCAGTTGCCGTATCTCGATCGCATCCCATTACGGGGATTAAATCAGGGCCTGGACCCAGGAGGCCCTCCTGGCTTCCAGCCGCCTGCTCTGCTCCTCTCCCCCTCCGCGTAATTGCCTTTGGCCTAATCTGAGGTCATCACACCTCTCTCGCTCCCAGATATTGAACAGGCTGAATGGGGGCAGGGGAGGGCCGGGAAACCCGGAGAGGGGGAAGGAGGGGACGCCAGGGCAAGAGTAAAATCAAGAGCATCCAGACTCCTCCGGGACGGGCGAGAGAGACGTCAAGTGCCAGGAGCGAGGGGGTCTGAGAGGGACGGAGTGGACTTGGTTTCCCCCGGCCCAGTCCCTGACTCTGTCCAGCCCATTAGCTGGGAGTCCCAGGAGCCTGGGATGGCTGAACCACCCCCCACAGTCCCCATCCCACCACCGGGAAGATTTCCCCAAAATCCCAGTGGACACCCGGGAACTCCGCTCTGAACTAGCCGGGGTGGGCGGTTCAATCTTCCCCAAGGCCCAGCGCATTAGTGGCCTCCTCTCTGTGTCCCCGCTGCATTCATTCATTCAATTGTGTTTACTGAGCGCTTACTGTGTGCAGAGCACTGGACTGAACTGTAAACCCGTCTTGTAAACCCACTGTGGGCGGGGATTGTCCCTCTTTATTGCTGAATTGTACTTTCCGAGCGCTTAGTACAGTGCTCTGCCCACAGTAAGCGCTCAATAAACACGATTGAATGAAGGAGTGAATGAACTAAGAGCTTGGGAGAGTACACTAGAGCAATGAAGAGGCACATTCCCTGTCCACAAGGAGCTTCCAGTCTAGAGTGGGAGAGGCAGGCATTAATAAAAATAAATAAATGACAGATCTGTACATGAGCGCTGTGGGAGTGGGAGGGGGGAGAACAAGTCAGGGGGACGCAGAAGGGAGTGGGAGAAGAGGAAAGGAGGGGCTTAATCTGGGAAGGCCTCTTGGAGGAGACGTGCCTTTTCCGTAAGGTTTTGAAGGTGGGAGAGTCATTTTCTGCCGGACTTGAGGAGGGAAGGAGTTGGAGGCCAGAAGCGGGCCGTGGGCCTGGGGTCGTCGGCAGCGAGACGGGCGAGATGGAGGCACGGTGAGAAGGCGAGAGTACAAGATGAGAGAATAAACAGATACATTCCCTGCCCACGGGAGCGTACGGTCTGGAGGGAGGAAGAAGAAAACACCGATCATCCACCGGTATTAGAATTACCGCTAACACCCCCGTTAGCTTTCGGCCGAACTTGTCTCCCAAGGGGATCCTATCTTCTTGCGAGAGCTGAAGAGGCCTCCCCGGGCATCCCCTCCCGTCCCCCCTTGTCTCCAGCCCCATCCCTCCCCGGGTAATTCAGCGATTCCTCAATAGCCCTCTTGTTCCCATCCGGGACAGGCCGGGAGCCACGGCCGCGGTCCCGGCCGACGTCCCGGCCTCCATCCGGTCGGCTCCGGTTAATGGCCCGTCGATCCCGGGGCCCGGAGAGGAGCCTCCCGCCGGACCCAGTGAGCCGAGGCGATCCGCCGTCCATCGATCCATCGATCGGTGGTACGTACTGAGCGCTTACTCTCTGCGGAGCACTGGACTAAGCGCTTGGGAGAGTGCACTAGAACAGAGTTGGTAGACACGTGCCCTGCTCCCAAAGAGAAGCGGCGTGGCCTAGTGGATGGAGCCCGGGCCTGGGAGTCAGGAGGACCTGGGTTCTAATCCCGACTCTGCCGTTTGTCTGCCGTGTGACCGTGGGAAGTCATTTCCCTTCTCTGGGCCTCAGTGACCTCGGCTGTAAAGCGGGGATGAAGACTGTGAGCCTCAGGTGGGACAGGAACTGGATCCAACCCGATCATCTTGTATCCACCCCAGCCTGGCACCTAATAAGCGCGTGGTTTAGTGGCAAGAGCCTGGTCTTGGGAGTCAGAGGTCGTGGGTTCGAATCCCCGCTCCGCCACTTGTCAGCTGTGTGACTTGGGGCCAGTCACTTGACGTCTCTGTGCCTCAGTCCCCTCATCTGTAAGACGGGGATGAAGACTGTGAGCCCCAGGTGGGACAACCCGATTACCTCGTATCTACCCCAGCGCTTAGAACGGTGGTTGGCCCATAGTGAGCGCTTAATAAATGCCATCGTAGGAAGCAGCGTGGCTCAGTGGAAAGAGCCCGGGCTTGGGAGTCAGAGGTCATGGGTTCGAATCCCGGCTCTGCCACTTGTCAGCTGTCTGTGGGCAAGTCACTTCACTTCTCTGTGCCTCAGTTCCCTCCTCTGGAAAAAGGGGATGAAGACTGGTGAGCCCTCATCTGCCAAATGGGGATGAAGACTGTGAGCCTCACGAGGGGCAACCTGATGACCCTGTATCCCCCCCCCCCCAGCGCTTAGAACAGTGCTCTGCACATAGTAAGCGCTTAACACATACCAACATTATTGTTATTATTATTATTCATTCATTCAACCAACAGTATTTATAGAGCTCTCACTGTGCAGAGCACTGAACTAAGCGCTTGGAACGGACAGTACGGCAACAGATAGAGATAATCCCTGACCACTGACGGGCTCACAGTCTAATCGGGGGAGACGGACGGACAGAGACAAGACAGCGCCATCGCGATAAATAGAATCAAGGGGACGGACACCTCATTAACAAAATAAATAGGG
This sequence comes from Ornithorhynchus anatinus, assembly GCF_004115215.2. Taxonomy (NCBI): domain Eukaryota; kingdom Metazoa; phylum Chordata; class Mammalia; order Monotremata; family Ornithorhynchidae; genus Ornithorhynchus; species Ornithorhynchus anatinus. Next base: position 3,435,955 of record NC_041750.1, read on the forward strand.
TAATAAAAACATATCCAAATGAGCAAAGTGCTGAGGGGAGGGGAAGAGAGAGGGGGAGGAGCAGAGGGAAAGGGGGGAAAAGGGGCTTAGCTGAGGGGAGGTGAAGGGGGGGGCAGAGAGGGAACAGAGGGCAAAGGGGAAGCTCAGCCTGGGAGGGCCTCTTGGAGGAGGTGAGCTCCCAGTACTAGTATTATCATCATTCTTCTTATAATTATTAATAGCAAACACCACGATTATTAGTGAGGAGCTTTCAGTCAGTCAATCAAAGGTACTGATTGAGCGCTGACTATGTGCAGAGCACCGGGCTAAGTCCTTGGGGACGGAGGGCGGGAGGGGCCGAGCCGGGCCACCGAGTTGGGACAGTGGCCCGCCGGACTTCACCCGCTCGGCCCTCCCCTGCCTCCCTGTGGCCACAGTCCTCTCCGTGGGCCGGTCTAGCAGGGTTATTATTATTAATAACTCGTCTTCATCATAATACTTATTAATAATCGTGTGGTATTATTATTAATACTACGTGCCAGGCGCTCTTCTAAGCGCTGGGGGAGATACAAGGTCATCAGGTTGTCCCACGTGGGGCTCGCCGTCTTCATCCCCATTCGACAGAGGAGGTCACTGAGGCCCAGAGCATTCAACTCAACTCAATTCAGTCGTACTTACTGAGCGCCTCCTGGGTGCAGAGAAGTGAGGTGACTTGCCCAAGGTCCCCCGGCAGGTAAGTGGCGGAGGCGGGATTAGAACCCACGACCCCTGACTCCCAAGCACCGGGTCTTGGGACTCAGTCTATCGGCAATCAGTTATAATAATAATCGTGGTATTTGTCAAGCGCTTACCACGTGCCAGACACTGTATTACCTTCGCTCTACCCCCCTCCCCGCCTTACAGCACTGGCGTATATTTGTACGTATTTATAATTCTATTTTGATTAATGATGTGGATATATCTATAATTCTATTTATTTGTAATGATGCTACTGAGACTTGTTTTGACGTCTGCCTCCCCCCTTCTAGACTGTGAGCTCGTTGTGGGCAGGGATCGTCTCTGCTGCTGAACTGTACTTCGGTACTTTCCTCAGCGCTTAGGACAGTGCTCTGCACCCAGGGAGCACTCAATGAAGTACAATCGACTGACTCTCTAGACTGTAAGCTCGCTGTGGGCAGGGAACGTATACTGTACTGTCCTAAGCGTTTAGTGCAGTGCTCGGCGGCCGGGAAGCGCTCAAAAACCACGGATGCGCTGATTGATTCTCTTGCTCACGGGTCTCCAGGGGGCAAAGAGACTCAGAAGGTCCAAGATTCCCTCCCACCCCAAACCAAACCCGCTAAGATGGCCTGAAGGTGGGAATCCAAGAGCAATTCCAGAAATCAGAGACAACTCGATCAACGAGCCCAAAAGGTGGAAACCGCTCGTTGTCCCTGTGGAAATTAGTTTCGAGGGACCTGGGAATCTTCGGCGATTTAATCTGTCGGATGATTTGATTTTAGCTGCTTCATTTTTGACAGTTTGTCTCCCGCAACTGGCCATCTGCCCTGCAGTTTTCAACCTCCCAAAGCCTGTGGATTGAAAAAAAATCTACCTTGCAGATGAGACCGAAAAAGAAAATTACCAGCCTCCCCAAAGTTTCGGTGGGCCGGTCTTCCCACATGGAAATTCCCGGCGGGAGAAGGCTAAAGAGGAGAGGAGGCCAAAGGGGAGGCTTTGAGACTGTGGGCAAGTCACTTAACTTCTCTGTGCCTCAGTTCCCTCATCTGTAAAATGGGGATTAAGACTGTGAGCCTCACGTGGGACGATCTGATTGCCCTGTATCTACCCCAGCGCTTAGAACGGTGCTCTGCACATAGTAAGCGCTTAACAAATACCAACATTATTATTATTATCATTATCTCTTGAACTGGGCTAGTGGCAAGTTTGATGAAGACTCTCACAGTCTAGTAAGGAGGAAGGTGGCCAGATGGGTTTGTCAATCAATCCCCTTGAGTGATTGATTGACCGATTGCCTGCCGGTGGGGTTGAGCAATTCCAGAAATCAAAGACAACTCGATCAATGAGCCCAAAAGGTGGAAACCGCTCATTGTCCCTGTGGAAATTAGTTTTGAGGGACCTGGGAATCTTCAGCGATTTAATCTGTCAGGTGATTTGATTTTAGCTGCTTCATTTTTGACAATTTGTCAAAAACTGTGCCTCGATCCCACCTGGACGATCACGGGAAGGCCAGAATCCACTCACGGCCTCTCCCATCCCAGTGGCTCCGGTTAGAGGAAGGACAGGGCCAGGGAAGGGAGAACGCCGTCCGGCAGATTAAGGGTGGTGGGCCGTGCGGAGCTGGGAGAGAACTGGAAATCAGACCCCGGGCTCCCCTAAAGGTGAGGCAGGGCCAGGGGTGGTCCACTGGATCCCAATTTCCCTCCAAAGGAATGCCGTCATTATGATAATTCTGAGGAAAGGACTATGACATCAGCTTCACAATCAATTCTCCCTCCAGCTTGGGCTTTCAGGGGTGACCTGGGAAGAGTCGGCATTGGGGGGGGGGGGGCATTGGAAATCGATGGGAGAGAAACGAGGAGGGTCAGGAAAAAAGGAGGGCGGGGGCCTTCAGGGGATTTCAGGAGCCCAGGACTGCAGTGGAGTCCGGAGAAGGAAATAATAATAATGTTGGTATTTGTTAAGCGCTTACGATGCGCAGAGCACCGTTCTAAGCGCTGGGGGAGATACAGGGTCATCAGGTGGTCCCAACGTGAGGCTCACAGTCTTCATCCCCATTTTACAGATGAGGGAACTAGGGCACTGAGAAGTGAAGGGACTCGCCCACCATCACACAGCTGACCAGTGGCAGAGCCGGGATTCGAACCCATGATCTCTGACTCCCAAGCCCGGTCTCTTTCCACTGAGCCACGCTGCTTCTCTATCCCGAGAGGGTGAGGGTGACTTGCCTTCACGCCTCTGGCTGTGCCGCTCTGGCCAAAGAAAAGTTAATGCCCACATGGGCCTTTTTTGCGCGGAGGTGACGGGAAGAACGTTTGAATTTATGAATACTGATACTCATTATGGTAATCCATCGATCAGTGCTTTTATTGAGCACTGTGTTCGGAGCACGCTACTAAGTGCTGGGGAGAGTATGCATTCGTTCAATCGTTTTATAGATTGGTTTATATGTGTTTTACATACTTCTTTTTATAGATGAGGTCACCGAGGCGCGGAGAAGGGGTGGAACTTGTCCAGGGTCACTCAGCAGGCAAACGGCGGAGCTGGGATTAGAACCCAGGACCTTCTGACTCATTCATTCAATAGTATTTATTGAGCTCTCACTATGTGCAGAGCACTGGACTAAGCGCTTGGAAGGTCCAATTTGGCAACAGATAGAGACCACCCCTGCCCAATGACGGGCTCACAGTTTCAACGGGGGAGACAGACAGCAAAGCAAAACAGAAGAGAACAAAAACAAGAAAACAGCATCCAGATAAATAGAATCAAGGCGATATACACCTCATTAACAAAATAGGGTAATAAATTATATCTCTCTATATCTCTCTCTATAGATATATCTATATCTACAGATATAGATATATTTTATATATACCTTCTGACTCCCACGCTGCTCCTGTAAGGCCTTCCGACCTGAAGATGAAGACGAAGGGGGTCACACCCCGGTCATTTACCTGAGAGGACTCATCCGTTGGCGGTAAGAAGGCAAAAAAACTTCCTTTTCCAGGAAGGACCTCTGATGAAATCAACCATTTAAAATATCCACACCCAGGGTCACCACAGGCCCGGGAATATTCAGGAGAAAGGAGCGGCGAAAGCCATTAGATCCCGTTAAAAGCTTTAGTTTCGAATGCCCAGGGGACGACAGTCTGTTCTGGCCGAATCTTTGATATTTCGCCCTTTTGAGTGATTTTCTACCTTTCCGTCACGCTCTTCGTTCTCCATTTTCTCCTCCTTCCTTTGCCCTTACTCCCCTTACTGTTTCTCTTCCTTCCCCGATCCTCGGTTCGACAGCCGGACGCAAATCCCACTGGCATCGCTAATTCCGACTCGATCCTGCTGGAAGGAACTGGGTGCCGGTCACCCTCCCGGACACCCACCCTCACAGTTCGGGATGGACCGTCCCATCTCCCCGACTCTCCCCCAGTGACCAAACCCAGACCATTTTTTTAAAGGGTATTTGATAAGCGCTTCCTCTGTACTAAACGCAGGGGTGAATACAAGCTAATCAGGCTCCCGTCCCACGTGGGGCTCACAGTCTTAATCCCATTTTTCAGATGAGGAAACTGGGACCCAGAGAAGTTCAGTGACTTGCCCAAGGTCACACAGCAGACAAGGAGCAGCGGGGAGATTAGAACCCACATCCTTCTGACTCCCAGGCCCCGACTCTAGCCATTAGGCAACACTGTTTTTTCAACCAACGATCGGTTGATTGGTCTCCTTGTCCCTTACATCGTGGGCCCTCCACTCCTTGTCACGCTCCGGGCTGGGGAGTCAGAGGATGCGGGTTCTAATCCCGCCCTGGCCACTTGTCTGCCGTGTGACTTTGGTTAAGCCACTTCACTTCTCTGGGCCTCAGTGACCTCATCTGTAAAATGGGGATTAAGGCCGTGAGCCGCACGTGGGACAACCTCGTTACCTTGTACCTACCTCAGCGCTTAGAATAGTGCTGGGCACATGGTAAGCGTTTAAGAAATACCATCATTATTATTACCATTATTATTATTATCTGTCAAAAGGGGATGAAGGCAGTGAGCCCCACGTGGGACAACCTGATGACCTTCTACCTCAGCGCTTAGAACAATGCTTGGCACATAGGAAGCGCTTAAGAAATACCATTATAATTCCACTTGTCAGCTGTGTGACTGTGGGCAAGTCACTTCACTTCTCTGTGCCTCAGTGACCTCATCTGTAAAATGGGGATTAACTGTGAGCCTCAAAGGGGGGCAACCTGATTACCCCGTACCTACCCCAGCGCTTAGAAGAGTGCTCTGCACATAGTAAGCGCTTAAAAAAATACCATTATTATTATCATTACTACTTATTATTATTATTATTATGCTCTGCACTTACTATGTGCAGAGCACCATCATTATTAATTACAATTAATTAATATATTAATAATAATAACGACCATCACAATAACGTCCAGGGACTCCGCCCCCTTCCCACTGGCCACGCCCACTCACCACATTAACCCGCCCCTTTACCCGCAGCCCCCGCCCACCGACCAATCCCGTTCCACACTCAGACCCCGCCCCCTTTCTCGCCCACCCCCCGACCAATCACGTCACGCAACCCAGGCCCCGCCCCCTTCCCCACAGGCCCCGCCCACCGACCGATCCCGTTCCCCACAGACCCCGCCTCCTTCCCACCGCCCACCGCCCAATCCCGTTCCACACCCCGGCCCCGCCCCTTTCTCCCCGCCCCCGACCAATCCCGTCACGCCCCCCGGGCCCCGCCCACCTCCCCCTCCCGCTCCACCCCCCCCGGCCCCCTCCGCCTTTCCCGCCACGACGCGTCCCGACCAATGGGGAGCGGCGACGGCCGGGGCGGCGCCCCGATTGGCCGGCGGGCGTCCAATGGCGGCGGCGCTCTTTGAGGGGGCGGTCCGAGTGTGGCGCCCGGCGATTGGCCGCCGGGCCCGGGGCCGGCAAGATGGCGGCGGGGGCTTCGGCGGGCGGCGGCGGCACCCCGGCGGCCACCCCGGCGGCGGCGGGCGGAGACTTCTCGGACCTGAGGGAGATCAAGAAGCAGCTGCTGCGCATCGCCGGGCTCAGCCGGGAGCGGGGCCTCCAGCACAGCGGGAAATGGTGGGGCGCGCGGAGCGGGGGCGACGCCCCTTCCTTCCCTCCCTCCCCCCCCCCCCCCCCCAGGACCGGCCCCGCCCTCAGCCCCCGCTCTGCCCAGCGCTTCCGGGGTGCGCGGCACTGTGCTAAGCGCTGCGGCCCGGGGATCGGCTTGGCCCACGTGGGGGCTCCCGGCCTTCAGGCCCATTTGACAGATGAGGCCACTGAGGCCCGCGCGGGAATCACCGTAATGACCACGGCCTTTCTTCAGCGCTTAGCATGGTCGTTCTTAAGGATGATACTCCTTCTTAAGCGCTTAACCATAATAATAAGGGTATTTAAGCGCTTATTAATAATGATGGTGGTGTCTGTTAAGCCCCTATTATTATTCATGATGATACTACTTGTTAAGCGCTTAATAATAACGGTATTTAAGCGCTTATTAATAATAATAGTGGTATTTGTTAAGCGCTTATTATTATTCATGATGATACTACTTGTTAAGCGCTTAATGATTACGGTATTTAAGCGCTTATTAATAATAATGATGGTGGTGTCTGTTAAGCGCCTATTATTATTTATGATGATACTATTTGTTAAGCGCTTAATAACAACGGTATTTAAGCGCTTATTAATAATAATGGTGGTATTTGTTAAGCGCTTATTATTATTCATGATGATACTACTTGTTAAGCGCTTAATGATAACGGTATTTAAGCGCTTATTAATAATAATGGTGGTATTTGTTAAGCGCTTATTATTATTCATGATGATACTACTTGTTAAGCGCTTAATGATAACGGTATTTAAGCGCTTATTAATAATAATGGTGGTGTTTGTTAAGCGCTTATTATTAATGATGGTACTACTTAAGCGCTTATTAATAGTAATGGTGGTATTTGTTAAGCGCTTATTATTACTAATGATGATACTACCTAAGCGCTTAATGATAATGGTATTTAAGCGCTTATTAATAATGGTGGTATCTGGTAAGCGCTTATTATTATTAATGATGATACTGCTTGTTAAGCGCTTAATGATAATGGTATTTAAGCGCTTATTAATAATGATGGTATTTATTGTTTATTATTATTAATAATGATGCTGTTTGTTAAGCGCTTAGTAATAATGGTATTTAAGCGCTTATTAATAATGATGATGATGGTATTTATTGTTTATTATTATTAATGATGCCGTTTGTTAAACGCTTAATAATTATGGTATTTAAGCGCTTATTAGTAATGACGATGATGGTGTTTATTGTTTATTATCATTAATAATGATGCTATTTGTTAAGCACTTAATAACGGTATTTAAGCGCTTATCAATAATGACGACGATGGTATTTGTCAAGCGCTTATTCTTAGTAATGATGATGCTACTTGTTAAGCGCTGAATAATGATAATAAAAATTATGGTATTGAAGCGCTTATTAATAACAATGATGGTAAACGTTAAGCGCTTATTAGTATCGATAATGATACTACTTGTTAAGTACTTAATAATGATAATGATGATGGTATCGAAGCGCTTATTCACGATGACAGTGATGGTGTTTGTTAAGCGCTTATTATTAATAACGATGCTATTTGTTAAGCGCTTATTATTATTAATAATGATACTATTTGTTAAGCGCTCAATAATGGTATTTAAGCACTTATTAATGATAACAACGATGGTATTTGTTAAGGGGCCAAGTATGTTTATTTTGTTGCGTCGTCCTCTCCCGAGCGTTTAGTACGGGGTCCACGCCGTCGAGTCGTCTCCGACCCATAGCGACTTCACGGACGCGTCTCTCCCGGGACGCCCCGCTGTCCCTCTGCAGTCGTTCTGAGCGCTCAATAAATACCGTTTATTGATGGATATTCGTGTCCCCCTCCCCCAGTGCTCTCTGCGGGCGGGGAAAGTGTCTGCTAATCCTACTGTGTGCTCTCTCAAGCGCTCAGTACAGTGCTCTGTACGTAGTGAGGGCCCGATAAATACAATCCCTCGACTGATCGGTCGGCGTTCCGTTTCCCTCTCTAAATCATAAGCTCGTGGGCGGGGAACAGATCTGTTAATTCTCTTGCTTGTAATAATAATAGCAACGTTGGCATCTGTTAAGCGCTCACTATGTGCCGAGCACCGTTCTGAGCGCTGGGGGGGACACGGGGGAACCGGGTCGTCCCACGTGGGGCTCCCCGTCTTCATCCCCCTTTTCCAGATGAGGTAACCGAGGCGCAGAGAAGTGAAGCGACTCGCCCACAGTCACCCAGCTGACGGGTGGCAGAGCCCGGGATTCGAACCCATGACCTCCGACTCCAAAGCCCGTGCTCTTTCCACTGAGCCACGCTGCCGTGTACTCTCCTAACCGGTCAGGACAGCGCTTTGCGCACAGTGAGCGCTCCACAGAGAAGCGGTGGAAAGAGCCCGGGCTGGGGAGCCAGAGGTCGTGGGTTCTAATCCCGGCTCCGCCGCTCGTCAGCGGTGTGACTTCGGGCCGGTCGCCCCGCTGCTCCGGGCCTCAGCGGCCTCATCCGTCAAATGGGGATGGAGACGGCGAGCCCCACGTGGGACCCCCTGAGGACCTCGTCTCCCCCCCCAGCGCTTAAAGCAGAGCTTGGCGCGTAGCAAGCGCTCGACGGATGCCGTCGTCGTTATTACTGTTGTTGTTGTTGTTGTCGTCGACAAGTCCCGTTGATTGATGTGTCCGTGGGGGGGGTGTTGCAGGGCCTCGGAGCTGGCCTTCGCCCTGGCCCCGCTGCCCCTGGCCGACCTCCCGCCACCTCCGGCCCTCACCGAGGTAAGGGCGCCCCGTGGGGTCTGGGTCCGTGCCCCGGCATCGTCGCCCCGCTCTGCGGTCCACATCTGTTGGACGCTCCCGGGCGCTTAGGACAGTGCTCCACACAGATTAGACTGCGGACTCCTTGAGGGAGTACTAAGGAGGCGGTAGGGCCCGGTGGTTAGAGCCCGGCCCTGGGAATCGGAAGGATCTGGGCGCTAATCCCGGCTCCGCCTGCTGCGTGAGTGCCTCAGTTCCCTCACCTGTAAAATGGGGATTGAGATCGTGAACCCGTGTGGGACGGGGACCCGGTCCGATCCGATTTGCTCGTGGCCTCCCCAGCGCTCAGAACGGGGCCTGGCACGTACGTGGCTCAGTGGAAGGAGCCCGGGCTTAGGAGTCGGAGGTCATGGGTTCTAATCCCGGCTCCGCCACCTGCGTGACTGTGGGCAAGTCACTTCTCGGTGCCTCAGCACCTCATCTGTAAAATGGGGATGAAGACTGTGAGCCTCACGTGGGACAACCCGATGGCCCGGTATCTACCCCAGCGCTTAAAACGGCGCTCGGCACGTAGTAAGCGCTTAACAAATACCAAATAAGAAAAATAAAATAACATTACTTAAATACTACAATTAGTATTATCCACAATTCCCGCCCCCAAGGAGCTTCCAGCCGAGGGGTCTGACCCCATTTGGACGAGGAGGCGAGGAGGGATCCTGTTTCTCGCGAACCGATCTCCGGCGTCTGTTTATTGTTCCGTCGTCCTCTCCCAAGCGCGTAGCGCGGTGCCCCGCACCCAGTAAGCGCTCAGTACATACGACCGAATGAGCGAATGACCGTTTCCCGGGGGCTCACCGTCGTCCCCGTCTCCCCCAACTTCCGTCCCTTCCAGGAGGACGCCCGGGATTTGGACGCCTACACCCTCGCCAAGTCCTACTTCGATGTGAAGGAGTACGACCGGGCGGCCCACTTCCTGCGGGGATGCAAAAGCCAGAGGGCTTATTTCCTGTACATGTATTCCCGATATCTGGTGAGTAGTCCGGTGTTCCCGCGGAGGGGGAAGCCAAAACAATCAAGCAGGCGGAGGCGGGATGAGAGGGGCAGGGGAGGGGTCTGGCCGGCGGTTAAGGGGGTGCCCCCGTCTCAGGAACCTTCACCCCTTGTGCAGAAGGGAGTCCTGGGCCTCAGTTTCCTCGTCTGTAAAATGGGGATCGAGGCCGTGAGCCCCACGCGGTTTGCTCGTATCCACCCCGGCGCTTAGAACGGTGCCTGGCACGTGGTAAGCGCTTAACAGACACCGCAGTTATCATTATTATTGTGGTTGACCCACAAAAACAGATTTGCCCCCCAGCCCGCTGACCCTGGGTTTTCCTTTATAGTCGGGAGAAAAGAAGAAGGACGATGAAACGGTGGACAGCTTAGGTAAGATCCCAGCGAACCTCCGCCGCTCTGTCTGCCGTGTGACCTTGGGCAAGCCACTTCACTCCTCTGTGCCTCGGCGACCTCATCTGTCAAAAAAGGGGGGATTAAGAGTGAGGCCCGTGTGGGACGGGGACTGCGTCCCACCCGATTAACTCGTATCTACTCCGGCGCTCAGGGCGGCGCTCGGCACATAGTAGAGATCCCGTCGTCGTAAAGGATCTCCTCCCGCGCCGTCAGAGGCGGCGAGGGGTGAGGCCGGGAGACGTCCGAACTGGGGTGGGTGGAAGTCCCCCTCCCCTTCCCGCCGCCACGGCGTCCGGGGAGGGGCTCGAAGAAGCCGTCGGGGTCCCCCCCCAGTCGACCGGTGGTATTTATCGAGCGCCTGCCGTGCGCGGAGCACCGGACCGAGCCCTCGCGGACGCGTTCCCCCGTCCACAGCGAGCCTCCGGCGGGTCCCCCCTCCCCGCAGGCCCCCTGGAGAAAGGCCAGGTGAAGAACGAGGCCCTCCGCCAACTACGGGTGGAGCTCGGCAAAAAACACCAGGCCCGAGAGCTGGACGGATTCGGCCTGTACCTGTGAGCGCGGGGCCGGGGTTGGCGGGGGGCCGGGGGGCGGCCGTCCCCGGCGGGGGGCCTGAGGTCGGCCCCCCTCCCTCCCCGCGGCAGGTACGGGGTGGTGCTGCGGAAGCTGGACCTGACGAAGGAGGCCATCGACGTGTTCGTGGAGGCCGCCCACGTGCTGCCCCTGCACTGGGGGGCCTGGCTCGAGCTGTGCAACCTGATCACCGACAAGGAGATGGTGAGCGGCCCCCTGGGCCTCCCCTCCGACCTCCCGGAACAGGGGCGGAAGGGCTCTTCGGGGCGTCCCGGCGGGGGTGGGTGGCGGCGGCGACCGAGCGGAGGCCGTGGGGAGGTTCCCCGGGGCTCTTGGAGCTGAGAGCCCCGGCTGACGTGTGGCGAGGCGGGTTGGCCGGCCGGAGGGAGGGTTCCTGGCCGGCCTTGCGCCGACGGAGACAGAGGAGGACCGACCGCACCTCCCTAGGAATTGACCACCACCAGAAACCCTTCCTCACCCACCCCCGGCCACCTCTCACTCTCCTGAGACAGATGGGTCAGACTTTCTCCTCTCCCTCCTCTTTCTCTCCCTCCTCCTTTCTCTCCTCTTCCTCTTCTCTCCTCTTCCTCCACCTCTTCCTCCTCTCCCTCCTCCTTGTCTCCTCTCCCTCCTCTCCCTCCTCTCCCTCCTCGTCTCTTTTCCCTCCTTGTCTCCTCTCTCTTCGCTTCCTCCTTGTCTCTTCTGTCTCCTCTCCCTCCTTGTCTCCCTTCCTCTCCCTCCTCTTTGTCTCCTCTGTCTCCCTCTCTGTCTCCCTCGTTGTCTCCCTTCTCTCCCCTCTCTCCTTTCCCTCCTCCTTGTCTCCTCTGTCTCCTCTCCCTCCTTGTCTCCTCTCTCTTCGCTTCCTCCTCTTTGTCTCTTCGCTCTCCCTCCTCCTTGCCTCCTCTCTCTCCTCCATGTCTCCCTTCTCCCCCCCTCCTCTTCCCCTTCCCTCTCTCCTCTTCCCCTCTCTCTCCTTCTTCTTCTTCTCCCTCTTGCTCTCTCTCCTCCTCTTCTCCTCCTGCCCCCTTCTTTCCCTTTGCCCTCTTCCCCCTCCTCCCCTCCCTCCTCCTCCTCCTTCTCCTCCCTTTCCTCCTCAGCCTCCCACGTCCCTCACCTTTCAACTGTAGCCGTTTTCCGGGTGCCCCAAGCTGTTTGTTTGGCAGGAGTCAGTCGCTCAGCAAGGAATCAACTGACCTCATTGGCCACCGTCCGGGGAAGGAATTGGGAATGTTTGAAAGTGTGGGTGGGAGGCAGGGTGTGGTTTTCTGGTTTATTCTTAAAATATTTCTCTGTCTCTTCCTGCCTCTCTCCCTCTACCTTTTCTTGTCTCTGCCTCCCTCTCTCTGTTTCCATCTGCCTCTTCTTGTCTGTTTTCCTCATGTCTCTGTCTGTTTCCTTCTTGTCTCTGTCTCTTTCCTTCTTGTCTCTTTCTGTCTGTTTCCTTCTTGCCTCTTCCTGTCTGTTTTCCTCATGTCTTTCTCTTTTCCTCTTTCTGTTTCCTTCTGCCTCTTTCCCATCTGTTTTCTTCATGTCTCTTCCTATCTGTTTCCGTCTGCCTCTTCCTGTTTTCCTCATGTCCCTTCCCGTGTTTCCTTCTGCGTCTTCCCGCCTGTCTTCTTTTGCCTCTTCTTGCCCGTTTCCTCCTGCCTCTTCCTGCCCGTTTTCCTCATTCTGTTTCGTCCTGCCCCCTCCGTCTCCCTCCATCGCCCTCTGCCCCGTGTCTGTCTCCGCGCCTCCGGTCCGGGCCTTCTCCAGCTGAAGTCCCTGTCCCTCCCGGACACCTGGATGAAGGAGTTTTTCCTGGCTCACATCTACACGGAGCTGCAGCTGATCGAGGAGGCCCTGCAGAAGTACCAGAGCCTCATCGACGTGGGCTTCTCCAAGAGCACCTACATCATCTCCCAGATCGCCGTCGCCTACCACAACATCCGCGGTCAGCGGCGGGGGGGCCGGCGAGGGCCCGAGGGCGGCGGGGGGCGGGTCCCCGGGCTGGAGGGCGGTCAGCCCCTGAGCCCCCACGCCCCTCCACGCCACAGATATCGACAAAGCCCTGTCCATCTTCAACGAGCTGAGGAAGGAAGACCCGTACAGGATCGAGAACATGGATACGTTCTCCAACCTGCTGTATGTCAGGGTGAGCGTCCGGCCCCCGCGCCGGGATTCCCGTCTCTCGGGGTGAGAGGTGAGGGTCTCTTCGGGTTCGCTTCGCCCCCCCCCCCCCCGGCCTTGGCGGTCTCTCTCTGACCCCGATCTCCCCGTCTCTCTCCCTCTTCGCCCGTTCAGAGCATGAAGCCCGAACTGAGCTACCTGGCTCACAACCTGTGTGAGATAGACAAATACCGGGTGGAGACGTGCTGCGTCATCGGTGAGCGACCCCCTCCCGTCGGGGCGGCGGCCGGGCGGGGGGCCGGGGTAGCCCCTCGGAGCGGCCGGGCTCGTGTCGTCGGCCCCCGGGGAGGGACCGGTGGCGCTAGTTGTCTGGGGCGGAGCCCCCCAGCCCCCCGCCCCAGCCTCCTAAAACGTCACCCGTTCCGAGGGCCCCACACGCCGGCGTCTCCCCCCCCCCCCGCCCCCCCCCCCGCTAGGCAATTACTACAGCCTGCGCTCGCAGCACGAGAAAGCGGCCCTCTACTTCCAGAGGGCCCTGAAGCTGAACCCCCGTTACCTCGGGGCCTGGACCCTGATGGGCCACGAGTACATGGAGATGAAGAACACGTCGGCGGCCATCCAGGCCTACCGGTGGGTGCCCGGCCGGGCGGCGGGCACGGGGGACCGGCGGCGGCGGTCCGCGCCCGGCGGCCCGACCCACCTCCGTGTCCCGCGAACAGGCACGCCATCGAGGTGAACAAGCGGGACTACCGTGCCTGGTACGGCCTGGGCCAGACCTACGAGATCCTCAAGATGCCCTTTTACTGCCTCTACTATTACCGCCGGGCACACCAGCTCCGGTGATTTGCCCTCCCCCGCCCCGGTGCCGCCGCTCCCCCCGGGCTTGAGGCGCGGGCTCGGGCGGATGCCCCCGTGCCCTCGGGGAGGGAGGGACGGGTGCGGGCCGCGGCGCCCCCTCCGATCGGGGCCCGCGAGGAGTCCCGGCGACGGACGGGCCGGGCGGACCGGAGAAGCCGGGCGGAGGGGGGCGGGGGCCGGGCATCGGTGGGGGGTGGGCGGGCCCACCGGACCTCCGAAGACCGTCTCTCTCTCCCTCGCACCCAGACCGAACGATTCCCGCATGCTGGTGGCCCTGGGGGAGTGTTACGAGAAGCTCAATCAGCTGGTGGAAGCCAAGAAGGTAATAAGGCGGAGCCTGGCGTTATTATTACTGATACCAATACTATCTGTCGAGCCCTTACTGTTTGCCAAATACCGTTCTAAGCGCTGAGGTAGGTGCAGGCTAATCGGGTCGGACACAGTCCCCGTCCCACGGGGGGCCCACGGTCTTGATCCCCACTGTCCGGACGAGGTAACCGAGGCACGGAGAAGGCGGGGGGGTGACTCGTCCGGGGTCACCCGGCAGACAAGCCGGGGCTAGAACCCAGGTCCTTCTGACCCCCGGGCCCGGGCTCTCCGCGCTAGGCCACGCTGACAGCGAACTAAAACGACGTCCACCCGGTACGTGACGTAGACCGAGGAGCCGTGGGCGTGGGGCGGGATTTCTCCGCCCCGCAGGAGAAACGAGCTTTGGAGGAGGATCCCGAAGCCAAGGACCATCTCCCACTTGGCCCCACCTCCGGGAAACTCCGCCCAGTCATCGGTCGAGCCGGGAGTCGGGACCCCTTCGGAAGGGGTCGGGGGTCGAGACCGCACATGTGATTGTAATGGATTTATTTTATATTAGTGGCTGCCTCCCCCTCTAGACTGCGAGCTCGCTCTGGGCAGGGAACGCGTCTGTTTATTATTAATAATAATAAAGGTGGTATCTGTTAAGCGCCTACATCTGCACTGTTCTAAGCGCCGGGGGAGATCCAAGGTCATCAGGGTGTCCCACGTGGGGCTCGCGGCCTTCATCCCCATTTGACAGACGAGGTCACCGAGGCCCAGAGAAGCGAAGCGACCCGCCCGGGGTCACACAGCCGATGAGTGGCGGAGCCGGGATTAGAACCCGCGGCCTCCGAGTCCCAAGCCCGGGCGGCGTCTCGTCCTCTCCCGGGCGCTCAGTACGGTCCTCGGCACACAGTAAGGGCTCAATAAACACGACTGAATGAACGAGGGGCTCCAGGGCCGGGCCCTCTCAGCTCCCCGTCGGCCGGGCCGGGAGCCGATGACAATTACGGTATTGGTTAAGCGCTTACTCCGGGCCAGGCGCTGTACCGAGACCTCTCCTCCCTTCGACAGTGTTACTGGAGGGCGTACGCCGTGGGCGACGTGGAGAAGATGGCTCTGGTGAAACTGGCCAAGTGAGTGAAGGGGGCCGGCGGCCAACGGTGGGCCGGGGGGAGGTGGTCGCTCTGTTCGGCGGTCGGCGGTTTTCGCGGAGCCCTTCCCTCTCGGGGGGAGATAGCGCACAGCGTCGGTGGCCACGTCTCCAGCCCGCAAGGAGGTGGACAGTCTAGAGGGTTTTACAGTCTGGTAACATTTTGAGTAATAGTACTAATCGTAAGTATGGTATTTATTAAGCGCTTACTACGTGCCAGGCTCTGGGCTCCCACGGTAGTAACCGTGTATTTACTGAATGCCTCCTGGGAGCGGTGGACTATACTGAGCTCTCGAGGAAACGAAACAACAGTTCCCTGTGGGCGGGAAACGCGTCACTTCTCTTGTCCGTACGTCCCACGTGCCCAGCACGGGGTGCCACGCCTGTCGGTCCGTCGGTGATACTTACCGAGCGCTTAGTCACGATGGTGGTATTTATCAAGCCCTTCCTATGGGCCGGGCGCCGTACTAAGCGCCGGGGTGGGGGATCCAAGCAAATCGAGACGGACCCGGCGGGGCTCACAGTCTCGATCCCCATTTTAGCCGAAGCCCAGAGAAATGAAGTGACCCGCCCGGGGTCACGCAGCCGACAAGCGGCGGAGCCGCTTAACGCGTGCGGGGCACCGGACTGAGCGTCGGGGAGAATACAGTAGAGCAGAATCAGCCGACCCGTTCCCCAAGAGACGTTCCCCGCCCGAAGGGAGCGTACGCTCCTGGCAGGAGAGACGGACAGAACCTTTCGCGGGAGAGACGGGGCGGCGGGATGGGAACAAATAAGAGGGAGAGTCGGATGGAAGGGAACGAGGGCCGAGGGTGGCCGGAAAGCAGAGGCCGAAGGGTTGCGGTGATTCGGGGGTGGGGGGAGACGGTCGGAGGCTTCGAAGATTATTTACTTTATTAATGATGTGTACGTATCTCTGATTCTGTCTGCTTTGACGGCATCGACGCCCTGTTTGGCCGTCTGCCTCCCCCCCCCCCCCCGTTAGACCGGGAGCCCGTCGTTGGGCAGGGATTCTCTCTCTCTCGCCCGGTTGGACTTGCCGAGCGCTCAGTACAGCGCTCGGCGCGGAGTAAGCGCCGGATAAAGACGACGGAATGAATGACCGAACGGGGCGGGGGGCGTCGCGGCCCGCCCGCGACACGGCGGGGCCCCCGGCGCTCACGGTCCGACCCCCGCAGGCTGCACGAACAGCTGACCGAGTCGGAACAGGCCGCCCAGTGCTACATCAAGTACATCCAGGACATCTACTCCTGCGGGGTGAGTGTGGCGGAGGGCGGGGGGCCCGGGGCGTCCCTCACGGGAGCCGCGGAGGAGGGAGCGGGGGGGGCGGTTGGGGAGGGGCGGGGGAGCCCGGGGCCGGCGGTTCCCCGCGACCCCTTCTCCCCGCGCCCCGGCTCAGGAGATCGTGGAGCACCTGGAGGTGAGCACGGCCTTCCGCTACCTGGCCCAGTACTACTTCAAGTGCAAGCTGTGGGACGAAGCTTCGGCCTGCGCCCAGAAGTGCTGCGCCTTCAACGACGTGAGCGAGGGGCCGGCGGGGCCGGGGGGCGGGCGGCGGGGGGGGGGATTCCCGCCGTCGGCCTGGGGCCGGGGCGCCGGGAAGGGTTTCGAGCCGTCGGCGGGCGGGGGTGGCCGTGGGATGGAGCGGCGGGCTCGGCCCCCGGGAGAGGGCGGCGGTTCGGTAGCCCCGATACCCGCCCGCGGGGAGACGGTGGCCTACCGTGGGCGGAGCGCTGGACTGAACCTTCGGGAGAGGGCGGCGGTGACGGACGTGAGCCTCGCCCTCGGGGAGGGCGTCGAACTGAGCAGCCGGGGGAGGGTAGGGCGGGTAGGCGTGATGCCTGCCCTCGAGAAGCTCCCAGTCCGAGAAGCGTCCGGAGTGGGAGAGTACGGCGGAGGGGCTGGGCGTCACCCCCCGCCCCGGCGGAGGGTCCGGGGCTCCGGCCGGGCGACGTCTGACGCCCCGGACTCCGTTCCAGACCCGCGAGGAAGGCAAGGCCCTGCTGCGGCAGATCCTGCAGCTGCGCAACCAAGGGGAGAGCTCCGCGGCCGACATCTCGGCCCCCTTCTTCCTGCCCGCGGCCCTCTCCGCCGGCAACACTCCCACCCGCCGCGTCTCCCCGCTCAACCTCTCCTCCGTCACGCCTTAGGCGGTCGCCGCGGCCGGGTGGACTCCGGGACCGGGCCCCCTTCCCCTCCGTCGCGGGAGCGGCGGGGGAAGAGGGTCGAAAGGGGCGGGCGGATCTCAGCGGGAAGCGACTCCGGCCTCACGGTGACTCCGGGACGGGGCAGGAGGGAAGGAAGGCCTAGAGAGGGGCGGCGCCTCTCAGCCGGGGGAGATTTCCCAAACAGCCCGGTTATTTTAATAAAACCGTTTCGACCCCGGTCCCGCCTCCTTTGCCGTCGGCCCGTCCCCCGTCGGGACCGCCGCCGTAGCGGCTGCTCGGGTGAACGTTTCCGACGCGCCGAGCGCGGGGGCGGCCGGTTTGGGTCCGACGGGTCGGGGGTCGCCCTCCCGTCCCTTTTACCGTCGAGGAAGCGGAGGCCCGGACGGGTTAAAGAGCCGGCGGCGGAGCTAGGATTTGAACCCACCTCCCTGCCCGGCGCGGGGCGGCGTAGAAAAGGCCAGCGAGCCTCCCGGTCGTGTTTATAATATACATAATAAGTTTATTTCGTGCGTGGGTACGATCGGACGGACAACCGTCCGGATGCGATACGGGAATATAGTACGGTGAGAGCAGCAGGCGGATGCAGCTTGGCCCGATTCCGGCGTTTCATCCTCCCCTTTTAAAAAACGGAGGGCCCCCCTTTAAAGCTTATAGGACGGCGAGGCGGTCAGAGGCGGCAGCCGGGGTGGGGGGGGGGGACCGACCCCTCCCCCGCCCCTCAGTATTTACGGCCGAAGGGCCCCGACTTGAGCAAGGGGGAGCGGCGGGAGCGGAGGATGCGCGCGTAGGGGCTGCCGTCGGCGGTGACCGGGCGCGAGGGCGTGCGGGCGAGGAAGCCGTGGAGGAAGGGCCTCTTGCCCGGCGGCTGCTGGCCGGGTTGCACGTTCTCCTGGTTGGCCCCCCGCCGCTTCTTGAAGAAGCCCGGGGCCGGCGGCCGGGGCCCCGCGCGGCACCCCTCGGCCGCGGGGCCGGCCGCCTTCCGCAGGTCCAGCTTCAGCAGCGTCAGGTTGTTCTGCAGCTCGGCCAGGGTCTGGTCCTGATGGCGGTGGGGTCGGTTCGGTGAGCGTCCCCTCGGCCCGGGGCCAAGCGAGGCGGGGCGGACCCGGATCCCCGCCCCCCCCCCCCCCGACGGGCCCCGGGAGGTCGAGCCCCTCTCCTTCCCCGCGGCGTCGGCGTCAGAACCCAGGCCCTCGGACTCCCCTCCTCCGCGAGGAAGGGGACCCGGGTCAGACGAGGCCCCGGTGGCCGGCCGCCCGCCGAGGAACCTCTTGGGGAAGAGCGAGGGAGGATAGAGGGAGCGAATTAAATCCTCTGATCAGGAGCGGACAGAGCCGAGAAGGGAGACGGTAGCAGAAGCCACCTGCCCCGGGCCTTGGGGAGAGGGGCCCGTCTCGTTCTCCCCGCGGGAGAGGAGAGGGGACGGGCAGGACGACGCTGGATCCGGGTTAAATCCCGGGCCAGCCGAAGGCGGGGGGGCTCGTTCCCCTCCGCCGCGCTCCGCCCGACCTCGGCCCGGGCCGGCAGACGTCTCCTGAACGAGAGCCCCCGAGGGTCCTCCGGGGGAGACCGCCGTCCGACGGCGGCGTCCCCGGTCGATCGCGGGGGCCGAGGTCCCCGCGGCCGGGCGGGGACGGAGGGGTGGGCCGCGGGGGGCCGCCCCGGCCTCGCTTCTTACCCCCGGGCGGGCGGGGACCCCCGTTTTAAACCCGCAGGTTGGGGGCGGGCAGAGAGGCCGCCGGGGCCACGGGTCAAAAATCCCAACTCGAATCGTGCCGGTGGGGGGTCGGGGCCGAGAGGAGTCGCCACGGGGGGCTTTAGGGGTCCCCTCCCCGGCAGGAGGAAATCTACGATGAAATCCAAGGAGATCGTTAAGCACGTAAGTGATCCGGTGCCGGTCTCGTTCTCAGTGAGGAAGAGGACGTCCCCGAAGGGCCCCACGCCGTCTAATCCTCCCCGGGCAAGCGAACGCAGAGGGCCGGGAGGCGGGCGGGCCGAGGGAGGGGGCGGGGGGGCGGTCGGGGGGAGGAAGCGGGGGGCGGTCGCCTACCTGCTTGCCGAGGATGTCGTCGCAGGCGGCCAGGGCCCGGCGCAGCTTGCCCGCCCCCGTGCTGTGGCAGCAGGCCCTCTCCGCCGACTGGAAGGACTGGCCGAGCTTTTGAAGTTCCGCCCGCAGCAGCCTCACGTTCTGCGGGGGACGGGGACGGAGGGGCGCGGGGGTGAGGGGGGGGAGCCCAGCAACGAAGCCGTCAGTCTGGGGGCGGGGGGGACCAACCGGGGCTTCCTCGCAAGTCCCCCTCGGGGGGCACCCTTACCTTCTGCCCCTCCTCCAGCTTCCTGTCCGCGTCGCCGGCGAAGGGCTTGGAGGGCGAGGGCGGGGGCTCCGGCATCTTCTGGTACCCGTGCAGCTCTGGGGAAGCACGGGGGCCGACGGGAAGGAGGGGCCTGAGCGGGCGGGCGCCTCCCTGGCCCTTCCCGCTCCCACCCTGGAAACCCATCTCCCCCCCCCTCCCGCTTTTTATGGTATTCGTCGAGTGCTTCTGTTACGTGCCGAACACCGCCCTAAGTGCCGGGGTCCATCCGGGTAGGCGGGACGCCGTCCTACACGGGGCTCACGGCCTCAATCCCCATTCCGGTCGGTCGGCGGGACGTGCCCGGCGCTCTCCGTCCGCGGCACGCCGGACCGGGCCCTTGGGCTTAGACCGTGAGCCCGTCCTCGGGCAGGGATCGTCTCTGTCGCCGGACTGTATGTTCCGAGCGCTCGGCACGGCGCTCCGCCCGTGGTGAGCGCTCAGTAAGTACTGTCGAATGGACGGCCACAGAACGGACCCGGTCCCTGCCCGCGGTGAGACCGCCGGCCCGTACAGACGTACCGTTCTCCGGCCGCGGGTGACCGAGGCCCGGGGGAGCGAAGCGGCCGGCCCGGGCGGCGGAGCCGTGATCACTACGCGGGTCCTGGGGGTCCCGGGCCCGCGCCCCGTCCCCTGGGCCCCTCCGGGGCCAGCCCGCCTCTCCTTACCGCGCCGGGCGGAGCTCAGCTCCTCCTGGCACTGGGCCAGCTTGGCCTTGGCCTCCTGCAGTTCCCGCTCCGGGCCGGAAGCGGCGGCCAGTCGCCGGGACCGCCGCGGGGGGAGGCCGGCCTCCGCCGCCTGCTGCCGGGCCTCCTGCAGGGCCGCCTCCAGCTCCTCCATCTGCTCGTCCCGCTCCTGGGGGGAGGGGGGCGGGTGGGCGGGCGGGCGGGGGGCTCCCCCCCGCGCCGTCGGGCTCGCTCGCCGCCCCTCCGGCTCACCCGCAGCTCCTCCCGGTAATACGTCGTCAGCGACTCCTTCAGGTTCTTCAGCTTGTCCTCGTACAGATCCTCCAGGAGCTCTTTCTGGGTGTCCAGGTGCTCGCTGCTCGGGGCGAGGGGGAGATCGATCGATCGCGCACCTGACGTCCCGACGGGACCGTCCGGCCCTCACCCGCGGCGACGGGCCTTACCGAGCGCCTCCCCGGGGGCGGGGCGCCGTACGGGAGTCCGGTACGAGCCGCGTGCCCGCCCGGGAGGACCGCCCGGCCCCGGCCCCTCCCGCCCGCCCCGTCGGACCCCGGCGCTGACCTGTACCACCGCTCCCGCTCCCGCATCTGCTCCACCACCTCGTTGCAGATCTCGTTGCGGAGCCGCATTTCCAGCTGCAGCTTCTCCCGCCGCTCTCGCAGCAGCAGCTTCTTCAGCGTCTCCACCACCTGCAGCAGTTTCTGGGGAGAGGCGGGGGGTGGGGGGGGCGGTGACGGGGGCATCCGCGAAGCCCTCGCCGCGTGCCAAGCGCCGAGGGAGACGGAAGCTCATCGGCGTGTCCCACGTGGGGCCCGCGGCCTTCACCCCCGTTTGACGGACGAGGGCACCGGAGCAGTCGAGCGACTCGCCCGGAGTGGCACGGCTGACGGGCGCCGCGATTGGAACCCGTGACTCCGACTCCTAAACCCGGGCTCTTCGCACCGAGCCACGCCGCGTCCTCAACGGTGCCGTCCCCCCCCCCCCCCCCCCCCCCCGGCCCTTCCACTCACTTCCTTCTCACAGAGGGAGAAGTCCTCGTCGTCGCCACTGCCTTCCTCCTCCTCCTCGTCGTCGTCGTCCTCTTCCTCGGCGGAGGCCGGGCCCCGCCCGGCCTCTTTCTCCGGGCCGGGGGCGACCAGGAGGCTCCCGTGGCCCTTGATGAACGAGTGCAGGGAGGGGAGCCCCAGCTTCACGGGGGGCGCGTGGACCAGCTAGAGGGGAAGAAACCGCCTCGGCTCAGGCCCCCCGACGGCCTCGGGTGGGGGTCTTTGGGGGGCAGAGAGGGTTCGCCTCAGGGTTCCTCGGTCACCCGTATCTAGCCGAGCACCGTACTGCGCGTTTGGAAGGGTAACCATTACGATAAAGGTATCCGTCAAGCACTCGATATGGGCCGAGCCCCGTTCTAAGCGCCGGGGTAGCTAGAGCAGCAGCGGGGCTCAGTGGAAAGAGCCCGGGCTTGGGAGTCGGACGTCGCGGTCTGCCGCTTGCCAGCTGGGTGACTGTGGGCGGGTCCCCTCTCTGCGCCTCACCTACCTCATCTGTCGAATGGGAATGAAAACGGTGAGCCCCACGTGGGACCAACGGATCGCCTCGCATCCCCCCCGGCGCTTAGAACAGCGCCTTCGCATAGTAAGCGCTTAGCGAATACCGCCGCTGTTATTATTAGAAGGTGATGGGGTTTGTCCCGCGTGGGGCTCACCGTCATAATCCCCACTGTACGGATGAGGGAACCGAGGCGCAGAGAAGCGAAGCGACCCGCCCCGGGTCACAGAGCGGGCAGGCGGCGGAGCCGGGATTGGAATCCAGGTCTCGGGACTCCCGGGTCCGGGTCCTTTCCGTCGCACGGCTTGCCGCTCGGAGTCGGTGGACCCGACCCCTGCCTTCTGGGAGCCTAGGCTACTGGGCGCGGATCACTGTACTAAGCGCTCGAGACTCCAGAGAGAGTCAGGAGGCACTCCCCCCGCCCTCCGGGAGCTCCCGCTAGCCCGGCCGGGCCACGGCGGCATCAGCGGGTGCCGCTCGGGTGGGGAGAGGTCAGTCGATCGACGGTATTTAGCGAGCGCTCACGGAGCACGGCGCCAGGGGCTCGGGACGGCACGTCACCGCCGTCGGCGGACACGTTCTCCGCCCACACTTAGCTTTGCGGCCTCCCCGGGCTCCGGAGGTTGCGGGTAGTTAAAAGGACGGGGTGGGAGGAGGGGAACGAGACGCAGCGCGGCCTAGTGGATAGCGCCTGGGCGGCAGAGGGATCTGGGTTCCGATCCCGACTCCACCACTCGCCCGCCGGAGCCTCTTAAACGATCGGGGCCTCGGTTCCCTCATCTGCACAATGGGGATTAAGACTCCGAGCCCCACGTGGGACGGGGACCCAGTCCAGCCTGACCACCCGGTACCCCCCCCCCCCGCCCCCCGGGCGCTTAGCCCGCGGCGAGGCCTTAAACGCCGTTATTTTCAAAAAACCCGCCACCCCGCACGAACCGAAAGGTGACTACGCTGCCGCGGGACGCCCCACTCCGGGGCCACGGTTCCGCCTCCCGGGCTCCCCGTTTCGGCGGGGGGGGGGGCGGAGGGGGACGCGGGAGCCCCCTTCCCCGAGGGTCTGAGCCCACCTGGCTGGCCAAGGCGGAGAACTTGGCCACGTGGAGGGTCTCGTCGTAGGTGGAGGCGCAGGGGTTGACGTTGACGATCATGCAGGACCGGCCGCGGCCCGTGAAGAAGCCCTGGAACACGCGCGTCAGCTTGCTGTCGCGGAAGGGCACCAGGCTCGGCTTCGGCCTGCGGGGGCGGGGAGGAGGGGGGCGGCTGAGCCCGGGCCCGCGGCCGGCGCCGCCCCCGGCCCCCCGCGGCGGCGGAGCTCACCGCGGCTGCTGGTTCTGGCGCAGGGCGGCGATGCAGCGGCCCAGGGTGTGCAGGGACGTGTTGATGCTCCCGGCCTCCTTCAGACGCTCCCCGGTCTTCTGCTCCTTGCAGCGCTCGGACCCGGCCAGGTCGCAGAGGGACAGTCTGGGCGGGGCGGGGGGCCGGGATGACGAGGGGAGGGCCTCTCCCGGCCCCCCGCCCGGGCGCTCTCTGGCCTCGAGGGATCCCCCACCCCTAAAGGGCGGGCTCACGGGCCCCTCGGCCCCGGTCTGACGCGGGGGGCCCCGGGACGTTCGAAGCGGGTGCCGTCTCTCGCCATCCGCCCTGCCGACATCCCCGGCTCTCCTCTCCGTCCCCGATTCTCGCCCCCGGCCTGACCCACGCCGTCCGGTGCCCCCGACTCTCCCTTCTCCCTCCCCGAATCCCCCCCAGCGACCCGGCCCGCCCCGTCCACCCCCCCCGACCCTCCCGTCCCCGGCCTCCCGGAGCGGGACTTGCCCCAGCCCCGCGGGGCGGGGCCCCCACCCCCGACTCACTCGCTGATCTTGAGGACCTCCTCGCCGTCTCCCTGCAGGTGCAGGACGCGGACGGAGAAGATGCCGTGGCTGGGGAGGGGCGGAGGAGGGACGCCGGGGGGGGCACGTCGGCCGCGGGGACGGGGCCCGGCCGGATCCCTCGGCCCCGCCTCTGAGCCGCTTCCACCTTCCTCCCACCCCCAGGGAGCCGGTCGGGGGCAGCGAGTGCGTCTCCCCCCCCCCCCCCCAGAGCGTTCGGTACAGCGCTCTGCACAGAGTAAGCGCTCACTAAATACGACCGACTGGGCGAGCGAAGCCCCCTCCCGGTCCAGCGGCCCCCAACCTGCGGCTGGAGTTGTGGTTCAGGTGGGTGCTGGCGAAGGTCTGGTTCATTCGTCCCACGCGCAGAAGCTTCCAGGCCTCGTCCGCATCCCGCACGTTGACCCAACTCAGGTCTGAGGCCGACGGTGACCAGGCCGGCGGCGGGCGGGGGGGGGATGGAGATGGTATTTATTAATATTGACGGCGAGGGTACCCGTTAAGCGCCGGCTAGGTGCTTGGCGCCGTCCTAAGCGCCGGGGCGGCCGCTGGATCAGGCCGTCCCGCTCTTCACCCCCGTTTTCCAGACGAGGGAACCGAGGCCCGGAGAAGCGACTCGCCCCGGGCCACGCGGCCGACGGGGCCGGGATTGGAACCCACGACCTCTGAATCCCAAACCCGGGCTCTCTCCGCTGAGCCACGCCGCTTCGCGCGTTAAGCGGGCGCCTCGTAGATCCGCTCCCACGTTGAAGCGCCTACTAGGCGCCGAGCGCTCTCCTGAGCGACGGGGTCGTTACGAGCTGTTCGGGTCTAGACCCGCCCCACGTGGGGCTCGCGGTCTCGATCCCCCGGCTCCGGCCCGCGAGCTCTCCGTCGGCGGGGGACGCGGCTCTGGAGGGTCCCGTTCTGCTCTCCCAAGCGCACGGCGCGGTGCTCTGCACGCAGTAGGCGCGCGCTAAACGCGACCGGCCGAACGGTCCCCGCGTTACAGCCGAGGTAACGGGGCCGGAGGAGCCGAGGGGCTCGAGGTCACCCGGGGCAGCCGGGGGCCGGGTCC
This sequence comes from Ornithorhynchus anatinus, assembly GCF_004115215.2. Classification (NCBI taxonomy): domain Eukaryota; kingdom Metazoa; phylum Chordata; class Mammalia; order Monotremata; family Ornithorhynchidae; genus Ornithorhynchus; species Ornithorhynchus anatinus. The sequence goes on from NC_041750.1 coordinate 3,460,583, forward strand.
GCCGGACTCCCCGTCGGCGCGCCCGCCCGCCCCCGCACCTTTGACGTAGGGGTTCCCCTTCTGGTCCTCGCACAGACGCAGCGTCTGTCTCTTGTGGCTGGGCCCGGGCAGTTCCAGGAGGTCGTAAATGAGCTCGTTGTAGATCTCGAAGAAGGACACCCAGACCGAGAACCGGACGTCCCCGGCCGGCGGGGCGTCGTCCGCTTCCGCCCAGCGGGCGCTCGGCTCTGCGGGGGGGGGACGGGCGGCGCCTCAGGCCCGGCGCCCCCTCCCCGCCCGCCCGCCCCCCCGCCGCCGCCCGCCGCACCCACCTTCCAGCCGGCTACCGCCGGCACTGCCCCGGCTGCTGACGTGGCTGGAGGAGGACAATCCGGCGACGCCGCTGTCGAAGCTGGCGCCGGCGCCCGCCCGCGGGGTCGCCGGCTCCGTGCTCCGGCCCGGCTTCGGGGGCCAGTCGTCCTGCGGCGGGCCGGGGAGGAGGTCAAGAGCCGGCGCGGGGTCGGGGGGCGCCGGGGCGGGGGGGACGGGACGGGACACGGAGGTCGGGGGTCGGCCGCTCACCTCCCGCGAGCCGGCGCTCAGCAGGGCCTGCTTCCGGGCCTCCTCCTGGCGGCCCTGCCCGGCGTCCAGCCGGACCACCTCGTGGGACAGCAGCGGCTTCAGGTCGGCGGCCGCGGCCAGCCGCTCCCGGATGCTGCTGAAGATGAGGGCCAGGGAGCGCGGCAGGATGCCCCCGTCCTCGTGGGTCCCTGGGGGAGGGGGCGGGCGGCGGCGCTGAGCCCCCCCCCCCGGCCCGCGGCCCCCCTGCCGGCCGCCCCCGCCGCGCCCGCCCGCCGCTCACCCTGCACCGTGTGGGTCTTGCCCGAGTTGGTGACCCCGTAGGTGTAGATGAGCCGGTTCTGGCCGCTCAGGACCTCCCTGACCATCTCCTTCACCGTCAGGTTGAAGAAGGACGCCTGGCCCACGTCCGGCCCGAAGACCTGGGGGTGGGCCCGCCCCGTCAGGGGGCCCGCCCCGCCCTCCTCGGACCGCGCCGGACGCCCCCGCCCCATACGCCGTCTCTCTAGCCGTCGCCCGGCAGAGGGGACGGGGCGGAACGGCAAGGCGGGGTACGGTTCGGGAGCCCCCTCCCAGCGCGCCCCGAGGTAGGCGACGCCGTCCCCGTCTCCCGGCGGGGCCTCGACCCAGCCTGGTCAGGGAACGAGCTCCTCCTCTCCACCCTTTCATCCCCCCCCGCTTCTTCAAAAGCGCACGAAGAGCGCTTACGGTGGGCCAGGCGCCGTTTTAAACACCGGGGGTAGGTCCAAGCTAATCGGGTTGGACGCAGTCCCTGTCCCACTCGGGGCTCACGGTCTTCAACCCCGTTTTTACGGACGACGGAACCGAGGCACAGAGAGGTGAGGGGAGGTCCCGGGCCTGCGCTCTATCCACCAGGCCGCCCCCCCGTCCCTGTGACGCGCCCGGGAGCGGTCGGGGGGCGGGGGGGATGGCGGGGGGTTCGGTGGGGCCCCCGCCGGTACCTGGGAGAAGGTGAAGCGGTGAGTGGCTTGGCCCACCCCGCGCTCGGTGCTCTTCATGGCGAAGGACTTCTTGGGCGCCTGCAGGACCACGGTCTCGGGGTTCTCGATGAGGACGCAGCCCTGGTGCGGGGTGACGGGGGCCGGGTCAGATGGGAGGCGGGACGCCGGGGGCAGCCGAGCGGGCACCTCGAGGCGTACGGCCGCGTCCCCCCGCCTCACCTGCTCCTCGTGTCTGTCCACCTCGGACGGCAGCAGGGGCCGGACACGCAGGTAAACCTTCACCTTCCCGGCCTCCTCCTCCGCCTGCGACGTACGGTCAAGTCGGTCAGTCGTCGCTACTGAGCGCTCACCGCGCGCGGAGCACCGTACCAAGTCCACCACGACGATACGACAGGCACGTTCCCTGCCCGCACCGAGTTACGGCCCGGGGCGGGGGGGGGGGGGGAGGCGGACGTCAATACAAAGAATTGAATGACGGATACGGAGGGAAGCGCCGGGAGGCGAGCAAATCCAAGCGCGAGGGCGAGGCGGAAGGGAGCGGGAGAAGAGGAGGGGAGGACCCCGGGCCTGGAATTCCTTCCCCCCTGCCGATCCAGGAGCCCACAGCTCTCCCTCCTTTAAAGCCCCTCTGAAATGGCAGCTCCTCCCTCCCGGAGGCCTTCCTCGATTCGTTGTCTAATCTCCTTTGCTCACGCCCCCCCCCCCCCCACCCCGCTGCCTCTCCAGCGGTTCGGTGCCACTTGAAACCCTCGACCGCTCCGACGCGCTCCCGCACGTATCTCACGTACCACCGCGAGCCCGGCTCGGGTCCGCGTGGCCCTATCCCCCCGGCCTCCAGCCGTCTTGGTGCTCGCCGCCCCTCCCGCCCCGTCTCTTGAGAACAGGGAGCAAGAAAGCGGCAGATTTTAGGGGGCGAGGACGGCGTTCCAGAGAGCCGTGAGCGCGGCGAGTGGCTATTTTGGGTCTTTTCCTCCCCAGTTGTTTAGACGACAACCATGACTGAGGTATTCGTTAAGTGCTTACTGCGTTCCAACCACTGTTTTAAGCGCTGGGGTAGATTCGGGGTAATCAGGCGTTCCCTCGTGGGGGTCCCAGTCTTCATCCCCATTTTACAGACGGGGTAACCGAGGCCCAGAGAAGTTGAAGTGGCTCGCCCGAGGTCACGCGGCAGAGGGGCAGAGCCGGGATTGGAACCCACGTCCTCGGACGCCCGAGCCCGGGGTCTTGCCACTGTCCCAGCTCTGCCACCCGGCAGCCGTGTGACCGTGGGCGAGTCACCTCACTTCCCTGGGCCTCAGCGACCTCGTCTGTAAAATGGGGATGAAGACCGGGAGCCTCACGCGGGGCGACCCGATGACCCCGCATCTCCCCCAGCGCTTAGAACGGTGCTCTGCACGTAGTGAGCGCTTAACGAACACCAACATCATCAAGCCACGCAGCTTCTCAGACCTTTGCGGGGACCCGCTACGAGCGAGCCGAAGCCGGGCTCGAAGGGCCGTCTTCTACGTCGTAGACTTTCAGTCAGCAAACCGGTGGTATTTATGGAGCGCTCACTGGGGGCGGGGCGCTGTACTAAGCGCTCGGGAGAGTACAACGCACCTGTCATCTATTTATCCGTTTGTTTAACATTACTATCCGTCTCCCCCCTCCAGACTGTGAACTCGCCGTGGGCAGGAATGTGCCTGCCTGGTGATATCGTCCTCGCCCAGGCGCTTAGTACAGCGCTCTGCACACGGTAAGCACACGGTACGACTGAACGGATACCACACAGAATCAGCGGGCACGTTCCCCGCTCGTGACGGGCTCACGTCTGGTCTGCTTGGGGGCGGGGTCCGCTAACCGGCGGGCTCTCCCCAGCGCTTAGCCCAGCGCTCCGCGTCCGGTAGACCGGAAGCTCCTCGAGGGCAGGAATGGCGTCTCCTGGACCGTAAGCCCGTCACTGGGCAGGGATCGTCTCCATCTGTCGCCGAATTGTCCGTTCCAAGCGCCTAGTACAGTGCTCCGCGCCTAGAAAGCGCTCAATAAATACTACGGAGTGAAAAGTTCTCCCGGACTCTCCTCGTTTCCTCTTCTCCCACTCCCGCGTCGCTCTCGCGCTTGGATTTCCTCCCTTTCCTTCCATCCGTTCAGTCGACGGTATCCACCGAGCGCTTACTGGGTGCGGAGCACCGTCCCAAGCGCTTGGAACGGACAGTTCGGCAACGGGTGGAGGCCATCCCCGCCCACCGACGGGCTCACGTCCGTATCGGTGATCTATCTCCATCGCTCTCCGCGCGTCCCCGGCCCCCGCGACCGGAACGGGGAGCTGGCGGTCCCGTCCCGGGTGCCTAGCAGAGCGTCGCCGCCCGCGGTAAGATCCGCCCGAGCGGACCGGTGACGGCCCCCCCGCCGCCCCCCGGGCCCCTCACCTGCCGCCGGCTGCCCTCCGGGCCGGGCGAGACGGTGGAGAAGTCGGCCAGCAGGTCCTTCCGCGGGCCGGCCACGAAGTCGGCCGCGGTGGACTCGAACAGGGGCGAGACGGCCTCGTCCTCGTCCGACAGCAGGTGGGTCGGGGGGGAAAGGAGCTCCCGGGCCATGGTGGACCCTCCTTCGCCCTGCACGAGACCCGCACGGGAGGGGGGGGGGGGGGGGGGTGGGGTGGGTGGGAATGCACGTTCACTCACTCATTCATCGAGCGCTCGCCGCGTGCGAAGCGCTGCGCTAAGCGGTCGGGAGAGTGGGACGCAACAATGAGCAGACACGTTCCCGAGCTTCCGGCCCCGACGTCTTCCGACCCAAGCCGCGAAGGGGCGCGGTTGGGGGAAGGGAGGGAAGCCCCCTCCTCGTTCATTCTTTATTCATCATTCATTTGTTCATCATCGAGCCCCTGCCGCGTGCAGAACACCGTACTTGGGAGAGTACGATACGACGAGGAGCGGCCACGTCCCCTGCCCGCGGCGAGCTCGCCGTCTAAACGCTCGTCGTCCGTCTCCCCCTTCTAGACTGCGGTCCCGTTGTCGGGTAGGGATCGTCTCTGTTGCCGAATCGTGCTTTCCGAGCGTTCGGTACAGCGCCCTGCACACGGCAAGCGCTCGATCGGTACGATTTAACGAGTAAACGGGGCCAGGTCTTCTGACCCAAGCTGGGGGGGGGGGGGGGGGGGGGGGGGGGGGCAATAAGAAAGGGGGACAGTCGGGGGCAGAGAGGGGAGGAAGCCCCCGAATTATTTATTCATTCGCTGAGCGCTTGTGGTGTGCAGAACACGGTACTAAGCGCTTGGGAGAGCACAACGTAAAAATAAACGGACACGTTTCCTACTCCCGGCTTTCATTCATTCGATCGTATTTATTGAGCGCTTGTTGTGGGGCAGACCCCTATACTCATTCATTCGATCGTATTTATTGAGCGCTTACTCTGGACAGAGCCCTGTATTCATTCATTCATCCATCCCCAGCGCTTAGAACAGTGCTTGGGCCCGTAGTAAGCGCTTGACAAATACCGTCATTATTACTCAGTCGCATTTATTGAGCGCTTACTGTGGGCAGAAGACCCCGTTCATTCAATTCCTCGTGCAGAGCACTGTATTCACTCGTTCATATACATTGAGTGCTCACTGTGGACAGAGCCCTGCATCTATTCATGCAACCGTATTCATTGAGCGCTTACCGGGGGCGGAACATTCACTCATCCGATCCCACTTATTGAGCGCTTACTGCGTGCAGAGCACCGTATTCATTCATCCCTACTTATTGAGCGCTTACTGTGTGCAGAGCACTGTATTCGTTCATATTTATTGAGCACTCCCTGTGAGCAGTTCATTCACTCACCCAACCCCACTTATTGAGCGCTTACTACGTGCAGAGCACTGTATTCATTCATCCCTACTTATTGTGCGCTTACTGTGTGCAGAGCACTGTATTCGTTCATATTTATTGAGCGCTCACTGGGGGCAGAACATTCATTCACTCACCCAATCCCACTTATTGAGCGCTTACTACGTGCTGACCACTGTATTAATTCCTACTTATTGAGCGCTTACTGCGTGCAGAGCACTGTATTCATTCATATTTATTGAGCGCTTACCGCGTGCAGAACATTCATTCACTCATCCAATCCCACTTATTGAGCGCTTACTGCGTGCAGAGCACCGTATTCATTCATTCCTACTTATTGAGCGCTTACTGCGTGCAGAGCACTGTACTCATTCATATTTATTGAGCGCTCACTGGGGGCAGAACATTCATTCACTCATCCAACCCCACTTACTGAGCGCTTACTGCGTGCAGAGCACAGCATTCATTCATTCCTACTTATTGAGCGCTTACCGCGGGCAGAGCCCCGCATCCACTCATGCAACCCTACTTATTGAGCGCTTACTGCGGGCAGAGCCCCGCATTCACTCATTCCTACTTATTGAGCGCTTACTGCGGGCAGAGCCCCGCATCCATTCATGCAACCGTATTTATCGAGCGCTTACTACGTGCAGAGCACTGCATTCATACTTACTGAGCGCTCACGGTGGGCAGAACCCTGCATCATTCATGCATTCAACGGGGTTTATCAAGGGCGTGCAAAGCACTGGGCTAAGCGCTCGGGAGAGGCCCGCCCGCCCCCCCCCAGTAGAGCCACCTCCCCTCCCGCAGCGAGCTCACTCCGGCTCCGGCTGTCCGCGGATCCTCCCGGCGCGGGATGTCGGGGCGTCTGTCGCGATATCAATCGGGAGACCCGTCGAGCCGCGCTCCGCCCACGAGGCGCCACTCCACCGCCCGCCTCGCTCTTTCAAACTCCGCGCCCTGCCCTCTCGACCAATCAGCGAGCGAGGGCCGGACCGGCGGCCAATCGGAGCCCGAGGCGGGCCGCCTTTGGTCCCGCCTCCTGCAGCCCCCGCCGAGGATCACGTGACGCCCCAACGGTCGCCCTCCGGGCCGAACCACTTAGGGGCGCCCGGGGGGGGGGGGACGACGACCGGCCGGGACGGGAGGGTCCCAACGCGCTTGTCCAGGGCCGACAAGGGCGCGCCGCGATGACGAACGGATTGTTTTCAAAGGACGTGGGTTTTCTTCTTCCCTCCGCGGAGCGGGGGCGCGTCCCGGAAGGCCTCCCCCCCCCCGCGCTGCGTCACGTGGGCGCGCCCTCCTCCTCGGCGGGGACTACAACTCCCAGAAGCCTCCGGGGCGCGGTAGGCCGCAGCCTGGCCCGGGCCTGAGGCGACGGCGACGCCGACATGGCGACGGGGATGGGCAGTGAGTGAGGGCCGCCGGATCGGGTCGGGGGGCTCGGGGAAGGCTCCCCTCGGACGGTCTGGGGGCTTCGGGGCGGCTGCCGAAGGACAGAGTCGACGGCAGCAAGGGGGGAGAGCCTCCAAATCGATCATTCAGCCAGTCATTCATTCAGCCAGTCATTCATTCATCCATCCCTATCGCATTTATTACCCCTTTTTTTTTTAACACTCACGATGTGTAGCAATCGCCGATTCTTTTTATCTTCAAAGCTCCTAACGCCCCACCGCAGCTTGGGTTGGGCCATCTGGCCTCCCCCATTTTCAACCGGAAGTCCGTCGTCGGGCCGGGCTGGTCCTTCTCTGTTGCCCCGTTGGACGGTCCAAGCGCTTAGTACAGTGCTTTGCACAGCGTAGGCGCCCGGTAAATAGGATGGGGGTGAATGAAGGAATTAGGGGGGTGATGCCTGGCTACTTGTTTTGTTTTGCTGCCCTTCTCCCCCCCCCCCCTTCTAGGCCGTGAGCCCGTTGTTGGGCAGGGATTTGTCCCTATCTATTGCCCAGTTGGACGGTTCAAGCGCTTAGCACAGTGCTCTGCACACAGTAAGCGCGCAGTAAATAGGGTGGAATGAATGATAGATGTGGTGCCTGGCTACTTGTTTACTTGTTCTGTTTTGCTGCCCTTCTTCCCCCCTTCTAGGCCGTGAGCCCGTTGTTGGGCAGGGATTTGTCTCTCTTGCCCAGTTGGACGGTCCAAGCGCTTAATACAGTGCTCTGCACAGGGTAAACGCGCAGTAAATAGGATGGAATGAATGAATTATGGTGGTGATGCCTGGCTACTTGTTTTGTTTTGCTGTCCTTTTCCCGCCTTTCTAGGCCGTGAGCCCGTTGTTGGGCAGGGATTTGGCTCTCTCTGTTGCCCAGTTGGACGGGCCGAGCGCTTAGCACAGTGCTCTGCACACAGTAAGCGCTCAGTAAATAGGATGGAATGAATTATGGTGGTGATGCCTGGCTACTTGTTTTGTTTTGCTGTCCTTCTTCCCCTCTTCTAGGTCGCGAGCCCGTTGTTGGGCAGGGATTTGTCCCTCTCTGTTGCCCAATTGGACGGGCCGAGCGCTTAGCACAGTGCTCTGCACACAGTAAGCGCCCAGTAAATAGGATGGAATGAATGATAGACGTGATGCCTGGCTACTTGTTTTGCTTTGCTGTCCTTCTCCCCCCTTTTAGACTGGGAGCCCGTTATTGGGCAGGAATTTGTCTCTCTCTGTTGCCCAATTGGACAGTCCAAGCGCTTAGCACAGTGCTCTGCACAGAGTAAGCGCTCAGTAAATAGGGTAGAATGAATGAATGAATTATGGTGGTGATCCCTGGCTACTTGTTTTGCTGTCCTTTTCCCCTGTCTAGGCCGTGAGCCCGTTGTTGGGCAGGGATTTGGCTCTCTCTGTTGCCCGGTTGTATTTTCCAAGCGCTTAGTACAGTGCTTTGCACACAGTAAGTGCTCAATAAATAGGACGGAATGAATGATAGATGGATGCCTGTCTACTTGTTTCGTTTCGCCGCCCTTCTCTCCCCTTCTAGGCCGTGAGCCCGTTGTTGGGCAGGGATTTGTCCCTATCTATTGCCCAGTTGGACGGTCCAAGCGCTTAGCACAGTGCTCTGCACACAGTAAGCGCTCAATAAGTACGATGGAATGAATGAATAATGGAGTGGTGCCTGTCTACTTGTTTTGTCTTGCTGTCCGTCTCCCCTTAATCCAAAAGCTCCTTGAGGACAGGGATAGTTTCTTCTGAGTGAGTTGTGTCTGGCCCAGCGTGTAGTTCAGTGCTTTGCTTACAGCAGACTAGAAGCTCTTTTTTTTTCCCTGAGATATTTGTTAAGTGCTTACTGTGTGGCAGGCACTATATTAGACTGTAAGCCCGTCAGTGGGCAGAGACCGTCTCTATCTGTTGCCGATTTGTCCATTCCGAGCGCTTAGTACGGTGCTGTGCACGGAGTAAGCGCTCAATGAATACTATTGAATGAATTGAATGAATTAAGCACCGGGTAGATAGAAGCTAATCGGGTGGGACACGGTCTTAATCATTATTATTATCATTATTATTATCATCCGGTCTGGTGCATCCCTCCAACACCTCGCACTCGCAGCGAGGGCTTCAGGCGTCTGGAGAGGCCCAGCTTCCTTCGGCGAGTAGCTCGCCTTGGGCGGGAAACGTGTCTTAATGTCTTAATTATGCCGCTCAAAATAAAATGTGCTTAATTATGTTGTAATAATAATGACGATGGTCTTCGTCAAGGGCTTACTATGTGCCAAGCACCGTTCTAAGCGCTGAGCCCCGTCGTACCCTCCCAAGCGCTTAACAGAGTGCGGGTCACGAACGCCGCCGGGGAAAAAACTAGAGGCGGAACGGGAGGAAGGTGATGGGGCGCGGGGTGTTTAGCCCAGTGTGTATGGCTAAGCCTCCCGCTCTCTTTTCAGAACACAAGCTCCTGACCACCGGCCCCACCGAACCATGGTCCATCCGCGAGAAGTTGTGCCTGGCCTCGTCGGTCATGAGGAGCGGAGACCAGAACTGGTAAGAGCCCCGGGACAGCCGCCGCCCGCTTCTCTCGGGGGGGCGCCTGGGCGGATCCCACTGCAGCGCTCAGTACAGAGCTCTGCACGCAGTAAGCGCTCGGTGCCACTGGCTGACCGGCTTCCATCGTTAATACGAGTCGCTATTGAATATTCCGTATAATACGTCGGGAGGGGGACGGGTCGTTCTTATTAGGTCTTATTAGGAGAATGTTATTACTATGCCGTTGATCCCCGTCTGCTTGTCTTGTTGTCTGCCTCCCCCCTTCTAATAATGATAATAATAGCGTGGGTATTTGTTAAGCGCTTACTATGTGCAGAGCGCTGCTGTAAGCGCCGGGGTAGCTACGGCGTAATCAGCTTGTCCCACGTGAGGCTCACAGCCTTCATCCCCGTTTTACAGATGAGGGAACTGAGGCCCAGAGAAGCCAAGCGATTTGCCCACGGTCACCCAGCTGACAAGGGGCAGGGCCGGGATTCGAACCCGTGACCCCTGACTCCC